>NC_133409.1:70707348-71010378 GCF_049350105.2 Macaca mulatta | reverse complement strand
AGCACAGAAGAGAGAATGAGAATGAACACAGTGTGAAATTGTTAGGAGGCTCTTCTTGCTTGTACAGAAGGATCAGTGTAAAAACAACAACAACAACAACAACAAAGACATAATAAGATCCATCTAATTATGGAGGAGCATTTAAAATCAGACCAAATATAGATTTGATACTTTCAGCATTCAGGCACAAAACATTATTATGAAATAATAGAAAATACTGAATGGAAGTTTTTTTAATGTATAATACTTTGAATGTATAAAAAATACTTTGAATATGTAATAAACAATATCAGTCTGTAAATTCATTGCAATCACATTTTAAAAATTGCAGCAAGTTTTTTGGTGGAGGCTGACAAGCTAATTCTAAAGTACACTGCAGGCTGGGTGCGGTGGCTCATGCCTGTAATCCCAGCACTTTGGGAGGCTGAAGTGGGCAGATCACTTGAGCTTAGGAATTCAAGACTAGCCTGGCCAACATGGTGAAACCACGTCTCTACTAAAAATACAAAAATTAGCCGGGTGTGGTGGTGCATGCCTATAATCCCAGCTACTCTGGAGGCTGAGGCAAGGAGAATCACTTGAACCCAGGAGGCAGAAGTTGCAGTGAGCCAAGATCTCGCCACTGACTCCAGCATGAGCAACAGAGCGAGACTCTGTCTCAAAAATAGTAATAATAATAATAAAGTATACTGCAAATGTGTGGGAAAATATGTATTAAAAATGCCAGAAGTAAAGAATAACCAGGACAGTCTTGAAAAAGATTGATAAAGTTGAATGACATATCCTACCAGATACGGAGATTTATAAAGCTACAATAATTAAGATTGCGTGGTATTTGCACAAACAGCCAAATGAGTTGATGGAACAGAATTCGAGGCCAGAGCAGAATCACATTTATACAGACACTTGGTTTGTGGCAAAGATTACACTGCAAAGCCGTGGGCGAAAAGAAAAAAAAAAAGAATTTTCACCTCTTTCTACACTGGACATGAAAAATAAGTTTATGTGGTTTGTAGATCTAAGTGTGAAGTTATTACCAAAGAAAAGTTTGAAAATAATATTTTAAAATATCTGTGGTGAATGATCTTTTTAAAAAACATTCTAATCCATCACAGACTGATACTTTAGTAAAATTCAATCAAATGCTGCTTGGATGTCATAACTGTCAAATTACTATAAAAGTTTCTTAGCACTTGCTCTCAATATGTTTATCTCGTCATAAGCCAGTAACAAACATTTTGCAGACTGTTATTATTCCGTGGGCCATGCTTTGAGTAGCGTTGTTCTAGAAGATAACCTATGAGATTGTATTCTATTTATGACCTTGGGTTAGGCAAAAGATTTCCTGTATAGGACACCAAAAGCCCTAACAGTAAAGGAAAATATTGATTCTATTAGACCATGATAAAATTAAGAACTTCTTTCCATCAAAAGATATTATTAAGGAAATATTTCCCCATTAAGGGAAAACCATGCCTCAACGTGGGAGCAGATTATTTGCAATATGCAGAACCAAAAGAAACACAGGCACTCCTATCCAGAATATACAAACAACTCCATTCATCAATAAGAAAAGGAACAACTCTAGTAGAAAATGGGCAAAAGATGTTTAGCAGTCAGTCACAAAAGACACTCAATCTCATTAGTCATCGGGGAAATGGAAATTAAAATTACAATGAGATTGCACTAGTAAACTCACTAGAAAAACTTAAAGTGAAAACAATTCACAGCCAGGTGACAGTGGAATCTGATACAATGATAAAAATGGATTAACTCTTTCTACATGCAACAAAATGAACAACTCTCACAATCACGAAAGAAGCCAGACACAGAGCAGTGCACCGTGTATGATTCCATTTCTATAAAGCTCAAATAAGGGCCAAAGTCCTCTGATATTTACGAGTTAACACAGTGGTGATTTTTGAGGACAGCAGTAGCAAAAAGGAGGAGGTCAAAAGAGCTTGTAGAATCCTGGAAATGTTCCATTTCTTGATCTGGGTAGCAGCAGCATGGATATATATATATATAGTTGGTGTGCTTATAATCTGTTCACTTTTCTAGATGTATATAATATTAATAGTTTATTTAAAAATTATCATGATGATATTTGATATTAGGAAAAGATAAGGGGTTTTTGCTGTTTAACATTGCGAGAGCCCACTCTGAGGAGGCGCTGTGCTTACAGCAAAGCCTCCAGTCCTGTGGGAAAAATAGGAATTATGCAAATAAGGGCACATTGGAAACTATGAAATGCTGGCAAATATAAAACCTATGTTACTTTACTTGAAATCATAGTTGCCTCTGTAATGATAGAGCCTGTTTTTCCAACTTCACTGAAATCCTAAATAAAAATTTCTCCTGTGAGGATTCCATCTAAAGAGCAAGTCGTAAAATACCCCCAAAAGAGAGAAATAAAATCAAGTATAATTATGATAGACAGGAAAACAGGGCGCTATTGAGAGAGAATGATGGAGATTTTCTTAGGATTGGGTGGTCATGAAAGGCCTCTCTGAAGATACGACAGTTAACCTAAGAGCAAAGGATGAATAGAGCCATCACACACAGAGCGGGAAGAGTTTTCCACGTTGAGGGAACAGCATGTTCAAAGGCCCTGAGGCCAGGAAGTGACTGAAGTGGGGCCTTGGAGTGGCTGAAGAAGGCAGGAATATGGTGAGCAAGAAGGGAATGTGGCACACGAGGCAGGAAGAGTGAGATCACACAAGTTTGTTTTATTTCACAGCAAGAATCCAGTACATATTTTAAAGAAGGGGAGTGAGAGGACCTAATTGATATTTTCAAAAGGTTGCTGTAATTGCTTCATACAGACTGGACTGGAGCAACGAGAGTGTAAGCAGATAGACTCATCAATAGAACATTATATAGCAACTCAGTCAAGAGAGGAAGTTGACTTTGGCTTCAGGTGGGGGCAGGGGGGATATTCAGATATACACGATATAGTTTTGAGATAAAAGCCATTGGACTGGGTGATGAATTGGATCTGGTGAGTGAAGGAGAGGAAGGTGTGAAGAGTGACTCCCAAGTCTCCAGCTTGAGCCATAATGAGAGGTGTTGGAAGACAGCAGGGGAAGCAGGTTTAGACTTAACACTATGCAGACACCCGTGAACTAGGTAAGTTGGACACACAGCCTGAAACTTAGGGCAGGTGTTTGGGTTAGGGATGTACCTTTGGAAGTGCTCAGGATTAGAAAGCATTTGAAGTCTCGGGAATGGAAGACATCACTTGGGAGAGACCCTTATTTTTTTAGAGTTTGATAAATGAAAAACAATGAGCAGTGTGACCACATAGAAATAGGTTACAGGTTTCTCCCATCCTGTGAGAAACGATGTGAGTTTTGGACTAGAGTTCAATGCTGTTTCAGATTTGGGGAAAGCAATAGGTGAATGTGGGAAAATCATGTTAAGTAAGAAAGTAATACATTTTATTTTCAACATCGTATTGGAGACTCTTAGAAATGATTGAGAAATGTGGTGGCTCGTGCCTGTAATCCAGGTTGGAGTATTCCCTGAGGCCAGGAGTTTAAGACCAGCCTGAGCATCATAGCAAGATCCTGTCTTTACAAAAAGTAAAAAAATAAAAAATAAAAAATTTAGCCAGGTGTGATAGCACACACCTGTAGTCCTAGCTTCAAGCGGGAGGGTCGCTTGAGCCCAAGAGTTCAAGATTACAGTGAGCTGTGATCATACCACTGCACTCCAGCCTGAGTGACAGAGTGAGACTCTGTCTCTAAAAAATAAAATAATAAGTTGGTATTACAGATGATCCTTGTATTACAGATGATCCTATTGAAAACTAGAAAGATTAATTAAGTTGCTCAAACTCACTTTGGTTAGTGATACATACGTAAAATCAGAAAAGTCCTGGCCTTTCATTTAGAAACTTAGGTGAGTAGCCCCCTATTTGCTGGTTGATAATGATTCCCAGGTGAAATATCTTTCGCGAATCCCAATGGATGTGAGACTCAGCTTGTGCTAATGATCCCTCAGTGAAGAAAATCAATACATGAGTGTGATTCCACAGTCTTTCCTCCAGGCATTGATGGATGAGATTCTCATGCTCCAGGATGAAATCAATGAGCTCCAGTCCTCTCTCGCAGAGGAGCTGGTATCCAAGTCTTGTGAGGCCGACCCTGCGGAGCAGCTGGCCTTGCAGTCCACGCTCACTGTCTTAGCCGAGCGAATGTCCACCATCAGGATGAAAGCCTCAGGGAAACGGCAGCTTTTGGAGGTAACCAATAACTCTAAAGTGGCCTCCTCACTTCTGAGTTAACTTTTAACATTATGTTACCAAGTATGTGGGTTACTTACCTATCTACATTTTCATTGCTTCCCTCTCCCCAACTGGGATTTTGTTTCAAGAATGGTCTTCATGGCTGGGCGAAGTGGCTCATGCCTGTAACCTCGGCACTTTGGGAGGCTGAGGCGGGTGGATCACGAGGTCAGGAGTTCGAGACCAGCCTGGCCAACATAGTGAAACCCTGTCTCTACTAAAAATACAAAAATGAGCCAGACATGGTGGAGTGTGCCTGTAGTCCCAGCTGCTTGGGAGGCTAAGGCAGAAGAATCGCTTGAGCCTGGGAGGCAGAGGTTGTGGTGAGCTGAGATTACGTCACTGCACTCCAGCCTGGGCAACAGAGCAAGACTCTGTCTCAAAAAAAAGGTCTCCTGAAGAGAGTACAGTCGATGTGTAGCCACGAATATGTCCTTTGACCCCCTTCTGACTCATTTCAGGCGTGAAATATTGAGAATGTGGAAAGCAAATTCTTGGTAGACATGAGCCTTGTGAAGAATAATTGTAGAAGGTTTGCATAATGGTTAGCTGTGTTTACATGACAGCATTTGACGGATGATATTACTAATACTATAAAGAATAAATCCTACTCAGTCACTGTTAGCCAATTCAAATATAGTAATTCATGAAAATACTCTTGCAATTCTGGTTCCCACATTATTTAATTTAAATATTATTTAATATAGAGACAAATTTGGGCAGCAGTAATATCTGTGTTAAAAATCAGCTATCTTCCTTTTTTTATTTGTTCTCTTGTAAATTCTTGGCCCTAAGCTTCTAGGCTACTTTTATTGTTGCTTCTATAATTTGGTTAGACTGGAGGCTCCCTAAAGACCTTTATAGTATCTATCATCTTGTATCTTTTGGCAGCTTCTCTGACACATAGTGGGTTCTCAATACATTTCTTATTATATGAACCAAATATTATTTTATTTAGCTGCTAATTATAACATAAGGCAATTAACCATGACCCCGTTGTGGGGTGTGTAGTCTGTCTCTAGTTTTACCTATTATGTGATTAGTCAAATAATCTATTGATATATTAGGTTGGTGCAAAAATAATGGCAAAAACCACAGTTACTTTTGCACCAACCTAATACTTCTTGTATTAGAGAAATTTAAAGCCAATGTGTCTGCCCTACTTATTAATTTCCATTTTAAATTGTTTAATAAAATTTTAAAATAATGAATTATTCATAAAATAATTTATAAAATATTTATTTTAAAAGTTAACTTTTAATTCATTTATATTGTCCCCAGTAACTCTATGAAAAACTTGTGGGGGTTTCAAAATGAAGTGATTGGCCTGATTTTTTTTTAACATGAATTATTTGCAATCATTGAAAAACTCAGAGAGCTAACCTAGAAATTTAGATTTCTGCCTTCACTTGAGATGAAAGTTAATAGTGGACCACTCCTTCCCACAGGGATCAATTGCCTGGAACTGTATGTGGCTGCTGTTTTAGGCAGGCCACATGTTTTTCAGTTTGCCACAGTCTCCATCACTTGCTACTCTTCCCAGCCATAGAGGTCCAGTGTCTGCTGCCATTTACCAACTGCTTTATGCCATTGTTTTGTTCTAATCCTTGGCTGATTTCCACCATTTATATTGCTGCCTGGTCGTATAGGTATATTATTTGAGAATACCTTGTTCAACTCTAGATGCACATTAGAATCACTAGGGCGTCTTTTTTTAAATACCAATTTTGAGAGTTACCCCTAGAAATTCTGATTGTTGTTCTGGGATGTGGTCTAAGCAAAGATAATTTTTTAAAGTTTTACCGGTGATTCTTATGTGCAGCCAGGGCCTGGAACCATTGCTTTACTATGTTAAATTCTCAAGATTTTACCTTAGCGTGATCTATGTTACATTTTACTGAATTCATTAGGAGAAGTTGAATGATCAGCTGGAGGAACAAAGGCAGGAACAGGCCCTGCAGAGGTATCGCTGTGAAGCCGATGAGCTGGACAGCTGGCTCTTGAGTACCAAGGCCACTCTGGATACTGCGCTGGGTACACCCAAGGAGCCCATGGACATGGAGGCCCAGCTTGTGGACTGCCAGGTACCAAAGGATGTAGAATTAAAGAATATAAAAACAATGATTTCTGTAGAAAGTAAAACATGTTTGGGGTTTTTTTTTTTTTAAGTCTTTTTTGTTTTTTGTTTTAAGTCTTACCTAGGAAGAAGGAAGACGATTTTTCTCCTTCTCTAATATAGTCTCCATTTTAGAGGAAAACCCTGTAGCACCAAAGACTTATTCCAGAACATGAAAGTAAAAATGTAGGGAAAACCTTTGGAAATGTAAGATTAAAAGTATACCAAATTTTAAAAAACACGTGAGAGCAGCCACCTGAAAAAGAAATCAATCCAAAGCAGTAATGTTTCAAAAAAGAGGATTCTCTTTAAATTAATAAGAGTTGATTATGTGATGTCTTATTTTTATTAGCCATAATTATCATAATCTAACACAAAAATAACATAATAGTAATGGATAACACGAAGGCAATGGCCTTTTCTCCTTATCTGTTGACTATATAAAAATGTTTTTCAGCTGGGCGCAGTGGCGCATGCCTGTAATCCCAGCACTTTCGGAGGCTGAGGTGGGCAGATCACAAGGTCAGGAGATGGAGAACATCTTGACCAACATGGTGATACCCCATCTCTACTAAAAATACAAAAATTAGGCAGGCATGGTAGTGCGTGCCTGTAGTCTCAGCTACTCTGGAGGCTGAGGCAGGAGAATTGCTTGAACCTGGGAAACGGAGGTTGCAATGAGCCAGCATTGCACTACTGCACTCCAACCTGGGTGACAAAGTCAAAACACTATCTCAAAAAAAAAAAAAAAAAAGGTTTTCATGTTTTTTTTTAAAATGTGTTTTTGTCATTTCATAATAGCTAATCTTAAAATAGAGAAAAATTGGCAGGGCACCATGACTCATGCCTGTAATCTCAGCACATTGGGAGGTCGAGGCAGGCAGATTTCTTGAGTTCAGGAGTTCAGGAACAGCCTGGGAAACATGACAAAACCCTGTCTCTACAAAAATACAAAAAATTAGCCAGGTGTGATAGCACGTACCTGTAGTCCTAGCTACTTGGGAGGCTGAGGTGGGAGGATCACCTGAACCCGGGAAGTCAAGGCTGCAGTGAGCCATGGTCCCACCACTGCATTCTAGCCTGGGCGACAGAGTGAGACCCTATCTCAAATAAAAAAAAAAAAAAAAAAAAGAAAAGAAAAATTGAGAGGCTCAGGTAATTTTTTATAGACCCCTCTAATACCATAACAATTAAAAATAAAAGTCACCAGACACTGTGACTGACACCTGTAATCCCAACACTTTGGGAGGCTGAGGTGGGAGCACATTGTTAGAGACCAGCCTGGGCAACAAAGTGAAACCTGGTTTCTGTTGAAAAAATAAAAAATGTAGCCAGGTGTGGTGGCACATGTCTGTGGTCCTTGCTACATGGGAGGCTGAGGCAGGGGGATCCCTTGAGCCCAGTAGGTGGAGGCTGCAGTAAGCCATATTTATGACTATGCGCTCCAGCCTGGGTGACAGAGCAAGACCCTCCCTCAAAAAAAAGAAAGAAAGAAAAAAAAAGTCTATAGACTACTCACTCATCAAGGCCATGGGAAAACTACAAAAAATCACGAAAGCCTGTCTGTTTGGTAAAAGACTCCAGAGGTCTGTGTTGCACTGTGGGAAACAGTCTTTGCAGAGGCTGGGGAGATGTGTGAGTTCATCCTTATTTCTGTTGCTGCAGAACATGCTGGTGGAAATAGAGCAGAAGGTGGTGGCTTTATCAGAGCTGTCAGTCCACAATGAGAACCTGCTGCTGGAGGGCAAAGCTCACACCAAGGACGAGGCCGAGCAGCTGGCTGGAAAGCTGAGAAGGCTCAAGGGGAGCCTGCTGGAGCTGCAGAGAGCCCTGCATGATAAGCAGCTCAACATGCAGGTGAGGGTTCCAGCCGCTGGCCCACAGCCGAAAGTTGGAGCACTGTTCACGTGCTCCTTCTAAGGTGTGCCAGGTAAAAGGAACAGGTTGGCGGTGACGCATACTCGCGTATGTACCTGCTTTACAGTGACATTTTAGTGTGCAGTTTTAAGTTTACACTCTTGGACTTTGCAAATAGATTTTGTTAGGACTACTAACAACAGCAGTTCAGCGGAGTGGTGGAGGCAGAAAGCACTCTGACATGAAAGTGACAGTGAGAGGAGAGGAACTGGAGAGGGAAAGTAAAGGCTGCTCCAGGAGTGTTGCTGTAAAGTGGTATACAGAGGAATGAGATAAGCTCTAAGGAGAAGGGGGTCAAAGAAAATTGTATCTCTTTTTTTTACTTATACATTCATCACAATGTGAGTGTTTCATTTTAAGATCAGAAAAATAGTAAGTTTACACGTTAATGGAAATAACTCAATAGAGGAAAAATTGATGAAAAAAGAATATGAGCAGGGTGCTGTGGCTCACGCCTATCATCCCAGCACTTTGGGAGTCCGAGATGGGCGGATCACTTGAGGTCAGGAGTTTGAGACCAGACTGGCTAACATGGTTAGCCAAAAAAAAAAAAAAAAAAATTTGCTGGGCCTGGTGGTGGACAGCTGTAATCTCAGCTACTCAGGAGGCTGAGACAGGATCATTGCTTGAACCCAGGAGGTGAAGGTTGCAGTGAGTCGAGATTATGCCACTGCACTCCAGTCTGGACGACAGAACAAGACTCTATCTCATAAAAAAAAAAAAAAAAAAAAAACGAAAGAAAAGAAAAAGGAGTGTGATTGCAAGAAAAATCTTGTTGGGGAGGGAACGGATAGGATAAAAAGTGCACTGGCTGGGCGCGGTGGCTCACACCTGTAATCCCAGCACTTTGGGAAGCCGAGGCGGGTGGATCATGAGATCAGGAGATGGAGACCATCCTGGCTAACACGGTGAAACCCCGTCCCTACTAAAAATACAAAAACTTAGCTGGGCATGATGGCGGGCACCTGTAGTCCCAGCTACTCGGGAAGCTGAGGCAGAAGAATCTCCTGAACCTGAACCCAGGAGGTGGAGGTTGCAGTGAGCTGAGATTGTGCCACTGCACTCCAGTACGGGAGACAGAGGGAGACTTCGTCTCAAAAAAAAAAAAAAAAAAGTGCAGAGTTTGGTCTTCCCTACCCTTCTTGCTAAGTAAGCCAGGGACCAAATAGTTGAGAAGCCCATTAGCTGCCTCAAACCTACAAGCATCTGATGGTATCATCTGCTTCTTCTTGTGGCCTAATCCAAACTGTGCCTTCCTTTACCATTTACACCTTTCTCCTGCAATAATGGTTGAGACCAGGCCAATCTGTTCTCCAAGTAAAATGAGGAGCAAGGGAAAGCGTCTATATTGGAATACAAATACTGGTAGGAAGTAGGACATAAATATTGTCATGGAAACTTCATGGAAGGTCACTGTGATTGCTACTATTTTCTCAGTGTGAGGATGATTGTTAGGACTAACTTATGTATTTTTCTTCAGCTTTTTGCTGATCATATGATGATATGATGTGGAAAACCAAACTTAACTAAAAATTAGAAGCAGTGGAGAAATTTAGGAAGATGACTGGCTTATTACAAAATATGAAGTTAAGTCATTGAAAACCATAAAATAATCCAACAAAAAATAAAAATTAAAAAATGAAATCGGCCGAGCACAGTGGCTCACGCCTGTATCCCCAGCACTTTGGGAGGCCAAGGCCGGTGGATCACCTGAGGTTGGGAGTTTGAGACCAGCCTGGCCAACATGATGAAACCCCATCTCTACTAAAAATACAAAAATTAGCTGGGTGTGGTGGGGCATGTCTGTAATCCCAGCTGCTTGGGAGGCTGAGATGTGAGAATTGCTTGTACCTGGGAGGCAGAGGTTGCAGTGAGCTGAGATTGTGCCACTGTGCTCTAGCTTGGGCAACAGAGTGAAATTCTGTCTCATTAAAAAAAAAAAAAAAAAAAAAAAAAGTCAAGAATTTATAGTTTTTATATAGACAAAAAGCAAGTTAGAGGAATAATGTAATATTCCATATAAAATTTTGTAGAGAGTTTTGAGGGGTTATTAGTCTTATATATGTGTGTAGGTTTTGGTTTTTTTTGAGACAGGGTCTCGCTCTGTCACCCAGGCTGGAGTGCAGGGACGCAATCTCAGCTCATTGCAACCTCTGCCTTCCAGTCTCAAGTAATGTTTCTACCTCAGCTTCCCGAATAGCTGGGACTACAGGTGTGCATCACCATGTCCATGTCCAGCTAATTTTTGTGTTTTTTTTAGAAATAGAGGTCTCCTAATGTTGCCCAGGCTGGTCTTGAACTCCTAAGCACAAGTAATTCACCCACCTCAGCCTCCCAAAGTGCTGAAATTATAGGCATGAGCTACCATGCCTGGCCAATCTAATCATATATTAAAATATAATATTACAATAATTAAAATAGTTTGGTGTTGACACAATAAATATGTGAACAGAAAATTAAACGATAACTATTCCAGAAAGAGATTTGGTATATAAAGGAATTTGATAAATATTTTAGGTGGCATTATAAATCAGTGGACAAAATATGACTCACTCTGTAAATAATCACCTGAAACATGGTAAACTGTATTTTCTACCCCATATTTTACAGAAAAATGTATCACAGATGGATCAAAGATTTAAATATAAAACTTAAGTCCGCAAGGTACTCAATGTATGATTTTTTAAAAAAATCTTAGGATAGGGAGAACTTTTGTCAGTATACCCCAAATCCAGAATTTTATAGCTTCTTTTAAAGTAGTACATGGGCAGGGCGTGGTGGCTTATGCCTGTAATTTCAGCAGTTTGGGAGGCTAAGAAGGGAGAATTGCTTGATCCCAGAAATTCAAGACCAGCCTGGGTATCACAGCAAAGCCCCATCTTTACAAATAATAAAAAAATTAGCCAGGCATGGTGGCACACACCTGTGGTCCAGCTACTAAGGAAGCTGAGGTGGGAGAATCCCTTAAGCCCAGGCGGTTGAGGTTGCAGCGAGCTATGATTGTGCCACTGCACTGCAGCCTGCGTGACAGAGTGAGACACCAACTAAACAAATAAACAAATGGGCCATGGCTCCCACCTGTAATCCCAGCACTTTGGGAGGCTGAGGCGGGTGGATCACCTGAGGTCAGGAGTTCGAGACCAGCCTGGCCAACATAGTGAAACTCCTTCTCTACTGAAAATACAAAATTAGCCAGGTGTGGTGGTGGGAACCTGTAATCCCAGTTACTCGGGAGGCTGAGGTAAGAGAATCACTTGAACCTAGGAGGCGGAGGTTGCAGTGAGCAGAGATCACGCTGTTGCATTCCAGTCCGGGCAATAGGAGTGAAACTCCATCTCAAAAATAAATAAGTAAATAAATAAATAAATAAAAATAAAACCACTACACAAAAATGGAAAAGTTCTGTATGATCCCCCTCCCCCGCCCCCAAAAAAGTAACCAAGTTGAAAGACGTAGACAAGGAGGGATGAGTAAAACAAAATAAAACAAAAGACATAGACAAACAGGGAAGAAACTATATAATTCACAAATCTTTTGTAAAACAATAAGGAAAGATCAAATAGTAGAATATGGACAAAAGATATGAAGAGATAATTCACAGGAAAAGAAATACAAATGGACAATGAACATATGAAAAGACATTTGAACTCTGTGTTGGATAAATAGATGCAAATAAAAAATACAACATTTCACTTGGATTTACACACTTGAAAATGCACATGCAATGTGACTTTGTAATTAAAGTCAAAAGAAAAGGTTACAGATACTAAAACAACAAAAGTAGAATGATTTTCTAGCTGTAAAAGTAGACAGCAATTCACCTAGTTTTGTAAACAACTGTTATAGGTAGAATACGTAATGCTTTCTTCTATTTTCAGTGGTGATCTGTGAATGAACTTAATTTCTAAAGAAGCTTAAATAAAGGAAAAGCCTTGAAAGTTGCCTAGCAATGGGATGGGGATAGGGATAGCAATCATTTATAAAGCTCTTATTACTCCCTTACCCCACCTACCTACCCCTAGAGGCAGGTAGTAAGGGAACGGGTGGCCTGATACTCCCAAGCACAGGAGAGATTAAACAAGGCAGGAACCACAAATTCCAAGGCCTCATGGCCTGGGAAGGGCAAACCAACGAGGGAAGCAGGCCCAGCCTGGCCCTTGGCAAGGCTCCTGTCTAAGGAGCAGCTGTTACTCAGCTCTAGCTATTATCACACAAGAATTTACAAGTGGCATTGCTGGATCTTCTACTTTTTCAAGAGATAGGGAATTTAGATTTATTTCTTAAGCCTCCCAGTTTTTAAACGTTGACATTTAAATCTAAAATTTTTAAATAATTTCTGTGCCAAAGAAAGCATATCCACAAGCCAGGATTGAAATCTGTTTATCTTTTTCTCATTCATTATTAACGAGGTGACCTGGGGCAAGATCCTTAAATTTCCCACAACTTTCTTACGGATCAGTTTTCTCATCTGTAAAATATGGATAATAATATTTAACTTTAAAAAATTCTTTAGAACATGTGGAAAAAATAAAAAGGAAAAAAATAGTGAGGATTTAAATGCAAGTAATACAATAAATGCTCAAATTGCAGCAGTTAAAATAATTAATAACAATAACCAACTGTTTCCAAATCACGTTATTTGAAACGGAGAAGCTTCTGCTATGCCGAAAGGCCGGGCTTGAGACTTTAGCGGGCTGGACTGAGCATGCGCACACCCCTGTGGCGTCGACACCCGGCAGATGCTGCCCAGGTCCGTGGGAGTTGTTTAAATTGAGTCAAGTCCTGACTCTGTCCACATTGGGTGACGTGTAAATACAGAAAAATGTGGTAGTGTTTTACTACATGAAAATTGGTTACTGTTTATTTTTAAACTATCTCTAAATTCCATCGTCTTTCATCTAATGAAGTTCCCAGCATATAAAATATTAATAGATCTTTTAAAATAATTAGAGCTTCCTGGAAGATTGCTTTTCCATCTGTGGGAAGAAAAGGAGCCCTGTTTACATTATTATTGCTATGGAAAGGATCATGTCCCTTTATGCAGAAAACTAAAAATAATTTGGAGTTTATCTGAAATTAATTAAGTTAATTGCAGAAAACAAATCTTCCATTAAATGCAGCCGTCAGCAATATTAATACCCTTTAATTGGGGCTTGGATGATTCAGGAGGGTTGGAATACCTTCCTAAGTCTGTAAGCACACCATTACTTAGTGCTACTGAAGCTGGGAAATGGTAATACTTCTTACCTCCGTTCTTCTTCACTAATTTGACTTACATGGGTATCAGTGAATGACTACGCTTTTTTTGTTTCCTATCAAATAGACTGCTTCTCTATATGAAGAACCACAGATCTTAAGGGTATGTAATAGGATCTCCTGAATTTCGTGGTATCTTCATGAAGCTAGGTCTTTTTCACACATTATCATTCATTAAAGGAACAGAGAGATTGCCCCATAAAATAATAAAAAGCTTTATAAAGAAATGTTTTATTTAATGTTTAGCATTGCCCAGTCCTCATTCATCTTCCAAGGAATGTTCCTGGCAAAAGTGGTTACTGTTCTAGTTTTTCCAAAATAAGCAGTTTATATAGCCCCACCCAGTGGGGACTGATGACAGAAGTCACCTAACCTCCCCATTCCCTAGGTATGGCAGAAAACTGTTATCACACCTCAGAGAAAGTAATTACCATAATTACTTTCCTTCTGGTTGTGCCTTCTTATCCCCAGGGGAAAGAGAATGAAATTTGAACTGGATTCTTAATCATGGTTTGCTTCCTGTGGTCCAAGTCTTATGTTTCAAAATGACTAAATCATTCAGAGAAAAATTCACTCACTGAAAAACTGAATCTAACCACATAGAATCTGAATATATAGCTGTGCATATAAAAGTGAGGAAGTTGTTAAGACCTAACATTTCAGTTGTCACTGTTCCAAACCAAATTTGGTGTAAGGAACTTGAGCCAACCTCTCTCAATCAGACCATAGTAACTGGCATAGAAGAGTGTGTTGGGCTCAGGGCTGGGAGAAGTTTCCAAGGGAGTCTTCAGGTCGGGCTCTGAAAAACAAATTTTTGCTGAAGAGAAAAGCAGAGAGGAAGTGGCCTGGATCCCACAAAAGCAAGTCAGCAGGTCATGGCCAGGGCCACTACGTTGGCAGCTGGAGCAGCTCTGATGGGGACAGCTTTCAGTCTCATCCACTGATTTCTTGAGGTCATTCTCTACAGGTTCCTTTTGAACTGCTGTTTCAACTTTGCTTGGAAGAACCAGGTTCTTTTAGAGCTTATTCTTAGAAGATGGTGGATTCTTAGATGAGAGAGAATCTGTTTTCATGCAGAAAATCATGGGCTCCAGTTCTGGGAGAATGCCCATCCACCCAAACTTCCCATCTTTAGGAAAATCACTGCTTATCTTTGAGAAATTCTGCAGAAGGTGGAGAATTTAGTGTCACTAGTCACCAATTCTGAAGGTCTTTCAAAATGCAACTAGCATCTGTTAGACCATTGCACCCCCGTTGTTCTACCTAAATTGTAATCTCTGGCTGGATCATCTGAAAGGAAAGGAAGTCTGAGCTCGGGTGGGCTCAGGATCTGGGAGAAGGTTATGTATACTATTACCTACAGGTTTTACTGTTCATTTAGCTTGAAGCACCGACACCATGTTGCAAAGATAAAGATAAGATCTATTATCTCAGACAATTTAATCATGAGATTCTAATGAAAAAAAGAAGAAACAGAAGGGTAAACAGATCCCATCTATTTCCCCAAAATTGTGAGTGTAAAACTCCGAAAACAAGAGAGAGAGAGAAGGGTCTGTGGGCAGTTAGGTTGGATGAGCTAGAATGGCTGGGTCCCATGTTGTGCTCAGACATTGCAAAGAAGACCCAGTGGGCAGGGGAGCAGCAGCTCCAGAAACAGATGGCAGGGGGCTCCTCTGGAGAAACAACCTGTGAAATATCCTTCCTCTTCCCCATGCTACGCCAGCCCCACTGGCCTCTTCACTGCTCTGTTCTCTCTGAAATGGCAAATTTCTTTCACCTTGGGGTCTTTGTGCCACCTCTTCCCTGGGTCTGAATGCCCTCACTCTAGGTCTTTGCCAGGTTGGTGGTCTCTCATCATGCAGAGTGCAATTGTCTCTTCTAAAGATGCTTCCTTAGACCTCCCTAAAACTTTCTATCCCATTTTCTGTCTTAACGTTTTCTGTAGGCCTTATCACCAGCTCGGTTATCTTATTTGTTTATAGTCTAACTCTCCACCAGGGCCCTCATCTGGCTTCTTTGCAGAGCACTCCCAGCTCCTAGAACAGTGTCTAGTGAGTGCTTAATAAGTAGTAAATGAGTTATATTGAAATTATAATTTATCCAGTGACAGATGAATCTATGTGAGTAGAAAAGCTCTCATTCAGAACTAATCCCGTTTGATGTGCAACATTTTAGGGCCTTTCAAATTCCATTAGAATAATCAGGCAGGAAGGATCAACTCTTGCCTAGGTGCTGAGTCATTACTTTGGTAAGCCAGCTTAGCAATGGGCCAGTTTCTGGTGATGGTGATAGATGGGGTGAAGGGTACTTTTTTAGAGATCTCACCTTTAATTATCATACCACTGACCTCTCAAGGCTCAATTCAGCTTTTGAATTTGTAAAATGGTAACCACATGTGCCTACAGTAAATGACTTTTTTTAATGTGCTAATTGATGGTTCTGAAAGAAAGACTCTTCAAGAGTTTTCATCTTTGAGTACAGTCTATTGATTATGTAGGTCAGTCTATAAATATTATCATATAATAGCAGACTCTCAAAGATAGAGAATTCTAGGAATAATTTAAATCTATCACCTTAGTAGGGTAGACACTGAAGGTTACACAGACCAGTATCAGGGATGAGGCTTCCTTCCTATTCAGTGTCTTGGGACTTGAGTTACCTGCGGTGAAGCTGCGGCTCTGTGACACAGAGGTCAAGACCCTGGGCTGTGAAAGGTAGAACAGAGGATGTCCAGCCGGCCTGGGAAACTCTTGTTTAGACTCCTTGCCTCTGTGCTGCAGTACATTTTCTCCCATATGAACTGAGAATCAAGTTTAAGTTCTTACTGAATTCCAGAGAGTATGATGCCTTACGGAACTGAACTTTTTGCTTCTCAAAGATATTAAAACGTCTTTGATTAATAATCTTTTAGAACCTCAAAGATATTAAAATGTCTTTGATTAATAATCTTTTAGAAAAGTTTTTAGGAAGATTATTCTAAAACTCTTTCATTGGAGCTGGATTAGAGAAAGTGGCATAGGGCAGGGCAATGCTTTCACGGGAGAGGCACAGTTATTATGGGTAATGATCATTTGAGAAACAATTTACCTTTGTGTGACTTAAAAAACAATCTCGAGTTACGTTTTTGTGGAAAAAAATTCTGGAATATCTGATGACCACATTGGTCAGCTAAAAGACTGACCTCTAAATACATGGGTTTTCTCCTCAAACAGTTCTATGTGTGATCATCTGTTTGTTGTTCTTGCTCCTGCAAATGCCATAACTTAGATGGGTTTTGTGTTACTGTTATTTTTTTTTAAATGTGGTTTCACATCTCAATGGAGCCATTTTGGTATCATTACATAGAACGCACCAAAGTAGCCTTCTCTCCCTTTTGGTTAAGGTTTTCCGGTGTGTAGCATGACTTGATTTCTGCCTCGTTAAAAGCAGGGAACAGCACAGGAGAAGGAGGAGAGCGATGTTGACCTAACAGCCACGCAGAGCCCCGGCGTCCAGGAATGGCTGGCCCAAGCTCGCACCACATGGACCCACCAGCGGCAGAGCAGTCTCCAGCAACAAAAAGTAAAGTGTTTCCTACCTCTCTGTAGCCTGCAGATCTGCCCAGGGAAGAACCTGAGAGGCATGTTTCAGAAGGACAAGTTGCTTCTGTACTAAAGACAGAGTGGCTCTTTATCTTCTCTTTGAATGAAGCAGGATGTGGCTGTTTCAATGTATTGACTCATGACCGCTGGGATGATTGGTCATTTGAAAATCCAGTCTTTAAGAAAAGCTTGTGTTTAGGTTTACAAATAGTGTAACACGGCTATCATCTGCTTTACCAGAGATAACCACTCTGTTTTCAGATTTGCCTTCTGAATCTATTTAATTTTAATATAAATCTCAGGAAAGCCTTTGAGGTTTGGTGAAAGTCTAAGTTGCGTGTTTGTTTGTTATTTTTTTAATGAATGCAGTTTGTATTTTTACTTTCAAGTAGATGATATCACAAAATAGGATTGCTAATTGTTGCCTAGTGAAACAAATGAACTTTGATGAATAAGAATGATTTCTCATTGGTACCTTAACTATATGTAAAAAGCATATTCAAATATTTTATTTTCTCAAATAACAAGAGCATTTATTATAAATAATGAATAATTAAAGCCAAATCTATTGATAACATAATTTATCAAGTAAGTGGAAAACTTTTCCCAAGGATCTATCCTGTTAGCATGACAATATTGATTTTCAAAAATGAGAGAGCATTTTGTACCACTTGAGGGCACTATTGCCCGGCAAAATTTTCTTTTCCCATGGGTTTTTTTTTTTCCCCCCAGATTTTTCAGAGGTATCCTATATCAAAGCAAAAGAATACTACAGCGTACTTTGGAGACACATTTGAATATTTACATAAACCATACGCTTTATGCAATGTGCAAACTTAAAAGCTCACTACCAAAGTTCTCTGAGAATTTTATACCTTGAACTATGACTGTAGGCAATAATCATGAAGTAACACATGTGTTTGCATTTGTCCTTTCCCTTGAGCAGGAGTTAGAACAGGAATTAGCTGAGCAGAAGAGTCTCCTTCGCTCAGTAGCCAGTCGTGGAGAGGAGATTCTAATTCAACATTCGGCCGCAGAGACCTCTGGTGACGCTGGGTATGTTTCAAAATGCTTCAATTTTCTCTTCATTGTGTTTTCCTAGCATTTGAAGAAAAGTAAACATCTCAGTCAAAATTTTATTTTAAACATCTTTAGCAAAATTTAGTCATCTCGTTTTTACTTTAGGGCAGTAAATGTACCTGCGTTTTGAATGTTTTGTTGCATCGCCTGAACACAGCGCCTGTAGGAAGCTAACTTGTTTGCCCTCCTTCCAGTGTGCACAGCCTGTCTGTCCAAAGATGCTCATGAGTTCATTTTTTAATCTAATGAGAAATGCATTATAAAATGAGATACATGATTTTCTAATTGAATGATTACATCTACCTGGAGAGCATTCTCTCTGTAACTTATCTTGCCTTAGCAATATTCTAAAAAATAAATGCATGGGCCCATTAAATATTTTGAAATCTTGATCTGGAGTGAAGACTTTGAAAGTCTTCTACACAGAAAAGTCCAATGTTAAAAGAAAAATTAAGGAAGTTGGAGAATTTTCAAGTTGAAGACTTTTATTTAAAAGGTCATAGAGGAATTGCAGCAGTGTGGAAGCACCGCTGTATTTTGAAGCAGGTCTGAGTTTTATTCTAGTTCCACAAAGGTCACTTTGGAAAAGTCACTCAACTGTGATACTCCTCTGTAGAATTTAGAATAATAATCCACTAATGTCATCACAGAAGTTTTGTGAAAATTATAAATGTCAACTGAGAAGATATACAGGAAAACTTTCTTTGAAATCTAAAACATAAAAAAAAGTTTTCATGCAACCTCTGTGTTTATGCATTACTAAAAGTTGGAATTCGGTAGTATCCTTTGGCAAATAACTCTGACTCCATTTCCCATTTCTGAATATTTATTTTTAGGGGAAATAACATAAAGGAGGAAATATGTATTATGAAGATGGTTTTGGAAATATTATTTGTGATACTAAATAATTAAAAAGGCATAAATACTCACTAGTATAAAAGAGTTGAAGAAAATTTTATACATATAGAATCTTAACCCAAAACAATGTAACCATATCAGAAAATGTATGTATGATGCTAAGTAAAAATGTGATATCAAGTTGAAGTAGAGTATGTGTGTAGATAAGAACTAGAATAGACCATCAATAATAAAAAAAAAAATTTGGAGACGGACGACATAGGAATTAAAAAAATTTTTTTGCAGTTTAATCAGTGCTGACATATGACATCAATGTTGACTACATACAGTCTGTTACATATACACACACACACACACACACATATATATATATGAATTCTGAGGGCAAATGATAGGAGAATAAACAAACTAAAATGCAATGGCAGCAGATATATTGTGACAAAATACGTAGGAAATAGGAAGGCATTCAAGAAAATGAAAAAACAAAAATCTGTGAAAGTTTTGACATGGCTGATAAATATCAATGTAAAAGAATAGGAATGAAGAGTATTATGGCATCTATAGGCAGGGATTGACTTTAACCCTAAAACTGTAAAAATTGCCTTAAAAATATAAAGGAGTTTAAAAACTCTCTGTTGTGTATCATGCTTAAAGATGCTGATAAGACCATGAATATGTGTCTGTAGTAAACCCAAAATGAGACTGTTTCTTTCATGTTGATTGAGGCGAGACTTGCCTTCACGTTGCGTTCCTACCTGTTTCCAGCTCCTCTGAAATGTTTACTTATCTTGCGTAGTTTTCTGAATATTTTTGCCAAACAAATATTTTGACAAAGGACCCATCCAGCATTGCCTCCTCTCCGTATGTATCATCACAAAAGGAGCAGAAGGGATCTTCTGCAACTTTCTTGCCATATATATTTTTTTCTTTCCTTGGCCTTTAGCTTTGGAAAAGACCTAAATGAAATACAAACAACTGTTAAGTTGCTCTTTCAAATATAAAAAAATACTTTAAAAATAAATTTGCAGTGCAGTGCTGGCTTTCTAGATAAGATTCACTCTAATGACTACTTATACATTCTTTAACTTTTATACAAATGTTTAGGAAACTTCACCTTTACATGCAGTTGATAACAGTTCAGCCTTTTTCAAGCCTTTGGGTATCAAGCAAACAATTAACCGTGAATTAATGATATCTACATTCCAAAGTAAACATGTATGTATATGTATATAAACCTTGCTAGGAAAAAGCCTGATATTCAGCCCATAACTTGCTGGCTGCTTTTCTAAGACTATAAATGTGGCTTGGTTCGTGTAAGGAAACCCCTGTGGGAAGGACATGACCTACTTCATATAGTCACACATTTGCCATATAAGGAGTAAGTACTATGTAACTTGTAGAGGGTTAATGGAGGGTGTCTTCCAAGATTACTAAGGAAAAACAACTGGAAATTTGTTGAAGTAAATATAAAAAGAAAGAAGAATAATTTTCATGGAGAACAAAAGGCTATGTTTTAAAATGTTTGCTGCTGGTGTTGTACATGTGTCAATGATTAAATGTAAGAATATAAACATTAAATATTCTTCTGGTTTTATTACAGATTTTTATGTAAATACAAATGAATTCAAAGTGCTGTACTATAGGCCATTACCACAAAAGAAAAAAAGCAATAAAGAAATTTAACCTCATAGGAACTTCAAGGCTTTTTAAAAATAATTTTTCAAAAGTAGAAAAATTCAGATACTAATATTATAGACACTCAACTAAAGGTATCAATTATGTTTTGGCATTTTTTTCACTTGCCATTATTTTTTCAGGTATATTCATGTTGATGTATAGATCTAGTTCTTCATTTTAACTGTTTAATAGTATTTTATTTTGTGAACGTAATTTATTCACCCATTTTCTTATTGCTGGATATTGCCATTGCCATTATTATTATTATTACTATTGGTTTTTTTTTTTTTTCCTGAGACAGAGTCTTGCTCCGTTGCCCAGGCTGGAGTGCAGTGATGCGATCTCGGCTCACTGCAACCTCCGCCTCCTGGGTACAAGTGATTCTCTTGCCTTAGCCTCTCGAGTAGCTGGGATTACAGGCACCCACTACTATGCTTGGCTAATTGTATTTTTAGTAGAGATGGAGTTTCACCATGTTGGCCAGGCTGGTCTTGAACGCCTGACCTAAGTGATCTACCCACCTTGGTGTCCCAAAGTGCTGTGATTACATGTGTGAGCTACTGTGCCCTGCCCTAAGATTGCTGCTTTTAGCATTGTTTAAATTAACTTCCTACATGTCTCTCAGATGGGAAAGATTCTCTGCATTATATCCTAGGAGTGGAATCCCTGCATCACAGATTTAAAGAGTTTTACTTTTCTTGAGACAGGGTCTGACTCTGTCACCCAGGCTGGAGTGCAGTGGTGTGATTATAGCTTACTGCAGCCTTGAACTCCTGGGCTCAAATGAATTTCTTGCCTTAGCCTCCAAAGTAGCTGGGACTACCAGCATGTACCACCATGACTGGCTAATTTTTACTTTTTTTTTTTTTTTTGTAGAGACAGGGTCTGGCTATGCTGCCCAGGCTGGGCTCAAACTCCTGGGCTCAAGTGATCCTCTTGCCTCAGCCTCCCAAAGTGCTGGGATTACAGGTGTGAGCCAGTGTGCCTGGCCAGTTTACAGAAATTTTAAGTCTTATTTCTAGAGACTTATCTAAAGACACTGTTGTGCTTACATTTATTCTAAGAATGGCTTTGGGGTACCATAGAGTATCATCCTGCCAACACACTTGTTATTCTTTTTTGTCACTTGAGCAAAAGGCCCTGTATCAAATTAATTAATATCTACTATTCCTTTTAGATGACATGGTTTTAGTTAGGACTTCAATGGTCCTGAAAAATGAAGATCCATGGAAATTTGGCTACCCTAGGTTGTTCCTGTTTTCGTCTTTTTTCTTTTTTTTTTTTTTTTTGAGATGGAGTCTTGCTCTGTCACCAAGAAGAGTACAGTGGTGCCATCTCAGCTCACCACCACATCTGCTTCCTGGGTTCAAGTGATGCTCCTGCCTCAGCCTCCCGAGCAGCTGGGACTACAGGTGTGCATCACCATGCCCAGCTAATTTTTGTATTTTTAGTAGAGATGAGGTTTCTCCATGTTGGCCAGGCTGGTCTCAAACTCCTGACCTCAGGTGATCCACCTGCCTCGGCCTCCCAAAGTGCTGGGATTACAGGCATGAGCCACCGTGCCCGGCCCATTTTCATCATTATTAACCCTCATTTACTGAGCGACCACTATTTCCCAGATAGGGTTATAGGCCTTATGCATGTATTCTCTTTCATTCTCATAATTATGCAAGGTAGATACTATCTTCATTTTAAAGATGAGAAGATTGAGGCACAAAGAAGTGAAACAACTTACCCAATGTCACAAATAATGTGCTTGAGTGAGGGTCATAATCCAGGTCCATCTCACTCTAAAAGTCAAACTTGGCTAGCCATGGTGGCTCATGCCTGAAATCCACAAATTTGGGAGACTGAGGTGGGAGGATTGCATGAGCCCAGGAGTTTGAGTTTACAGTGAGGTGTGATCACACAAGTCCATACCAGGTTGGGTGACAGAGTGAAGCCCTGTCTCAAAAATAAATAAATAAATAAAAGCCATACCAGTTTCAGATGTCAATTGCTGTCTATCTTTAAGGATGACACTGGAGAGTCTCCCTCCCATATCCCTCTGTGTCCTGTACTACCTTCCCAGGTCCTGTACTGTCTCTCTGTGTCCTGTACTACCTGCCCAGGCTCTATACAATCCTTCCTGTGTCCTGTACTACCTTCCCAGGTCCTGTACGATCCTTCCCGTGTCCTGTACTACCTTCCCAGGCTCTGTACTATCCCTCCATGTCCTGTACTACCTTCCCAGGCCCAGTACTATCCCTCCATGTCCTGTACTACCTTCCCAGGTCCTGTACAATCCTTCCAATGTCCTGTACTACCTTCCCAGGCCCTGTACCATCTGGCCCAGGCCCTGCACTATTCCTCCGTGCCCTGTACTACCTTCCCAGGCCCAGTACTATCTCTCCATGTCCTGTACTACCTTCCCAGGCCCTGTACTATCTCTCCGTGTCCTGTACTACCTTCCCAGGTCCTGTATAATCCTTCCAATGTCCTGTACTACCTTCCCAGGCCCTGCACTATTCCTCTGTGCCCTGTACTACCTTCCCAGGCCCAGTACTATCTCTCCATGTCCTGTACTACCTTCCCAGGCCCTGCACTATCTCTCCGTGTCCTGTACTACCTTCCCAGGCCCAGTACTATCCCTCCATGTCCTGTACTACCTTCCCAGGCTCTGTACTATCCCTCCATGTCCTGTACTACCTTCCCAGGCCCTGTACTATCTCTCCGTGTCCTGTACTACCTTCCCAGGCCCTGTACTATTCCTCCGTGTGCTGTACTACCTTCCCAGATCCTGTACTATCCCTCCATGTCCTGTACTACCTTCCCAGGTCCTGTACTATCCCTCCGTGTCCTGTACTACCTTCCCAGGCCCTGTAGTATCTCTCCGTGTCCTGTACTACCTTCCCAGGCCCTGTAGTATCCCTCCGTGTCCTGTACTACCTTCCCAGGCCCTGTACTATCTCTCCGTGTCCCATACTACCTTTCCAGGCCCTGCACTATTCCTCCGTGCCCTGTACTACCTTCCCAGGTCCCGTACAATCCTTCCAATGTCCTGTACTACCTTCCCAGGCCCTGTACTATCTCTCCGTGTCCTCTTCTACCCTCCTGTGTCCTGCACCGCCCTCCTGTGTCCTATATTTTCTCTGAACTCATAATAGCAACCCTCCCTAGACAAACACATTTTTAAGGTTTTGAACTAACTTTTCTGCTATTTGCCAAAGGATACTAGTCTGTAATCATGCTACAATTTTTTATTACAAATGTTACAATTATTTTTATTCAATGCATTTTTAAGTATCACTTCTGCACATGGTTCAGTTTATCAATGAGTAGGAATATAGTTGCTTTGTGATTGGCCTAAACATTTTCGTTATTTTTAAAGCATAAGCTAATAACCAAGGTAATCTTATTTCATTTGAGGAAGCAGGTCTGGTACACACAATAAGTTACCTATCTTATCACTTTTTTGTGCACATTGTAAACTTAGATTATTTATTCTTCTAATAGCGAAAAACCTGATGTGTTATCCCAGGAGTTGGGGATGGAAGGGGAGAAATCATCCGCTGAAGACCAGATGAGAATGAAATGGGAAAGCTTACATCAAGAATTTAGTACCAAGCAGAAACTACTACAGAATGTTCTGGAACAGGAACAAGAGCAAGTGGTATCAAATATTTTACATTATATATTAACTAATATAAAAGATGTAGAGTTTATGCTGAGGGATTATAACTGTGCAATCATCTTAATTTTCATGATCAATTTCAAACTAAGACATGAAGCCAGTTTTTCACTCTACATTTTTCTTAACAAGTCTATTTCACATTTCCCTTCATAATTATATATTTATATGTGAAAATTTGATTTCTAGACAATATTTTTCCTCAAAGATGATTAATATCTGATTCCGTATTAGCCTAAACCCTTACATTTTAAGTGCCCTCTTTTTGTGTGTGTTTTGCAAACTTGAAAAAGTAGGGTGGAAATCAAGGATATGCACCTCTAGGACAGAAGGATTTCCACAAATCTGGAATGCAATTGTGAGGCCATCTTATTTTCCATTGCCACTTCCAGTATTTAATAATTTCAAGAGATCTTAATGAGAAACATATTGGGACGTTAGTGGGTCTAGGGTAGGGAAGTGAAGCCAGTGGTCAGCTGGAATAGTTACGGACCCATCTGCGAGGCTGGTTCGTGGGAGAGATACTGTGTGATGTCGGGCTTGGTTCCACCAGGCATGCCAAATCCAAGGGAACTGAAGACAGCAACAGATGGTTCCAGGTAATGGCTATTACTTCACTCTAAGCAGAAGCCAGGGAACAACTGGAAGTCAGAGGAATTAGAAAGTTAGAGGGCAAATGAGGGAGTCAGGAACACAAGCCAGCCTGGGATGCCTACCACAGCTGTGGCCCAGAGGAATTCTTCAGATACAAGACTAGTCCCTTGTCCTGGGCCAGCAGCGTCCATCTAGGCTCATTCCAAGTCAGCAGTATTATCGGAGTAAATTCTAAAACCTTTCCTGTTGGTCTGAGGAAGCTGCTGTTCTCTCGGCTCTGGCCAGAACTAGCTTAGGGGCTGGGAGAGGCTGAACTGGAAGCAAAGGGTGTCAATAACTGCAGTGAACTGGAGGAGAGAAAGGCTGAAGCTGACAAAGTAGGCATTAGAAAGCAGGCGCAATCTGCCAGAGTTAAGTGGAAGGAGACGGTCTAAAGCAGGGCTGCGCAACTCCCAGGCTGCAGACAGGTACGGGTCCGTGGCCTGTGAGGAACTGGACCTCTCAGCAAGAGGTGAGCGGTGGGCAGGTGAGCGTTACTGCCTGAGCTCTGCCTCCTGGTTAGATCAGTGGCAGCACTAGATTCTCGTAGGAATGTGAACCCTATTGTGAACTGCGCATGCGAGGGATCTAGGTTTCACGCTTCTAATGCTAATTTAATGCCTGATGATCTGAGGTGGAACAGTTTCATCCTGAAACCGTCACTCCCGCCCCCAAGAAACCAATCCCTGGTGCCAAAAAGGTTGGGGATTGGTGGTTTCTGAAGGTCATGAGGTGTCCTGTCATCTGTGGGTAGCCGTGCATACGTCTCTCCAGAGCCATGCTTTCTCTTCTGTTTTTATAAAAGCAGATGCTTTGTGAACTCTCTGCCCCCTCACTTTCCCTCTCTGGCCAGGAGGCTTCTTTACCTCTGTCTGCGGAAATAGTCACCAGCTCTGCCCTGGGAAACTGAAAGCACTGTATTCCCGGAAGCAGTTGTCCCAGAATCATATCCACCCTGGCAAATGGTGCCCTATACTTTTTGTGTGGACCTCCTCCCTGTGTTTTAATTCATCCTTCCTCAAATCCCTGCTAAAATGTTCCCCAGACTCGTAGCTCAAATTCCTTTTTCCTGATATGGATCTCCTGGACTTGACTGCTAGCTCTCCCTTCATGTTCGAGTATCCTTTGAATAGGAGAGGTATGTATAGTTCTGAATCAGGGACTGCAGTCTTTTCTGACTATCTTAAGTTAGAGAAATCTATGATATTGTCTAGATTCTGTGCTTGCTTACTATTCTCCATTCATAAAGCACCTGTGTGATTCACTGGGCATCTACAGACCTCCTGGAGGTCTCATCCATTACCCTCTTTGATCTTCAAGAGCTGCTTTTGCTCTCAGTCGGAGCCAACACTCCAGCGTCCTCCATGCTGGGCTTACTGAACAAACCTTGCCCTGCTGCCACTGACATTCCACAATACCTGGACTGTTCAAGTTTAGATTCACGTTGTATCTCCCTTGCCTTTGGATTAGAAATAAAAGCATTGAATGCTCTTTTTTAATGACATTTTTGCATTTGAGTGCTTTGTTTCAGCAATCATTGGTCATTTGCACAAAGTGCCTCACAGGTTGTTTTCCTCTCTGTGGTGTGAAAAGGTGAAGGAAAAGGAAGGGAAGAAGCAATTTAGCTGTCAGTTTCCAGGCAGAAAGGGAGTGATCATATAATGAACACGTTTTAAGTTCTAGGTGTTAACATAGCTAACAATGTTGTGGTGAGGCCAATATTATCTCTACGTTGTAGACCTGGAAACTGAGGCTTAGAGAGGTTGGATAATTTCTGAGGGTCTTGGGATTAAGAAGAAGTGAATCTGGAATCAGGAGGCCAATCTCTCTGTTACCTAAGTCCCTCCTCTTTCATACTACCTTAATGGCAATTTTGTACCCTAGAAATACTTACTACTTTCCTATGTAAAAACAGGTACATTTTGGCCTAAAGTTCTCTAGGTCAAAGGGCACTAATCTCTTAGAGCAATTTTTCTTAATCTGTTTACTTCCAATGTATTTAGTGCTTCCATGCACAACAACCTTCTTGGCTTCAGGGTGAAATACAGCTCCTGCTTCTGGGAACCTATAACCCAAATAGGGAAATAGCACATACATTTCTAAGAAAAATTAGGCAACTATGACAGGATCCATGAGCAGGAATTTAAAGGAAACAAAGGTTAAGAAAAAATAGTCAAAAGTTGCTATGATAGGTATGGAAATTAAAGTAGCAGATTTTAAGGGGATGCTGGGTGGTGGATATCCCAGCTGCAATGGGGAATGGGCTTGGCATATTTACAGGATCATGAGTAGTCAGCCTGAAAGGTGAAGAGGTATTTTGAAAAGTCAAAAGAGACTGATGGCCAGGTACAGTGGTTCATACATGTATTCCCAACACTTTGGGAGGCTGAGGCGGGCAGATCGCATGAGGTCAGGAGCTCAAGACCGGCCTGGCCAACATGGGGAAACCCTGTCTCTACTAAAAATACAAAAATTAGCTGCACATGGTGGTGCACACCTGTAATCCCAGCTATTTGGGAGGCTGAGACAGGAAAATCACTTGAACCCAGGAGGCAGAAGTTGCAGTGTGCTGAGATCGTACCACTGCACTCTAGCCTGGGTGACAGAGCAAGACTCTATCTCAAAAAAAAAGGGGACTGAGTGATTGAAAACATGATCAAAAGTTTGAATGCTACACCCTATCATTGCCTTTATTGGGAAGCCATATGTACACATAAAAGAGTTTAGGGGAAATAGAGCTAATAATGAAAGCAAAGAGATCAGCCTAGGTCTTGTATTTAGGATGGATTATTTCACTATAGGTGTTGCTAAAACCAAGAAGAAAAGTTGAGAGGAAAGCTGTGGTAAGATTTTTTTATGATTGCTAATAACTTTCTTATTTAGTCAATTTTAAGAAAAATTACTCTATTATTTTGAAAAATTACATATATTCATTATAATAATTCACATAATGCATCCAAGTGCAAAGATGAAAATGAAAAAGAGCAATTAACAATTCCCATATACTGTAAATCAATTTAATCTTTAAATTCCTTAGTGCTCATAACCAATCCTTTTAGCATATCTTTTTAATTCCTAAATTTTTTATTTTGATCCAGCTCTCAGGGATTAATTCCATTGTCAAGTAATTTTTTTCAAGAAAACTCAGGTTCTATCATATTTGGGAGTATCAGCCAGTTGTCTCTATATTTGATGGGCATTTTTCTGTCATACTTTTATCCCTTCAGAATTTGTATCTATATTTGTTTTTGTCTTCTGGCATTGAATGAAGCTTTAGAAAAATCTAACATCAGTCTACGATTTTTTCCCTTATTTATTTTTTTGTTGTTGTTCTCTGTATGGATGCCAGGAGAATTATTTAGTTTTTTTTTTAAGTTTCAACAGCTTATCTAGGCTATGTCTGATATTGAGTGTTCTCCAATCATATTTTTCCTGTGACACAATGTACTTTTTTATATTTAAGAATCAAGGTTTGCTTTTTTATTAATTGTAGGGAATTTTTTGGTATGAGATGTATTTTATGCTGTATTTATTATATCTCTGCTTCAGGGACATCAATTATCCTTGTGTTAGATCATCTTTTTTCTATACCTATTGACTTCTTTTTAGTTGTACTGATCTCTGTTTTTTAAAATTCGGATTTGCTTTTCATCTGATTATTGCAAGTTTTTTCTCTATGCCAGTGATTCCATTTTCAGCAATGTCTGTTCTCATCCTTTCTGTTTCTAATTTATTTGTGCCTTAATGTTGTTTGTTTCATAAAATTTGCAAGCCACCTTTTAATTTAATTTTCTTTTTTATAATGTCACCTTTTGTTTGTTTTGAAACAGGGTCTTGCTCTGTTGCCCAGGCTGGAGTGCAGTGGTGTGATCTCAGCTCACTGCAATTTCTGCCTCTGGGTTCAAGCGATTCTCGTGCCTCAGTCACCTGAATTGCTGGGATTGTAGGTGTGTGCCACCACAACTGGCTAATTTTTGTATTTTTAGTAGAGACAGGGTTTCGCCATGTTGGCCAGGCTGGTCTTGAACTCCTGGCCTCAAATGATCTGCCCACCTCAGCCTCCCAGAGTGCTGTGATTACAGGCATGAGCCATCGTGGGTGGCCTGCTTTATTTTATTTGTACATATTTCTGGTGTACAGTGTGATGTTTAGATACATGTATATAGTGTGTAATGATCAAGTCATGGTAATTAGCAGACTCATCATCTCAAACATCTATCACTTTGTGGTAGGGAGATTCAAAATCCTCTCTTCTAGCTATTGAGATATACAATATGTTATTGTTAACTATGTTTGACCTCCTGTATAATAGAACACCAGAACTTATTCTTCCTATCTCTCAGGCATTTTTTTTCCACTGCTTAAAAAAAAAAAAAAAATCCATCCATGGAAACATTGCCATTGATGCATCTAGCCACCGTGTTCAGTGGAAACGGTATGTTGTAGAAGTTATTAGAAGAAATTTTGTTACGGACAGTTTTTCCAGCATCTATTTCAGTGTGCATTTCCAAATGAGAAAACTGGGACATAATGCATATGCTCTTCAACAAGCTGCCTTTGTTTGCCTACAGCTTTATAGCAGGCCAAATCGACTCTTGTCTGGTGTGCCGCTGTACAAAGGGGACGTGCCGATCCAAGATAAATCTGCAGTTACGTCTTTGCTGGATGGACTGAACCAGGCCTTCGAGGAGGTTTCATCCCAGGTAAGGCTGTGGTTATCAGTGTGTTTGGCTTGGTTTATAAGAGCCGTGTTTTGCTTGTATTGATTTGCGTGGCCTCTGTGAGGCTGTTCCATCCACCCCTGAGCATGAATTGAGACCCAACCCTGGGGATGAGTGCTGAAACAAAGAGTCACTGGACCCTGGAGGCCCATCCTGTTTCTTCTTTTATATTTTATTTTATTTTATTTTTTCAGACAGTCTTGTACGGTCACGCAGGCTGGAGTGCAGTGGCACAATCTTGGCTCACTATAACCTCCACCTCCTGGGTTCAAGCGATTCTCATGTTTTAGCCTCCTAAGAAGCTGGGATTACAGGCACATGCCACCTTGCCTGGCTAATTTTTGTATTTTTTAGTACATATGGAGTTTCACCATATTGGCCAGGCCAGTCTTGAACTCCTGACCTCAAGTGATCTGTCTCCCTTGGGCTACCAAAGTGCTCAGGTTACAGGTGTGAGCACCGTGCCTGGCCCCATCCTGATATTTTTCCCGGATTTTCAAAAACTGAAATTGATTATTTGACCCTGTTGTGTGTTTCCCAGAGTGGAGGGACAAAGAGGCAGAGTATACACTTGGAGCAGAAGTTATATGATGGGGTCTCAGCCACCTCTACTTGGTTGGATGATGTTGAAGAACGTTTATTTGTTGCCACAGCACTTTTACCAGAAGAAACAGAAACTTGTCTCTTCAACCAAGAGGTAAGTTTAGTAGTTTCTGCCTGTGTGTGTATAATGTTACAAAGCACTTGACGTTTTGATGGGATAATTAATTTTATATATAAAGAAAGTCAAACATAAAACAATTCTAATAATGCAGAACATCATTGCTTGAATGCAGAATATTTCTAGTTTGCATTTTCATTCTTTGTCTTGTGTATGTAAGAGGGAAAAATGGGAAACTCTGTAGAAACACTATTATGTATCACATATCTTCCAAATATGAAACACATGCTTAAAAAAAGTACCAAATTCCTAAATAGCACTTTACAGTGCTCATTATTACTAGTGAATGAGGTAAAGTCCCTGAGAGCAACTTGCCTGAAATGTATAGAAGTATTTGAAAGAGGTTCCAGTTGTCTTAGGTCTAATTATTACTAAGCAACCAGAGAGATTTAGTTGACTTTCTATGAGAAAATAACTTGATTTGCATATCAATTCATGTGTCTAAACACTGAAAAATGCCCTTTTATCACCTCTAGATTCTTGCCAAAGACATTAAGGAAATGTCTGAAGAAATGGATAAGAACAAAAACTTGTTTTCGCAAGCTTTTCCAGAGAATGGTGATAATCGAGATGTTATTGAAGATACTTTGGGTTGTCTTTTGGGCAGGTTATCCTTGCTAGACTCAGTAGTGAATCAACGATGTCATCAGATGAAAGAAAGACTTCAGCAAATACTAAATTTCCAGGTAAGTAAGACATTATCAAAGGATAGTTGACCATTCTTTAGGTATTCAATAATAGTCAGTCATGAGTCTGTGTTACGTACCTGGTTGTTGTTTTTTTAAATGTATAATGAAGAACGAGAGCTTTGTAGAAAATGAAGGGGGTTGAATTAAAGGATTAGAAACTAAAGATTTTTTGCTCCTAGAAATGGAAGGTTGAGAAAACCACCCACTTCAAACTAAGGACGGAATAGAATTATAAATTCAATCAATAAAAGTCAAATTTATGGCTCTTTATGATTATAATTTTTAGTTGCTAATACTGGAGCTTAAACACACTGGGAAAGAATATGCAGAAAATGGCCGGGTATGGTGGCTCATGCCCATGATCCCAGCACTTTGGGAGGCCAAGGCAGGCAAATCATTTGGGGTCAGGAGTTTGAGACCAGCTTGGCCAACATAGTGCATTGCAACTCATCTCTACTAAAATACAGAAATTAACAGGGTGTGGTGGTGCAGGCCTGTAATCCCAGCTACTTGGAGGCTGAGGCAGGATCATCGCTTGAACCCAGGAGGCAGAGGTAGCAGTGAGCCAAGATCACGGCACTGCACTCCAGTGTAGGCAACAGAGCAAGACTCCATCTCAACAAAAAAAAAAAAAAAAAAAAAGGCCAGGTGCGTTGGCTCAAGCCTGTAATCCCAGCACTTTGGGAGACCGAGACAGGCGGATACGAGGTCAGGAGATCGAGACCGTCCTGGCTAACATGGTGAAACCCCGTCTCTACTAAAAAACACAAAAATCTAGCCGAGCGAGGTGGCGGGCACCTGTAGTCCCAGCTACTCGGGAGGCTGAGGCAGGAGAATGGCGTAAACCTGGGAGGCGGAGCTTGCAGTTAGCTGAGATCCGGCCACTGCACTCCAGCCTGGGCAACAGAGCGAGACTCTGTCTCAAAAAAAAAAAAAAAAAGTGTATGCAGAAAATGTTGGAATATAGAAAGGGCCATAGACTGTAGTACCTAAGAGTCTTTGAAAGTGAATGTGGTCTAATTACTTTTACCTGTGTTAAAATGCATTACATTGCTTTCCAATCCTAACTCCTCAGACTTACTGCCTTTTAGCCCCATATTAGAATTCTTATGCATGCTTAGGAAACTTTTCCTATGACTATATACTGGAACAAATGCAAAAGCTGCTGATAAACTTTTAGTGCTGATTTTTCATTTCTAATAAAAAGCACCCTTTGGGAATACATAAGTTTTAATTGTATATTATTTTTAACCATCATGAAAGATTTTATAAAATAGAGACATGTCATTAGGGCCAAGAGTTTAATGTAGAGTTTTGATTTGCAAGAAAACCAAAATACTACAAAGTGTCAAATAAATGTAGCATTAACCAAGAAACACGGAATTTTTATGACATTCATTCAGAGGCACAAATTACCACTGCCTTCCGGTAGTCTACATTCTTAAAACCACAGAGTAAAACTATCACAAACATATTTTTTATTCACAAAATATTTTCTCATATTCCTTGGCTTTAATCTTTGCAACATCCTTCAAACATTGTTCTAATATTAATTTTGCAAAGTCAGAACAGTAAAAATTAAACATGTAGTCTCCGAAGCTAATAGTCTGAGTTCAAATTCTGGCGTTGTAACTTACTGCTGTATAACTTTAGCAGCTTGACTTTCCTGAACCTTGGTATCCTCAACTGTCAAATCATACTCATATTAATTGCCTCATAGACTGTGGTGAGGATGAAATGAGTTGAGTTGTGTTTCAAATACTCTGAACAGTGCCTGATACATAGTAAGTACTCAGCAAGTGTTGTTATTGTTATTAATGATAGTATTATAAGAGATATAGGATCTAAAACCAAGAGAAAGATTAAATTACTTCAATGTTACTCAATCATTAAGAACTACAGCCAGGATTTTACTCAAATAATTTTTTTTTTTATTTTATCATATTAGGGTGATCTCAGGGAAGATGGAGAATGTGGGCCTTCATTAGAGTCTCTTAAATTTTATCCAATATCCTTTGACAGTTGATGGTACCACCAGCAACTCAGTGTTGTCCCTGAGTCAGTGGCACTGCTCTCCAGCAGTCTTCCCTGTTAGTTTCTACCCCCAAGATGATCAAGTCAGAATCCCTGAATACCTCAGCAGTCCCTTTTGCTCTCATTCCCCATATCTTTCGTGAATTGCATTTAGTATCTTTAGTACTTTCATACTTTTACATTTTATTAGTAGTTATCACCAATCACAGTAAAATACGAATTAGGCATGAATGCTCTGGAACTCGTTTTGTTTGAAGGATCTAAGAGAATCATGGAATTCTCTTTAAATCACGTTCTCTATTTTTCTTCTGCCAACAAGTTTCTATTTGTTGGTGGCCAGATCACGAACAAAAAGACATTTCAAAATATTTGTGTTCCAATTTAGTTGAGAGAAAGTTTCCAATGTTAACTTAATTAAAGGTCAAGTCACAAACCATTTTCTTTTTTTTTTTTTTTTAACTTTGCATCAAACACCTGGTATGCTGTCAATCCTCAGCAGTTACTGGAAGGGTATGCCTTCATTCTGCATTTAATCTTTGAGGATTAGCTTTTGCCAGACTGCTAACATTATTCTCTACCAAAAAGGCTATTTGAGAGGATGCGTAGATGTTATGTAGATGTACATTACATATATAGAATCACGATAAAGTCAGTTATGAAGTATTTTGTATTTTTAAAAATTTTACCGATGGATGTAACCTCAAATGAATTCCTCAAACATATAATTGTGGATTGCAAATTATTTTAAAAACTGGAAAATGAAGTAAAGAATTCTTTAATGAATGAGTGAGGCAGCACAACTGATTTTATTTATTTTATTATTTATTTATTTATTTATTTTTGAGACAGAGTTTTGCTCTTGTTGCCCAGGCTGGAGTGCAATGGGGAGATCTTGGCTCACTGCAACCTCCGCCTCCCAGGTTCAAGCGATTCTTCTGCCTCAGCTTCCCAAGTAGCTGGAACTACAGGCATGCGCGCCATTCCCCCACAGCTAATTTTTGTATTTTTTAGTAGAGATGGGCTTTCACTGTATATTGACCAGGCTGGTCTCAAACTCCTGACCTCAGGTCATCTGCCTGCCTCTACTGCCCAATGTGCTGGGATTACAGGTGTGAACCACTGTGCCTGGACACAACTGGTTTTTAAGCCTGTAACTTTCTACAAATCTGTTTCTCAATGGCTAGAATCCTGCTCTTTTTTGCCCTGCCAATAATTCCAGTGACTATAAGAAAAAAAAAGTGATGTATTTTATGTTTGTAATATATGGATACCTTAATTATCCTGTTGTATCACAAGTGTGATAATACAAAAATAGTTAAATTCTTTGCATTTTTATTTTTAAGAAAATGTCATTATCCGTGTGATTTCTAGTATCTCTTAAAATTTTTATTTAGTAATTTTAAACTCAATCATATTCTTTGCTTTACTATCTTCTTGGTTAGTCTCTGCCAATAATTAGTCTGACTTCCAGAAATATGAACTCTGTGTTTCCTATTACCCTGAGTAGAACATAGTTAAGAGAGAAAATATGCTATTAAAAACATACAAATGGGCCGGGCGTGGTGGCTCACCCCTGTAATCCCAGCACCTTGGGAGGCCGAGGCGGGTGGATCACCTGAACTCTGGAGTTCGCGACCAGCCTGGACAACATGGTGAAACCCCATATCTACTAAAAATACAAAAAATTAGCCAGACGTGGTGGTGGGTGCCTGTAGTCCCAGCTACTTGGGAGGCTGAGGCAGGAGAATTGCTTGAACCCAGAAGGCAGAGGTTCCAGTGAGCCGAGATCGCACCGCTGCACTCCAGCCTGAGTGACAGAGTGAGACTCTGTCTCAAAACAAAACATAACAAAGCATAAAAATGGCATATGGAAAATCTATATATGCACTCTTCATTTCTAACCCATGTTATGTTATATATGCTTAGCTACTCATTTAGATTAACTGGACTAATGTCATTATACATACATATGTAGATAATGTAGGCTTCTGTTCAAATGAATGCAGGACATCTTTTACTAGGCTTAAAAACAGATAAATGTGTGATGGTTTTAGTGGCCCACGTGACCTTACCCTGAACACAGTTGAATGATACAGACCTAGTAACTCATATGTAAAACTATTATTTCTAGTATTTTTCCAGGGCTGTTATTATAATTTCCTATTTAGTTAGCCACTAGGCTTGCAGGTTGCTTTGAGTTTGGTTAGTGGCAACTATTCTAGTTCTCATGTTCAGCACTATATTTTCAATTTTATATTTTTTACTGCATAATGCGCCCATTATTTGGCTTTTAAGACCTGAATTTGCATTATAAAGCCTTCACGTGTTCTTATAGATATTTTTCTTGGTACGATTATCCTTCTCCTCATTAGACAGTCAGAATGATTGCATGTAGGTGATGTGTGTGATCAGGCCCTGGTGAAGAGGTCCTGAGTTGAGCTTCAACCTCTGATGAATATATGTTTGCTGACTATTATGAAATAGAACTTATTTGTTGATATTTTAGAGAAAAAAAATAATTTTTTGTTTTTTTGAGATAAGGTCACCCAGGCTAGCATGTAGTGGCATGATTGTAGCTCACTGCAACCTCAAACTCCTGAACTCAAGGGATCCTTCCACTTCAGCCTCCCAAGTAAACAGGACTACAGGCATGCCACTGTGTCCACTTATTTTTTTTAAAAAAACTTTTTGTAGAGACCAGGTGCACTTTGTTGCCCAGGCTGCTCTTGAACTCCTGGCCTCAAGTGATCTGCCTCAGGCACCCAAAATTCTGGTATTACAGAGATGAACCACTGCATCTGGCCTAATTTTTTATAATTTAAATATTCTTCTAATTATTTCCTCTGGAATTAAGCACCAACATTCTAATAGTTGTCTCCTTTTTGTACAAATCTAACTCAATATGAATATATTTGGACATTTAAATGAGTAATATTTTTGAACAAAATACCTAACAAGATCTTTTTGTGTTGTCTCTTCACATGTTTTTGGTCATCATGGATAACATTTATTTTCTAAACTTCCGAATGTCTTTTTAAAAGCTTGTGCAAATTCTCCAAAAATAGAAGAAGAAACTAATAGAGTAATAGGAGGAGAGGAGAGAGCAAAGTGGAAATCATGATTCTTAGGAATCATAGGCCGGGCGTGGTGGCTCACGCCTATAATCCCAGCACTTTGGGAGGCCAAGGTGGGTGGATCACAAGGTCAGGAGATCAAGACCATCCTGGCTAACACGGTGAAACCCCGTCTCTACTAAAAAAATGCAAAAAATTAGCCAGGCGTGGTGGCGGGTGCCTGTAGTCCCAGCTACAGCTACTTGGAGGCTGAGGCAGGAGAATGGCATGAACCCGGGAGCTGGAGCTTGCAGTGAGCTGAGATGGCGCCACTGCACTCCAGCCTGGGCGACAGAGTGAGACTCCATCTCAAAAAAAAAAAAAGAATCATATTATTTCCCAAATCAGGATAACGCCTACAGGTTATTTCCCTAGATAAGAGCCATTAACATAATATTTCTTTGCAATATTTGAATGTGCTCATTTATTTCAGATGTAATGAGATTAGAGTGACAAGCATTGCTTTTTACATGTATGGTTCAGCTTCATTTGTATTAAGTAGAAAATACTTTGGGTAACAGATTCTTCAGGAGTCAGTTTTAGCACATAAGCAAATTGTTACCAGTTCCTTTTACCTTCCCATAGCACAGTATTGTTTCTCCTGGAAATTAAATTTCTATGCCTCGATATTATTTGTTAGAATCTGTGTTATATTTACAAGTATTTCGAATTCCCTGTTATACATTTTGAGTTTTCCTGTTGCTTTCCTCCTTAGAATGATCTGAAAGTGCTGTTTACATCACTGGCTGACAACAAATACATCATTCTGCAGAAACTGGCAAATGTATTTGAACAACCCGTAGCAGAACAAATAGAGGTATTTATAGCTGCCTTTTCCTAGAAGAGAAAATGCATCGAGGAGATATGACTTACTGTGAAATTTTAAATATTCTATGAAAGATTAATGGCTCACAGTAGCACTTTTGTTTGTAGTATTTTTGTTTTTGAGTACTGGGTTTGAATAACGTACCAGGTGACATTGACTCTGTCACTTACATCTGCACAGAACTAGGAAATGTGAGCTGGGAAAAGGTATCCGTGGCAGATGCTGACCTGAAGGAGTTTTCCACCCAATGATGAGATTAGATATGAACCTCAATGACACAGGGCAGAAAGTCAAACTGTCCTGGGACAGGTACTGACAAAGCACTGTGGATACTCAGACCCTTCTGACCTCCAGCAGGGGTAGGATTAGGGACGCTTTGTAGAGGGAAATTTGAACTGAACTTGAGAGTTTGGACACACAATGACAGGAAAGAAAGCTATCGCAGTAAAGAGGACAGCAAGAATAAAGGCACAAATTGTTAGAGATTTCTGAGCACTTAGGGAGAAACACAGGTAATCCTGAATTTAAGATAAATGAATGTGGCTGAGGACAAACAAGATTGGATATGTAAATTTAAGGCAGTTTGTAGGGCCTGTTGAATGTGAGACTTTGGACTTTATTCTATAAACTAGTTACCTGTACACTTTATTTGTTGCAAGCCTCATTAGCTAAAAAAAAAAAAAAGGAAATAAATACGCAGCATAAATATATATATATTTTTATTTATTTATAAATTATAAGCAATTTATGTTATAAATCATAATTAAATTCAGCCACATTTATTTTCAATTTTTGTTTGTGTACATGCTGCAACCAAAATAGAAAATGAATGTGGTTGAATATAAATGAAAGATGTAGTGTTTCATCCTGGTAGATCATCTTGTGCACTTTTGGGTGTTTAGACTCAGCTGGGAGATCCCTGGCCATGGAAAGTTGTAGGGGATGTTTGCAGGTAAAAATGAATGGCAGTTGTAGATCTTGCTTCTGGATAGTTCACATGACAGCACAGGGTCAGGAAACAGGAGACCCATCATGAGGCTTCATGTAGCTGTACTGAAGAGAAAGAATGAGAACCAAAACTGGCATGGTGGCATGAAAATGGGGAGCATAGAAGAAATGGGAGGGATGTTAGAATATCTCCTGTTTCATAAGCTAAGTAATTATGAAAAGTATGTGTTTGAATAGAATTTTCTGATTTAATTTCAGTGAACTTCCCAGGAATCTATGGATAGACTATAGAGAATCATCTGACATATAATGTGTGTGTGTGGGTGTGTGTGTGTTAACACCTCCCAAAATAGTTTCAAGGCTTTTTCTCCATTGTGTTCTAGCTCCCAGTGTTGTCTTAAGGAATCTAAAATAGTTTTCAAAATTGTGAGTGTGCATTTTTCTTTTTATTTAATTATTTTTAAAAATATGTGTGTGTATATATATGTATATACGTGTGTGTGTGTGTGTGTGTGTGTGTGTATAAAAAAATATAGAGACAGGGTCTCACTTTGTTGCCCAGACTGGTCTTGTACTCCTGGGCTCATGCAGTTCTCCTGCCTCAGCCTCCCAAAGTGTTGGGATTATGGGTGTGAGCCACTGCATCCGGCTGTGCATTTTTCTTGACCATAATTTCATCTGCTTTTTAAAGAGATTTCTCATTTCCCCCCATTAAAAATCTCTTTATTTTCTGTCATATCTTCCACATGAAGGGACTTTTTTTTTTCTTGGCGTATAATGTGTGATTCCAGAAAAGACTGGAGCAAATGTAGTGCTGACTTGCTTTGGATTTCTAATATGAATTATAAGATATGTATGATCACAAGCAATCATTTTCACTAATTTTTGACCAATGTAACTGAATGTCACAGATGAAGAAATAACCAGTTAGTTTTTTTTCTTTGAATAAATGGAACGCAACTAATGAACGTGCTGATTCCGTGCCTACCCAACTTAGATTAAAAAGGCAATAATAGCAGAAGGCATGGGGAAGACACACCTCACTCAATGTAGTCGTCTCTTGAGTCGTGCTGTACCAATCCAGAGCAGTTCCCTTGCCTCATCACCCTGGTGCACAGTTGTCTTCCTGGATCTCCCTTCACCACCATCCTGAGAATCCCTTCATTTCTTCCTATGTTGGATCTTCTCTCTTCTGAATCCCAAGTCTTTCTCTTTACTGCATTGCTTCCTTGTTTGGTTAGTGCATGTCCTTTCTTAGAAAGGGTGTATGATAAGTGTATTTTTCCAGATGTATGTCTGAAAATGTTCTTATACCATGTTCACACTTTATTGATCACTTTGCTATTTTTATGTCATCCTTCAGGGTCATTTGTTGAATATGAATTCTTTTGGAGTTTCAAGGCTTTTTGTCCATTGTTTTCTAGCTCCCAGTGTTGTCTTAAGGAATCTAAAGACATTCTAATTCCCAAAGGTTTCCAGTGTCCTGAAATTTCACAATTACACGCCTTGGGGAGGATCTATTTTTATCCGCTGGGCGGGGAGCTCAAGGGGCTCTTCTGATTTGGCAGCTCTCATCTCTCTGTTCTGGAAAATGTTCTAGTGATTTATTTAATATGTTTCTTTCCTCCATTTTACCTGCCTTCTTTTCTGGAGAACTCCTTTTTGTCAGCTACTCTGGTTCAATCCTTGAATTGTCTTACCAAGAGCCCTTTCTCTGTGTTTTTGCTCTGCTTTTTTAGAAACGTCCTCAATTTCAACTCCAGACCCTTATACTGAGTTTGGCATTTCTGCTCTCTTGTATTTAATTTTCCCAGAATTCGTTTTGGTTCTCTGAATGATCCTTTTTGTAGTATTTTTTATTTTTTTTTAATGAATACATTATCGTTTATATCTTTCTGGGTGTATTAATGGTTTTAATGTTTGAAGTTCTACTTTTCCTGTATAATTTGTTTTCCTCCAGCTTGCTTTTATTTGTTTGCTTCTGTTAGTCCCCATCTTTCATGTCATCAAAAGGCATATTGAAATCTTTTGTTATCTATTCAGGTTTAGGATGGAGGACTAAACAGCTGAAAGGGAACTCTGTGTGTGGATGGAACATGACAATTTCAAGAGTTCCTGCAGGATGGTCTCTGTGGACCATTTATTTGTTAGAGAATCCTTCTGTCAAATTGTCAGGCCTGTCTTACTGGTGTTTTCAGATACTTTTCCCTCTCCTGTCTGGAGATTAGAGCCCTGGCTGCAGCCCTTCTTGCTCCAGGAAGAGAAGACTCAGGGGCCCCACATTCAGCATTCAGGGAGCATCCAGTTATTTCATACCTTGCTTTCAGTCCAGCATTCAAGCTCACAGCTGTGTCCAGTGTCCCTCAGTCTGTTTGACCTTCTCCAGAAAACAAACTTTCAGTCTTTTACACGGGAAGAAAAAGGGACAGTATGGAATAAGGAGGGGCATCTGTGGGTTAACTGTCCTTTAAGCAGCTCTTCACTAACCCTCCTTACTTAGCACCCCAGCTCACTTCACCCAGAGTTCTGGAGATTTCTGTTGCTCTGAATTGGGTGGTGGAGATCCTCCACTGGTTTAGAATTCAGCTTCCCCAGATTTCCTAAGCCAATTATCATGTATTCTTCTGACTTCTAGCTCCCAACATATTGTTAGCATTGTTTGCTTTTTCTGTTCCCTTGTCCTTTTAGATTTATGAGGAAAAAATATGCCAAAAACAAGCAAACAAAATACTCACTCTGGCTGTAGGGGGTTTTCAGGAAAGAGGACACTGGACACATGTGTTTCATCTGCCATCTGGAGTCTTGTTTTTGTCCTCCTTCAGGGGCAACCTCTGTTGCCCTCTTTCCAAATGCCTGCTCCAGGGGTTGTGGGCTGGTGTCTCCCTTCTCTAATCTCCACTAATGGGGATGCGTTGCATTATCGAGTTTAGTACTTACTGATAGTCAGCCTTGCTTTATTTTTCTCTGTTTACTCTGGCTTCCTAACCGGACCATCAGCTCCTTGAAGGACAGGATGAGATCTTGTTCTGCTTCTACAGACCTCACACTGGGAAGACAAGGCTTAGCAGTAACTGCCACTTGAACACTTGTTGATTGATTTTCCACTTCACAACAAGAAGCACAGGTTCCTTGACCATGCTGTAATATACTTTTTGTTGCCTCGCTGAATCTCTCTCCAAAGATGCTCACAACTACGTTTCAAGGGCAGCAGAACATGGTCCCTTAGAAAACCTCAGGCAAATACCTTTTATTAACTATGTCCTAAATCATGCTCCTTTTTCTTTAAGTGTTGCTTTTCAAAAACTCCCTTTTTTATTTAAGCAAGACATCCTTCTCCCAGCCCTCTACCCTGACTTTCTCCTGCCTCATTATCTGTAAGATAACTGCTCTGTACTAATAACGGGCCTTCTTCTCTTTTCTATATAGTCTGTAAACATGGCTTTTGGTTTGTTTGTTTCATTGAAATAATTCCTTTTGTATATATTGAGAATGTTTTATGTGGAGAGGAGGAACACAGAAAGAAGCACAATAATCACATCTTCCGTGGGGAAATTGTTCGTGGGAGTTTTAATAAAATGTCATGGATCTTACCTAGGCAATACAACAGGCTGAAGATGGACTCAAAGAATTGGATGCAGGAATCATTGAATTAAAGAGACGTGGTGACAAGTTACAGATTGAGCAGCCGTCCATGCAAGAACTCTCCAAGCTCCAGGTACAGCCTTCAGCCAGTAGTATTCAGCTGCAGGGGTACATCGAACCCCTGCAGAAAAAATCACTTTCTTTATTTTTCTAGGCTTTCTTTATAAAATTCATGCCACTTAGGTCCTAACCTTTCTGCCAAGTAACTCTTAGAAAATTTTCTGAAGCTTAACATGTTTAGTACAAGGAAGTGAGTTGTTTTCATGCTTCTAAGATTTATATGTTTTTCTGACAGTTACTTTATTATTATTCTCATGGTTAAGCATTGCAGTATAGTTTAGTTGTAGCATATTATTTTCTACTGTAGAAAATAGAATAATTTTTAATCCTAGCTAGAAAAATTTTAAAAAGTGGTATCTATCCTTGTATTGCACTCTCTCTTCAAATACTATTTTAAAAAGCAAATAATCAAAGTAATACTTTTTAGAAAGTGTTTTTTTCTAAGATAAGAACTATAGTTTATCCTCCGTATATGTTTGAAAGGAGCGGAGGCATTGTTTCCATTCTAGAACTACAACAACAACAAAAATTAAAGTGGAAGGTAGTTGAAATCTAAACAGACTTCCTATCATCCTTTCAGGAATAGAGAATAATGCTTTGGGTTAATTTCCTTTCCTAGATCTGACATTTAGGCAAGAATCTGATATTGGGGTAAGAAGAACATCTTTGGATATTAAACCGGCAAAATTTAGCATCAGCTAGGCAATGCAGTTATGTTCGATCAAGAAGAAATTGTGTACAATTATGTATGGTCACACAGACACACATGTTAGATTTTCTCTGTATGCAGGACTATTGAGAATTTGTAACCTCAGTCCAGTACAGGCTTATGAGTTCTTTCTTTGAGAAAACAAAATAGGCCTTATAAACAAAAAAAATTTTTATTTTAACTGTATCTCTCCTTTATCTAACATTTCATAATGTCATAAGCCCACCACCCCCACTTTGTACTTTTTTAGACAGTTTTCCGACAGCACTTAAGCATCAGGTGTAAGAGTCAAATGTCATTGCCGTAAATAGGCATTAAAATTGAACTTTTCCAGATCGAGCCATTTTGGCAGGCTGAACCTTAATGTGATATGTTAATCAGGTCCATATGCCTCAAATAAATTTTGTGTTTGGTGTGTCATCATCTCCTAAAATGTCTTTCCAGTTTAAATAGTTATTTACCCCACCACATTTGGCAAAAATATTGCCTTCTTAAGTTTGTGATTCTTTCTGCTCACATTAAACTTGCCTATTTCTCTAGCTCTTTGTTTGATGGATAGTCCCAAATATGATTGTTATTTAGCAGGAAAATGTTAAGTATACTATATTCAGTTGCTCTGAAATTAAATGGGAATTACATTTTCTATGACATGTCCCTCAGCCCCGTGGACACTTTTTCAACAGTTTTACCCCACATTTCATCATAAACAATTAATATTTGAAAACAGTTGTCAAATCTCCCTCATATATCATTTCTAGGAGATACTTTTTCATATCCTTTAAAATCTTAAAATATTAAGCTTACTTTTTGTAGACACATCTTTTTTCCTTTCATATTTTAACTTACTAAATTTTTATTTTGTAGTCAATCTAAATTACATTTCGATATGTGCCATGAGATAAGACATTATTTTTCTTCAAAGAGTTGAGTTATTTCCACATTATTTATTGAATATTTATTTTATCTTTTTACTCAGTCACTTCATACTTACATTTTTATCAATTCAGTTTTTTTTCAGTTTCTCCATTGTGCTTTATTGTCAGTTAAAAATAAAATAAAATTTAAAACAGAAAGATAAGAATACCAAATAAGATTAATGAAAGAACTTGAACTACCAGGTATCACGACACTGTAAAGTCACAGCAAATATATCACAGGCATGAGAATAAAGGTCCAAAGGTTATTTTTTTGTGAAACGTGTTTTCAAAGTAAGGCTCATAGGAAAGACAAGCAGATGGCCTACAAGCGGAGCATTTCCACAGGGCACATCCCTGAAGGCGTTTTCTTGGTTGGGTCTTGGGCTTAGTGCGTTCATAGTTCATATGCCTTTAGAGAGTTGCCAGAATATGAATTGAGAGTGAGTCTTGTGGTCTCTGCCTCTTAGGACATGTATGATGAGCTGATGATGACCATTGGCTCTCGGAGGAGTGGCCTGAACCAGAACCTTACACTCAAGAGTCAGTATGAGAGGGCCCTACAAGATCTGGCTGACTTGCTAGAAACTGGTCAGGAGAAGATGGCAGGAGACCAGAAAATCATCGTGTCTTCCAAAGAGGAAATCCAGCAACTACTTGACAAACATAAGGTACATAACAAAAAAGAGTAAGAGAGAGAGAGAGAGATTGTAATTGGAAAGCATACTCTCAAACCCTGATATATATTTAGTAAAACCTAATATTCTCAGTATTTTATGACTTCTTACTTCTATAGTTATTCTTTAAAATGGTCCAAAATGTATATTCAAACCAACTGGCTTTCAGTAGCACAGAGAAATTACAGGGGATATGTTTCTATAATGTTGGGAATTTAAAAAGAAGATCAACTTACCTGTAATTTTACTGATCAGTTCCTCACTAGTATTAGCCAGGCTTTCTCCCTAGATGAGAAAAATCAAAGGAAAACTCAGAGCCTCCCTTCAAAGGAGCCCAGCTTTGTTCTTAACTCCACCTTTCTCTGTGTTTCCTTTTCGCCCATTTGTCCACCTGGTCCTAGTTGCTCTCTCTGCCCTCCCTTGTCCTGGTCAGGGACTCCTCACTCACTCCTTGCTCTCCTCTAGAAATGTAGAGCTGACTACTCAGTTCCAGGGTTGAGTCGGTGTCTTTTACATGCATCGTTTAGATCCTCTGACCTTTACACATATGCTCCTCTAGTTGCTGTAGACCTCAGACTTTCTCCCTGGGAACAGCAAGGCCGTTTACTATGTAATCAAACTTGAGGGGCCTGAAATCACTCCATCATTGTATGCCACAACAAAGCTCAGGTTGGACACTACTCCATGGTAAAAGAATGCCTATCTCTCACACACACAAACACACACACACACACACACACACACACACACACGCCCCTCTTGCATTATTGGCAATGATTACGGAAAGAGCAATTTTGCTAGTCCAGAAACCCAGCCTTCTAGACTATGGGAATTTCCAGTAGGGAAACTAAAAAAATCCCATTAGGTTATAGAAGTTTAAATCTTCTACCATTGTGTAGCTCTCTGGTGGCTTGTAAAGGTGGATTTTTTTTTTTTTTTTTGTCTTTTTCAAATTGTTCTTCCTATTTTTTCCCAGACGTTTTTGTTCAAAGCTTCATGATTTATTAAAGCCTTATCATTTGGCTTTGAAACCATTGCTTTAAAGTTCACAGCTGGTGTTTCTCAAATTGTTGACCATAGCAATAAAAGATCATTCTGAGTTATTCCAGAGGGGAAACTAGGATCAATGAGTATAAATAACAGGGAAATAAACCTCAATAGAAAAAGAACTATAAAAGGAGTAAACTGCCATTGAGCAGACAGCCCTTCTGGCCATGAGAAGTCCAGCCAAGGCTTTCAGGGCAGATGGACTTATAAAAGGAATCTCAGCTTTCATTGCACATTGGGCTAGATGAACTTCAAAGTCTCCTCCAACTTTAGGACTCTGTGATTTGATAATTGTTGGTTAAAAATAATGATTCTAGCTTCTACTGACCAGCCCATTTTCTGAGGGAAAGTTCTGCAGTCCTGGTGAGAAGCACAGATAAAGCCACACTGCCCTTGGGTTTGAACACCAAGCTCTGCCGTGACTAGCTATGTGACCTTGGGCAAGCTACGTAGACTGGGGGTGGGGGTGAGGCTCAGTGTTCTCATCTGTAAAACTGGAAACAAAACTGCCTATCTCATAGAGTTATAGAGTTGTTAGGAGGATGAGATTAGTCAGATAAAGTATTTATGGAGTGCCTATCAAACAGTAAGCGCACAATTAATGTTAACTGTCATTATCAGTTCCCAGTTCTTCCATTCTTTCATGGTACTGGGTACAGGAAATGGGATAAGGTCAATCTCCATCCTCCAGGGTCTATTATACACAAAGAGTAACATTTCAAAAACGTTTGTAGGATGGCGCAAGGCCTACAGTTCTGTTATGTGTAGGTATAATACAAGGAAAGCAAATCTTTAATATCAATCAGTGCGTGTAAAGCTGTGCTTGACAACATGGAATGAGCACCCAAACATCCTAGAAGTTCAGAAAGTAGAGCCCAAGCCCAGCCATGGAGGAAGGAAAGTCATCGAAAAGTGTCAAGTGAGAACATCTTAAGAACAGAGTAGAAGCAGAGGCCAAAGGTGGGGAACGGGAGCTAATGTGTCCAAAACACATGGAGGTACATGGCGGTGAGAGGCCATGCCAGGAAAGTAAGGAAGGCGGATTGCGCATGGACGAGGTATTACGAGGGTAGATGAGTTTTCTCTGCAGCTGGCACACGTGAAGATCCTTGTTCTGGGGACACTGTGTGTGCAGCACAGCCAGGTATAGGATGCACTTGAGTGGAGAGGGTGGAGAGGCCGATTAGGAGTCTAGAGCTCCCTTCTCTGTAGACGGCGACAAGTGCCTGGGCCAAGGGGGAGACCAGTGGGAGTGAGAGGATATTGCTCATATATTAACTGAGCTCTGTCAGCTTTCACATTTAAAGCATTGGTTTTTGTTTGTTTGTTTGCTTGTTTGTTTTGAGACAGAGCCTCCAACCAGAGCTCCAACCTGAGCTTGGCAAAGGAAAACTCAGAGCCTCTCTTCAAAAGAGCCCACCTTCATTCTTAACTCTACCTTTCCCTGTGTTTCCTTTTTGTCCATTTGTCCACCTGGTCCTAGTTGCTCTCTCTGCCCTCCCTTGTCCTGCTCAAGGACTCCTCGCTCACTCCTCACTCTCCTCTAGAAATGCAGAGCTGTCTACTCAGCTCCAGGGCTAGGTTGGTGTCAACTCCTCTCCTCCCAGGCTGGAGTGCAGTGGCACGATCTTGACTCACTGCAACCTCGGCCTCCCAGGTTCAAGCGATTCTTGTACCTCAGCCTCCTAAGTAGCTGGGATTACAGGCACATGCCACCATGCCTGGCTAATTTTTGTATTTTTAGTAGAGATGGATTCCACCATGTTGGCCAGGCTAGTCTCGAGCTCTTGACCTCAGGTAATCCACCAACTTCAGCCTCCCCAACTGTTGGGATTACAGGCATGAGCCACTGCACCCGACCCTAAACCAATTTTGATTCTAATGTAATACATGAATGAGTTGCTGACTTCTTTCTCCCTGAAAAATTGCAGGAATACTTTCAGGGCCTGGAATCTCATATGATCTTGACTGAAACACTCTTCAGAAAGATAATCAGCTTTGCAGTCCAGAAGGAAACCCAGTTCCATACAGAGCTGATGGCTCAGGCTTCTGCTGTACTGAAACGGGCTCACAAGAGGGGTGTGGAGCTGGAGTACATTCTAGAGGTGAGACCATTGATGTCATGTCTTCTGTGCTGCAGACTTCCTGCTGCAAAATGGACCTTTGATGCAAGACGTATTGATCCATGCAGTTTGCCTCATGTAACCTCAGAGCTAGCTGTGCTCTCCGGCTTAGGACTGTACTTTTCCTATGGTTCTGTGTTGCTTGTTCCCCCTGCGTTTTCTGTTTACATTTGGCTATCTGCTGTGCCATGTTGGAAGTAAGATATATACACACTGACTTCAGACTATGCATGAAGATATTTGGGGTTTTGATATTCAGACTGATAGCTTACTTAAGCATATGAAAAATATAGAAATAGGCCAGGTGCAGTGGCTCACACCTGTAATCACAGCACTCTGGGAGGCTGAGGTGGGTGGATCACTTGAGGTCAGAAGTTCGAGACCAGCCTGGCCAACATGGTGAAACAAACCAATGTGTTGAAACCCCATCTCTACTAAAAATACAAACAAAATTAGCCGGATGTTAATGGCGGGTACCTGTAATCCCAGCTACTTCGGAGGCTGAGGCAGGAGAATCGCTTGAACTGGGAGGTGGAGGTTGCAGTGAGCCAAGATCATGCCACTGCACTCCAGCCTGGGCAACAGGAGTGAAACTCTGTCTCAAAAAAACAAAAAAGAAAAGAAAAAGAAAAATGTAGAAATATTTTTTTCTGTCCCAAATGCGGTTGCTCTTGGAACAGAATAGGTGCTCAGTGGTGGCTACTGGCAAGCTGTAGAACCCTGTGGAAATGTAGGACGTTATGGATGGGACAGTACCCTCCTTTCTTTCTTCAGTAACTGTATCAGTTGCCCTGAACTGTTCCTGCTTTCTCATTCTTCCTGTTTCCCTTGGAAGTTTTAGAGATTATAATCTCTCTCCACTTTTTTGACTCCACCACCCACTCCCACAATATTACTGAATATTGCTGCTCTTACCTGGGTTGTCTGCAGGTCCTATTTGCATTTTTTTCCAAATGAGTTTTTCCCTGGGCCAACATTTTCATAGCTAGCTAACCCCCAAATCCCAGATGTAGAATTCCCTAATGTGGAATTCCCTGTATTTTGGAGAGACATCTACCTTTAACGTTCAAAATTTCTGTAATAATAGTTATGCTTTATTGACATGTCTGGCCCCTGGCAAGACTTCTTAAACTTACATGAATCCATCTCATCCTTATCATAACCCTTTGAGGTGGTATTTTGAATCCCTGTTTCAGCAACGAGTCTGGGAGCAATGGCTTGCCAAGACACGTGTTAATTGGTGGCAGAGTCAGTGATCACACCTTCATCTGTCTGACTTCACAACCTGAAATGTGTGTTTCTCCGTGAAACTTACCTGATGACACCATTTAAATTGTAGCCCCGCCAGGCACACACCTGGGCACTCCCTCCCATCCCTACCCAGTTCTGTTTTGTTCTTCCACAGCACAAGAACTCTATTATACCATACAACTTATTGTTTGTTTTTGGTTTACTCTTTATTATTGATTACCTGTCTCTCCTCACTAGAAGGCCTGGGTTTGTATCTGTTATATTTACTCCTAGATTCCTAGGCATTGAAAGTACCAGGAAATAGATATTTGGTAAGTGTATTTAAAAAGCATGGGTTTCTACTACTGTGCCCTGTTGCCCCTCCAACTGCACAGTAAAGTGAGCATGCTCACACTGAGAAACTGCTGACCCACGGTGTAAATTATTGGAAAAGACTTCAACTCATCTTTTTAAAAGTGTTTTCCAGTTTTAAATAAAAGAAAAGTCTGAACTTAGGAATAAGTGACTTGCTATTTTTCTTTAATAGAATATATAGACTATATATTCATATTTAGAGATATCTGTTTCACATGCAAATGTAATTGTTTTGCTTACTCGTTACATGAAAGGCAAACATCCCCATCTTTTTGACTTAAATCCTTACTGTGGTAAAGAATAAAGCCATGCATACCTGGGCTAGATGTGGTGGCTCATGCCTGTAATCCCAGCACTTTGGGAGGCTGAAACAGGAGGATCTCTTGATGCCAGGAGTTTGACACCAGCCTGGACAACATAGTGAGACCCCTGTCTCTACAGAAAATTTTTTTTTAATTAGCCTGATGTGGTGGAATGCACCTGTGGTCCCAGCTAGTTGGGAGGATGAAGCAGGAGGATCCCTTGAGCCCAGGAGTTCGAGTCTGCAGTGATCCATGATTGTGCCACTGTACTCCAGTCTGGGTAACAGAGTGAGAGCCTATCTGAAAAGAAAAAAAAAAAAAAGGCCGGGCATGGTGGCTCATGCCTGTAACCTCAGCACTTTGGGAGGCCAAGGCAGGCGGATAACGAGGTCAGGAGATCGAGACCATCTGGCTAACACGGTGAAACCCCGTCTCTACTAAAAAATACAAAAAACTAGCCGGGTGTGGTGGCAGGTACCGGTAGTCCCAACTACTCGGGAGGCTGAGGCAGGAGAACAGCGTGAACCTGGGAGGCAGATCTTGCAGTGAGCCGAGATCGTGCCAGTGCACTCCAGCCTGGGCGACAGAGTTAGACTCTGTCTCAAAAAAAAAAAAAAAAAAATGTGCATACCCGTTAGAAGGTACACTGCACACATTATTCCATTTAATCCTCATGATGGAGAAGACAGCTATTATTATCCCCGTTGTAATATATGGAAAAGAGATACAGAGTTTAGTATCTTACTCACGACCATAAAGGGGCTTAGTGGCAGATTCCAGAGCCCATTCACAATGCTTTCAAGCATCACCATTTGATTACTTGCCTTAAAGCCATCTTTTGCTTCCCAAAGCAAACCCCACTGCAAACATCTCTGATGTAACTTTAAGGAAAATCTGTCAAGCACGTATTTTGCACACAAGGAAGAATATATTTCCCTAATGAGCGTTTTTTTTAGCTCACAGACAAATGTTGTGTTTCTAGACGTGGTCGCATCTAGATGAGGACCAGCAGGAGCTTAGCAGACAGCTGGAGGTGGTGGAAAACAGCATCCCAAGCGTGGGTCTGGTGGAGGAGAACGAGGACAGGCTTATTGACCGCATAACACTCTACCAGGTTGGTGTTACAAGCTGCCACATTGCCTTTAGAACCTTACCAATAGTTTTAACAGAATGTAAACAAATTTGTGATCAATTACTTTATTAGTACTTTTACTTTTCTTTCAAGGTATTGGTATTGAAAGGAGATAATGTTTCTGTTATTTATAGTTGGACATTATTAAAAGTCTTTCTTTTTTCTTTTTTTTTTAATGAGAGCTCTTTTTGAAAATTCAGCCTCCACCAAGCATTAATTTATGCTGATGCCACACAATTCTTGAAATAATAACAATAATTTGAAAGTTTTAAATCCACCTAAAGTCACTACCAAAATAATAATAATAATAAACAAAAGGAGACCATCTATACTTAAATATAGATGAAACATCTTGAAGTTTTCAGTGTTACTTGAGTGAGTATACTTTAAGTTCCAATAACAGGTAATGGGAACATTGTAGGTACTGGAGAAATTATAATTCTTAAAGACAAAAATTGCATATCCAAACTTGTAACCTCATAATTTCAATGATTTTAGCATTTAAAATCTAGCCTTAATGAATACCAGCCCAAATTATATCAAGTATTAGATGATGGCAAACGACTTCTGATATCCATCAGCTGCTCAGATCTAGAAAGTCAACTAAATCAACTTGGAGAGCGCTGGCTAAGTAACACCAACAAAGTGTCTAAGGAACTTCACAGACTGGAAACAATATTGAAACACTGGACCAGGTAATACATGACTGTTTTGTATATTTTCAGATGAATGCTACATTGTATTAATAAGGCTAGTGGGGGTGGGGGATGATGGCTGAAACCTATAATCTCACTACTTGTGGAGGCTAATGCAGGAGGATTGCTTGAGGCCAGCTGTTCAAGACCAGCCTAAGCAACATAGTAAGACCCCAATCTCTGCAAAAAATAAAACAGGACTAGGTATGGTAGCACATGCCTATGGTCCCTGCTATTGGAGAGGCTGAAGTGGGAGGATTGCTTCAGCCTGGGAGGTCGAGGCTTCAGTGGGTCATGATCATGCTACTGTACTCCAGCCTGGGCAATAGAACGAGAGTCTGTCTCAAAAATAAATAAATTAGGCAAGTAGATATTCACTTGAAAGTGACATGGCTCCTCTAGGAACTTATTGTATAGTTTGGAAAATAAAGATAAGCAGAGGCCGGGCGCAGTGGCTCACACCTGTAATCCCAGCATGTTGGGAGACTGAGGCGGGCAGATCCCCTGAGGTCGGGAATTCGAGATCAGCCTGACCAACATGGAGAAACCCCATCTCTACTAAAAATACAAAATTAGCCAGGCATGGTGGTGCATGCCTATAATCCCAGTTACTTGGGAGGCTGAGACAGGAGAATCGCTTGAACCTGGGAAGGAGAGGTTGCAATGAGCCAAGATTGCACCATTGCACTCCAGCCTGGGCAGCAAGAGTGAAACTCCGTTTCAAAAAAAAAAAAAAAGGTAAGTAGAAAGTCCCCACTTGGATTCTTTTTTTTTTTTTTTTTTTTTTTGAGACAGAATCTCGCTATGTCTCCCAGACTGGAGTGCAGTGGCGCGATCTCGGCTCACTGCAAGCTCCACCTCCCGGGTTCAGGCCATTCTCCTGCCTCAGCCTCCCGAGTAGCTGGGACTGCAGGCGCCCGCCACCACGCCCGGCTAATTTTTTGTATTTTTTGTATTTTTTTTTTTTAGTAGAGACAGGGTTTCACCGTGTTAGCCAGGATGGTCTCGATCTCCTGACCTTGTGATCTGCCCGCCTCAGCCTCCCAAAGTGCTGGGATTACAGGCCTGAGCCACCGCACCCAGCCCAATTTTTTGTATTTTTAGTAGAGAAGGGGTTTCACCTTGTTAGCCAGGATGGTCTTGATCTCCTGACCTCGTGATCGACCCGCCTCGGCCTCCCAAAGTGCTGGGATTACAGACGTGAGCCACCACGCCCGGCCTCCCACTTGGATTCTTGTATACTCATATAAACATGTAATTAAAAGTGAGCAGGGAGGCAGGTGCATAACGCACCTTGCCTTTGAGTTTCACCCTCCCTTGCCTAATGACTGTGTCTGAGAAATCACAGTAAAGCCTGAGAGGGAGAGAAACAGAAAATGGAAGTGGAGAAAGAGAAAGAGTGGAAGGAGAGAAAGAGAAAAGTGGAAGCTTCTCAAGGGCAATGGGAAACATTCAGCAGGGTGGAGGATTGATTTTTACACAATGACATAGTCTGTGTCTAAGCTGCCTTTATTTCAAAGGACCTTTTGTAACCATCATCTGATATTTTCTAAGTAGCATCAATGTGAAGGAGTAGGGGAAAGATACTTTTATACCCAGCTGAAAGACAGGCAAGCGGAAACCCAGAGAGATGGGCTTGATAAAGGTATCAATATTAAGAAAATTTCAGAGTGCCAACCTCATGCATTTTTCTTCTAAATCTTCAGACCTCTTGTTTTAAAACTGTTGGCATTGGTGAGTAATGTAGGTGAGCAGAAGATAGGGATGAAATGTTTACTTAATAGACTCCGTAATGTACTTACAGATATCAAAGTGAATCTGCAGATCTAATTCACTGGTTACAGTCTGCAAAAGACAGGCTAGAATTTTGGACTCAGCAATCTGTGACAGTCCCACAAGAGCTGGAAATGGTCCGGGATCATCTAAATGCTTTCCTGGTAAGTCTAAGAATCTAAGGCATTTGATTCAGGCCTGTAAGTTAGGCCTGACCCATGCACCAGTAGAAAAGTAGTCAGGCCAGGCGTGGTGGCTCACGCCTGTAATCCCAGCACTTTGGGAGGCCAAGGCGGGCAGATCACAAGGTCAGGACTTTGAGACCAGCCTGACCAACATGGTGAAACCCCGTCTCTATGAAAAATACAAATATTCGCTGGGTGTGGGTGTGTGCCTGTAATCCCAGCTACTCAGGAGGCTGAGGCAGGAGAATCGCTTGAACCCAGGAGGCGGAGGTTGCAGCGAGCTGAGATTGTGCCACTGCACTCCAGCCTGGGCAACAGAGCGAGCGACTCCATCTAAAAAGAAAAAAAAAAAAGGAAGGAAGGAAGTCAACCATCAGTGAATATACTTAAAAAACTAAGCTATAGAGAATATATTAATGTTAACTATGTGTGTTCCATAATTATGCAAAATAATAGGGTTCCATGACTCAACATTGCCTCTTCAGAGTAGTTTTCAAGTAGAGGCTTCGTAGTTTGCTTTCATTCGAGGGCAAGGGTGTACTGGTGTCATTTTCTTTGAGTGTTCGGTATAATCCCCTCCAGGATGTAAAGGAAATTGTTTCATGCACTAAATTGATAGCTTTGCTTTTAATGAATTGTCTGGTTATTTAACCCTAATTTGAACATCGCTACTTGTTTCAGGAGTTTTCTAAAGAAGTGGATGCCAAATCTTCCCTGAAATCATCTGTTCTGAGTACTGGAAATCAGCTCCTTCGACTGAAAAAGGTGGACACAGCCACGCTGCGCTCTGAGCTGTCGCACATTGATAGCCAGTGGACTGACCTGCTAACCAATATCCCAGCCGTCCAGGAGAAGCTCCACCAGGTACAGAAAGAAGGATTGCTTTCGTGGGAAATAACTGACTTAAGCTATTTGACATGGAAAAATATATTCGTTTTTTGCTTTTGCTCACAAATTTGAATCAGCTTTGTCCCAGACACCTGGCCTCCTCTTTCCCATTGTGTTAATATTAAGAGTGAACTCAGGCCGGGTGCAGTGGCTGATGCCTGTAATCCTAGCGCTTTGGGAGGCTGAGGAGGGCGGATTGCCTGAGCTCAGGAGTTCGAGACCAGCCTAGGCAACACAGTGAAACCCCGTCTCTACTAAAATACAAAAAATTAGCCTGGCGTGGCAGTATGCGCCTGTAGTCCCAGCTACTCGGGAGGCTGAGGCAGAATTGTTTGAACTGGGGAGGCAGATGTTGGAGTGAGCCGAGATCGCGCCACTGCACTCCAGCCGGGGTGACAGCGAGACTCATCTCCAAAATAAATAAATAAATAAATAAAATTTAAAAAGTGAACTACGCTACAAAGCCCTGCCCCGAAGGCATTTCCTCTGAGGGTTTCTTTCTTGTATGTATGTGGGTGTGGGTATGTGTATTGGAATGTTTGTCTGACTTTGTTTAAACTCTGTTTTCTCCTGGATAAAATGTGGACAATGACATACACTTTTCTCATAAAGTGAGTGGTTACGAAGATTTAGAACATAATACATGTAAAAAAAATCGTATGTATAGGAGAGCAACTGGCTTTCAGTAGATGTAAATACTCCTCTTATCTGAAAATACACCTACCTTCCCTGAAATCCCAGAACATTTTATCTTTATCTGTCTCTGACACTCATCACTGTGTTTCAGGCAGGATAGCTGTGTTTCATGTACATGCCTAATCTCTCCTAAGCAGCAGCTGTGCGCCCCCAGAGGGCAGGAACCAACCCACGTTCATTGCTATGTCTTTCAGCACCACACAGAAGTTGATATACAAAGATTTTAAATGATTGCTTTTGTTCCTCCAAATCATCATAATACACATATGCATAAATGCGTGATATGTTAAGTAAGATTTCGAATTGTAAGTACTGTATATCAGCTAAGGACTGAGGAAATTGGCTATGTTCTTAGGAATAAATATAAGAGTGCCAAAAAAATCTAGAAAATGATAGCTTGTAGTGTGGTATTTTTCTTTCTTCTTTTAACATTCCTGAGTCAATATGCAGAGATTTTATAAGATAATTAATAAAATACATCTGTTGAATGTTTTATGGATAAGTTTTTTTAAGCTCATAAAACTAGTTATAAAATAAGAATAATATTCTCTTCTTTCTGGTGTTTTGATTAATTAGTTAATGTTTATACAATGTTTATAGTATTGGATGTCAGGTGAACATAAAATGACTATTATTGTTCAGCATTTGCCTGATGTTTGACTTCAAGCTTTCAATAGGGGTAAGATCTCCAAATGTCATTAAGGAGTGTTATCTCTCTTGGTACATTTTTAAGAATTATTGGAGGGTTTTTAAGTTAGCAGAAGTTGGGGTTTCCATTTTAACACTTGGGACTTGTTCTCTCCCTGACTTGGACAGCTCCAGATGGATAAACTGCCTTCCCGCCATGCCATTTCTGAAGTCATGAGCTGGATTTCTCTAATGGAAAATGTTATTCAGAAGGATGAAGATAATATTAAAAATTCCATAGGTTACAAGGCAATTCATGAATACCTTCAGAAATATAAGGTAATTAAAATTTTTTGTTTTTAACTTTTCATATGTTGAGACCATTTTATTTGAAAGAACTAAAAAATTCAAATTATAGTAACCAAGTCTTGGAATGTATGTTTCCTACACATTGACCAGATAGGAATTCAAGAGCAAGAAAAATGCATTATCAGTTACAGAAATAAAAAGTGATATCTGGTACTAGGAATGATTTTGAATAATTTTATGTTATTCTTAAAGAATTGCAGAAATTATAAAAATAAATTTATAAATATTTTATAGTGAGGTTATATAATTTATCTAGTTCTAAATCTTCTACCTAAAAAAAATATATATATACACACACACACACACATATATCTGTGTTTATGTTCGTATAAACATATACAAATATATATATTTGGCTTCCAAAAATAATGAGTTGTGTGAATACAGACAAATTGAGCCATTTTAGCTGAGTTATAGAAGTGATAATATTAATATTGAGGTTACTTAAGGCTTTCCAACTCATGGAAAAATAATGAGACATTTATTGTATAATCTTATTTTCTCCTCTTTTTTTTTAGGGTTTTAAGATAGACATTAACTGTAAACAGCTGACGGTGGATTTTGTGAACCAGTCTGTGCTACAAATCAGCAGTCAGGATGTGGAAAGTAAACGTAGTGATAAGACTGATTTTGCTGAGCAACTTGGAGCAATGAATAAAAGTTGGCAAATTCTGCAAGGTCTAGTAACTGAGAAGGTAAGCCATTGGCTTGCCACCGTCCAGATTTACATGAAAACCCCAAGAACAGGCACACTCTGTAAGGAAGACTGGGTTCACGAGTAGTGTGGCTATACTGGGCAAAGAACGCTTCCAATAATACTGCTGAAGGTTAATCACCCTAAACTTTCTTTAACCTGTTGAAGATTTTCTCTTATACACTCTGTGCTCTTTGTATATTTCATGATGTTTCAGTTTTCTAAAGATGCCTCTTGATTTATTTTGCCTTTGGTTCAAGTTGACTTTAGTCCTTTATTGTTTCCCAATAATAGTCATTGATTCATACTTTATGAAATTCATTTATTAAATCAAGCTTGTCCAGCCCACGGGCTGCACGCGGCCCACGACGGTTTTGAATGCAGCCCAACACAAAATCGTAAACTTTCTTAAAACATTATGAGATTTCTTTTGCAATTTTTTTTTTTTTTTTGGATCATTGGCTATTGTTAGTGTTCGTTTATTTTATGTGTGGCGCAAGACAATTCTTCTTCCAGTATCGCCCAGGGAAGCCAAAAGATTAGACACCCCTGTTTTAAATCATGTACACAATGAACTGTATTTTAAGAATTCTTAATGTGGAGAAAATGCTGGCTAGAATAATTAGCCTGCCAATGATTTGATTTTATTAAAATAAAATTGCAAATTTCATTTTATTGTGTTTGTTCAGATCCAGCTGTTGGAAGGGTTATTGGAATCTTGGTCAGAATATGAAAATAATGTACAATGTCTGAAAACATGGTTTGAAACTCAGGAAAAGAGACTAAAACAACAGCATCGAATTGGAGATCAGGCTTCTGTTCAAAATGCGCTGAAAGACTGTCAGGTAACTAATCCAGATGGCTAACATGAACCTTCTCACAATTTCATGGCATATGCTAATGTGTTTGTAGGCCTTGAGAGTTGCAAGTTAAATATTTTTTAAAAGTTGCATTTAGTAACAAATTTTGCTGATTATGTGAGTTTATAGGTTTTTTTAAATAAAAAAAATACATTAGAGTTTTTCACTTGTTTTTAAAAATTTGAAATTATGAAAATTTTCAAACACACTCATAAGTAGAGAGAAATGCTGTGACCCCTATATACCGAGCATCACATTTAATAATTATCAAGATTTGCAACCTGGGCGACATGGTGAAACCCTCTCTCTACAAAAAGCTACAAAAATCAGCCAGATGTGGTGGTGCTACACCTCTAGTCCCAGCTACTCAGCAGGCTGAGGTGGGAAGATTGGTTGAATTCAGGAGATCAAGGCTGCAGTAAGCCGTGTTTACACCATTGCACTTCAGCCTGGGTAACAAAGCAAGACCCTGTTTCCAAAAAAAAAAAAAAAAATTGCATAAATTATTTCTTTTTCTAAAATAGATTTCATAGTAAATACCAGACATCATGTCACTTTATTCTTACATACTACAATATATATCTTTGAAAAATAGACTTTTTTGGCCGGGTGCGGTGGCTCACGCCTGTAATCCCAGCACTTTGGGAGGCCGAGGCGGGCAGATCACAAGGTCAGCAGATCGAGACCACGGTGAAACCCCGTCTCTATTAAAAAATACAAAAAATTAGCCGGGAGTGGTGGCGGGCGCCTGTAGTCCCAGCTACTCGGGAGGCTGAGGCAGGAGAATGGCGTGAACCCAGGAGGCGGAGCTTGCAGTGAGCCGAGATTGCGCCACCGCACTCCAGCCTGGGGCACAGAGCGAGACTCTGTCTCAAAAAAAAAAAAGAAGAAAAGAAAAATAGACTTTTTCTTAATGCATCCATATTATTATCACCATCAAAAGTTTAATAATTCCTAATATTATTTTATGTTCAACTCATAGTCATATTTCCTCAGGTGTCTTTAAAATGTCTTTTTCACATTAACTTATTCAAAATAAGGATGCAGACAATATCCATACGCTACATTTGCTTGTTAGATCTCTTAAATCCTTTGAATATTTTTTTAAGACTACAACCTGTCGCAGAAACTGTCAATGGGTGCCGTGTTCAGGATTGGCCTATGAATGTCCTTACCTCTGTATGTCCTATAAATGGAAGTTAGCACTAGAGGCTTGGTTGGATTCCTGTTCACCTCCTCTGAGCAAGCACTTCACAGCGGACTTCCTACTATTAATTATTATTATTATTAAATCCTATTATTAGTTAATAGAAAGTATCCATGTTACTTTCTCTTTTGTCACATGGGGAAGTACACAGAGTATGCTTGTTCTACTCTGAGGAATGAGGATTGAAAGCTCAGGTGAAGCAGTAACATTCCAAATGTTTTCCAGTGACTCAGGGACACACAGGTCTTGTTGTGTACCCAAAAGAAAAGTGAGCTATTGCAGTTAATGCTGTAATAAGATTTTTGAAAATAATTCATGAGTTCATATAATGTTACAGATTATGACTGTTCTCTTATAGTGTTTCCTAAAAACAATTGAAAACTCAACAGTGAAGTAATTCTACAGAAAAGCTTCTCTCTGCAAGTCTTGTTTTTCTATTCTGGGTTTCAAAAAGAAAGAACTTTGGTAATGATCTCTCTTCCAATCATCATGTTTTCTATTTGGGACACATATACAGAGAGGTATATTTAAGCACTTCATCAAAGCTTTTCAATTCTGAAAAGGAGGAGAAGTGCTGTCTCCCCAGCTAATGGATTACAATTTTGAGAATGCATAAAATTGATAAAGCAAAACATCATGTAAAGAAATACCTTGAAATAATAATAGTTTTTTATTTAATTATAAAAAGCCTCGTGTCAGAAAATGGGTGCTTAAAGATTGAAGATGAAGAACATGCATCAACTAGTCTCATTGCATTTCCGATTTTCCAGAGGCCAGTGGTATTTCTGATTTAGGCCATAAAATCTAAAATCTATAAATAATCCAGAATTTCAGCTCTTTACTTGTGAGGACAAAATGTCATAACTTTCGTTGAGTTCTTAAGTTAAAATATATCCGTTGATTTTAAAAGGTAATTCTGCGTATTAGAATTAGCAAAGTGAGTGCCTTCTGGTTGCATGGTTGTGATAAACTTTACTGTTGAAAGACTGAAATACCACATTAATATCATTTGCATTTTCTTTTTTTTTTCCAATTCTTTTCTTCCATACTTTTCTTTTTCTCTAAGTATTTTTTTCTTCTCTTTAACATTGCTTTTTCTGCCATTTTCCATTTTGTTTCTTTTCCTGTTCATGTCTTCTATTTAACAGGGAGACACCTTACCATATGGAAAATATAGCAGCAGCTCGACCATGTTTTACCAAGTGTAGGACCTAAGTTTTAGTCTTTCAGAGAGTCAGGTCAGACAGTGTCAGGAGGAAAAGCTTAAAGTGTGGTTTAAAGAACTTTGTACTGATACTAATTCATGATTTGAAATGAAAAGTCATTTAGACAGAATGAAAGTAGCCCATATAATTATTTTGGGACATCACATATAAATAAATCACAGTGGCCTAACTGGAAGGTTCTATTTGGCTATACTACAAGTCTTGTTAGAATTGTCATTTTGGAGAAATTGTTTTTTGGACCAAAGTGTGAAATTCAAGCCAGTATACTTAACTTGGTGACTGGATTCCAGCTTTATTTTGTTTTAAAAATCTTGAATATTTTCCCAGTCTTTAATAGGTGATTTATTAATTTAAACCAACATAAAACTGATATTTATGAATTAACCCAACTTAAGAATGTTTTATTGCTTTTAAAAATGGTAGGTTTGGCCTTTCCCCTTTTTGATCAAAAACAGAGTCATCTTTTAATTATTAATGAAAGCAAGGGAAACACACCTTTATTTTTTACGTAATATATATTTCAGCCCTGTTTCCCTTGTGGGCTTTGCTCTTATACCAACATACATGTGCAGGGCATTTTAGAAATAGTTTCTAAGCAATGGAACATTCATTTAATATTCCTCACTGAGAAAAAGTTAACATCATAGAATTGAATTAGAAACTCAATTTCTGTGGTTTCCATGGAAACTCAATTTCTAATGGTTGAATTTTAGAACCATATTAAAGACATATTGGAAGGATTGTTTCTGGTCTTTTAATCTCTTTACAGAAATAGAAAAGTTCTAAATAGTAAATTAATTATATTTTCTATACTACACGAAGGACCTGTAACCCCAGTAATCACTATATTTATTCTCTGGTAATTATCAAAGCTGTCAAAATAGTGACAAAATTATAGAGTGGAAATAAGAGAACAATATGAAAAACAAAAATGATCACTTTAAGCTGCCAAATGCATGAGTTTCTAACTAATTAACCAAAACAAAAATAGCTTCATGATAACTCAATAGAGAAAAATAAATAAATTCGCACTGAAGCATGGCACATTGCCAAATGGCTAAACATAATAATATCTTACATTTAGCTACTTTTTGACAGCTTAAAATATATTTTGTATATATTTATCTAATTTTATCCCTTTGGAGTAAGCAGAAAATGTCTTATTATTTCTATTTTTAAAATGAGGTAGAGAGAGATTAACAAGTTGAACCACAATAGAAACAGAAATAAAAGAAGCAAAAATTATTTTTAAAGAGACATGACATTTGAAACTAATATAACAGAGACTGGACTCCTCATTAACACCTTAGCAGCAGCACTACCCAATTTCAATCTTATTACCCATGTATGGATCATGAGGGGGTATAAAAAATATTTTTTATACAATTGAGGTGTTATCCAAAGTTACAGAATTTGGGGATTTTCTCCATTCTAATCTCCAAGAACTACAAATCTATTTTTAGTTCTGAGGGTATACTTCTGAATATGGGACTGTAACCATGCCTTAATGCCTGACTTTTCATGCCACACCAACATGGGATTTATATTCCCTCCACAGTTCGAGGTTCAGCCGACTCCCTTCTGATGTCAGGCTGGGAGTCCATAGGCTCCAAAGACTGAGTTCTAATCCCCACTCCAGCCCTCACCAGCTCTTTTACCCAAGACAGGTCAGATGACTTGATCTTCAATGTATTTATTTATAAAATGTTGATAGCAGTCTCAGCCTGCTTCACTGAGCTTCTCAAATTTTCGGATGGCATTAAAATAAAAATTAGGGTTATGATACAGGTTCAGTATGAGCTCCAGATCTTTTCTTCATTTTGCTTTTCGTTCTTGAACATTTTATACTGACAATTATGAATGCATATCCCAAAGAAAATGAGGATTTGATTCATCAAAGAAGCCTGAAATCTTTCAGAATCATGTAGAATTCAGGGTATTTTAGAGAGAGAGGATCATACAGATTATCTTTTCCCATCTGAAATCAGTCTTCTGATTTCCCATCTGAAGAAACTGAGACCCAGTAGAAATTTCTCACCTACCCAAAGTGACACAGCTTTATAGTAGTAGAAATGTGACTAAATCTCAGATACTAGGACCCAGAATACCACATTCAATCACATTTCTTCCTATGGGGTAGGCAGCGTAACTTTTTGAATACCAACATATATGAACTTAATAATATAAATAACATTACAGTTCCTGACATGTATTTCTTTCCTCACAGGCTCTTGAGAAAATTACATAGTACCATTTCCTTATCTGCTAGATTATCAAATTTTACTTTGTTAAAGTTATGCTGATTTGCCATGTGTAAAAAGATGACTTTTCTTGCATTTGAGCGTAGGAAGAAGTACTTCTGTGGAGTGCCTCTTCTGAAAGAGATAAGCTTTTTGGATTAGTAAAAGGTTTTTAGGACATGAAACTGTAATGGCTCAATTTCAGTGCACCCCAGAGTTCCATAATAGAACAATTTAAAGTGACTATTTTTTAAATCTCCCAGGATCTGGAAGATTTGATTAAAGCAAAAGAAAAAGAAGTAGAGAAAATTGAGCAGAATGGACTTGCTTTGATCCAGAACAAGAAGGAAGACGTCTCTGGCATTGTCGTGGGCACACTGCAAGGGCTCGGCCAAACCTGGGCGAGTTTAGATCACATGGTAATATTGCTTGCCGGAAGCCAGCTCCGGGACGGTGTTTGCCAGCTCTGTCCAAACTCGGGGTTTTGTTTTTCCTAAAGTAACGGAGGAAATAATCGAATCTATACATTATCTCTTTGTACTTTTAAGTCTGCTTCGTTATCCTCTTTTTTTTTTTTTTTTTTTTAAGTCTAGTTTCTGGTGTTTTCTAGAATAAGCCTTTATTTTAAACATTACTCTCTTAATGATCTCATCCATTCCTATGGCGATAGATCATTCTCAAACATCTGTCTCCAACCTAGGAAAGGATATACAAAATGGATATCTGTATCTAAGTGATACAGACCAAACTAAACACTTTTCTGATAGAGATAAATAAGTATAAGGAAGGAATATCTTAGATGTTTTGTCTTAAGATATTTATCTGAGTGTGTGTGTGTGTGCGCGCACACATGTGAGATAGATATAGGTATTGATGTAGCTATAGATATATTTCACTTTCTGGGACCTGACTACCTGGATTGAAATTGAAATCTCCTACATTCTAACAGTGTAATCTTGGGTAATTTTCATTACCTCTTAGTGTCTCAGTGTCCTCATCTATAAAATGGGGATAATGATTATACCTATCTCATAAGATGTTGTGAGGATTAAATGAGTTAATGCATTTGAAATACTTATTTAATACAATTCTTAAACTGTTTCATTAAAAGTATCAACCTCTTATGACTTAAAAAATATATATATACACATATATATGTGTGTGTGTGTGTATATATATATATATGTTACCCTTTTAAGCATTTCCACTTAGAACTGAGTGTTTAAAAGTGTGAAAGGCATAAATTTCAAAGTTGATACATTTTACCTTTTAAATATTTTTCTTTTTAGTTTTGTTTGTTTATGATACCTGAAACCCTGATGAAGTTCTTAGATGTTAATATTTTCCCATCAATTGAATATATATTCCATCATTTCAGATATTATGAAATATAAGCAATAAGCAATGTTTGTCTTTTTCAAAAGGTTGGACAATTAAAGATACTGTTGAAATCAGTGCTTGACCAATGGAGTAATCACAAAGTGGCCTTTGACAAGATAAACAGTTACCTCATGGAGGCCAGATACTCTCTTTCCCGATTCCGTCTGCTGACTGGCTCCTTAGAAGCTGTGCAAGTTCAGGTGGACAATCTTCAGGTAAGGAATTAATTTAATACATGCTTAACATTCTTTTTAATTTCAGAAAACTGAAAAATTAGCAAATGGAGACATCATCCTGAAAAATTGCCATATGTTGTTTATACTTAATTATTTTTTAAGATCTTTAAAATTAATTTTACCTGTGTTATTGTTACTTAAGCAAACTTGTCTGTCTGTGTGTGCCAAATTCTGGATTAGCTGGTATATAACTAAATGATTTCAAAGATCCTGTTGTAAAAAATCTTCACATTGTCTTTTATACAATGATTTTATGGCCAACTCAACCTCCTTGATTCATTGTCGCTGCCTTTTGTTTTCCTTTTCTCTTCTTATCCTGCGTCTCCAAACATATTCCAAGGAATGTTCAAAAGAAAACAGAGAAAAATGACAAAGGTGGTAAATGTTTAAACCATCCAGTTGCTTCCATTCAGTAAAATATCAGTGGCCTATCCAGCGTGTCCACAGAATCTTCCTTTCTAGCGCTTACTGCTTGGTTTCCTGTGGGTCCTTTGTCATTGTGTCCGTCTATAATGATATCCCTGGTGTTTGTCTGCAACAGAGCACTCTCTCCTGTCTCAGGAGTGTGTGCAAACATGTGAGATAGATATGACTTTCTTAAGGAAATATATTTTTTAGGGTAGGGTGGGAGGGAGGGAGGACAAATTTGTCTATATAATTTCTTAACCCTTCAATTGTTGTTACTAAAGGTCACTAAAACTTCTTTTGAGGATAGTAAATTTAAAAGCACATCTTATAACATTGAGGAGGTTAGAAATGCTTTTTAATTTAACATATGTTTAATACTTGCAAGAGCTGTCTTAAGACATGAAAGGATTAAGGGTCTTTTCCTTGACTGTTTTCATTTGAGGGTAATCAGATATTGGTGTTAAATAATACTCAATTTTTGTAGCCTACTTAACCTGTGGAGTTTTTTGAAGAACTGAGTCTGTCACTGTTGGAACCGAACTGTCGATTCCCTCCTGGGCAGGGGTCGCCGCGAAGGATCACCGACACGAGATTCACAGCAGAGAGTTATTTATGACTAGCGCGCTAGGGTCCCAAGCTCTAAGTTGGCCCTGGGACCCCGAGTGCTTGTTACAGGTTGTTTATATAGGCAAACACAAGTTCAAACACAGCTTAGGGCGTGAAATTCAAACAAAGCTTTAGGCGCGTGGTAATTGGGTCTGTCTATGGCCTGAGCAAGGTATCTTGTTCTGATTGGTTGGGGCGGGACCTTAGGAGGTTCTTTCCTGGAATTGCTGATTCCGGGAACATTGGGGACATTGAGTCAGGGTGGGACCCCATGAGGTTATCAGGGTGGGACCTCATGAGGCTATCAGGGTGGGGCCCCATGAGGTTATCAGGGTGGGACCCCATGAGGCTATTTCCTGTAATTGTCTTTCTGTTTGGGTTCTGGGAACATCGGGGGGCTATCCGTGGCCATCTGGGGTTTAAGTTTCATGATGGCCAAGCTTTCTAAATTTTATGAGGCTTAGGAATTATGAGGCCTAGTTTCATCACCTCAGCACTATTTCCAGGGAAACAACTTTCTTTCAGTTCCCTTACTGGTCCTTGGTAGAAGACTATTTAGATAGGCTTGGTAGAAGATGCCAAATCTGTCTGATAAATATTCTTTGTTTTAAACAATCTTGACATATACAATGCATTATTATTAATTATAGTCTCCATTCTGTATAGTGGATCACTAAAGCTTATCCCTCCTGTCTAGCTGAAACTATGTTCCTTTTGATCAACATCTTTCTTTTCCCCATCTAATCCCTTATCCCATGCCCTGGTAACTACCATTCTACTCTACTTCTATGAGTTCAACTTTGCTAGACAAAAATGGAACGTATTTGAGGTAATGATAAGTTAATTAGCTTAATTTATTCATTCCACAGTATAAACATATATCAAAACATCATGTAGTACCCTACAAATACATACAATTATTATTTGTCAATTGAAAATCATTTTTTTACATTAAAAATAATTCTTGGCAAGGAAGAACACCTAGAGATAAAACTTGCCAAAGCTGTGCCTTGTTAGTCTTCATCTTTGGGAGTTTGTGGTAGAAGCACTCTAGGTATGCAATAAAATAGAGACATGACTTTGGCTTTGAGTGCCAAAGAGATCCACAGTTTGGCAGATAGCACGTTACATACACCATTGCCATGGCTTTATTAGAAACAAGAGCTTGGCATAGCAAGGAAAACGAGCACCTAAACAAAAGATTTCTCAGCAAGGCAAATTTACTTCTGTAGAATTGTGCCGCTTACACTTCTGGCCGCTGCAAGAGCACACTGAACAAAGGAGAGAAGGAGTTTTTATCCCTAATGCAGTCCCTATCCCTGCGTCCTTCCCCTGTTGGCTAGGGTTGAACCACACAACCTAAAATGACCCTGGTTGGCTAAGACTTAAACTTTTCCAATTAGGGTAAATGTGTGATTCACAAGGGAGGGAGCGAGTAGGAGTGGTCCCTGTGTTACAGCACAAGGCATGTTTGGACATGTCTGGCCAAGTCAGGACACAACAAGAGTGGGAGGGCTGCTCGCAGGCCAGAAACAAGAAATTACAAGGAGGTGGGCCTCTGAACCAAGGACAAAACATTGCACAATTAAACCCTTTGAAGAGGAATTTACCATCTCTGGCAGCTTCCTACCAGACAATGGACAAGGGCACCCTATGAGCTTTTCCAGCAGAATCCAAATGCCAATAGAAGAAGGCTTCATTGCTAATAACCTCTTCTCATAGTCAAAATAACAAAATCCTAAAGAAAGGAATAAATGATTATCTAAAGAAAGCTGATAAAGCATTGATGCTAAGTCATGCCTGCTTTATACATGTATATATGCATATTTATGAAAACATACACAAATTCCTTTTAAACTTGCTTATTAGAATTTAGATCCTGTTATGTCATCTGTGGGTCTTTTTCTTTGGGCAGAATCTCCAAGATGATCTAGAAAAACAGGAAAGGAGCTTACAGAAATTTGGCTCTATCACCAACCAATTATTAAAAGAGTGCCACCCGCCTGTGACAGAAACTCTTACCAATACACTGAAAGAAGTCAACATGAGGTATGGAGTATGTTAATTTTACACACTATTTCTATCACAGCCTTATTATAAATAATGATATAATTAAAACTTAATGACATTTTGAATTTGAGCTACATAGATTCTATCCTTTAAAATTCTCTTTCACAACATGAATTTAAGGATACATAAATGTAGTGAAGAGATTTAGAAAGAATTAGAAGTACTGTACACCCAAAGATTGCCATCATCCTCATTACCTACCCTGAAACTATGAATATGAAACATTGATTTTTATTATGTTAACTAGAAATGGGTATGTCTGTATTCACATGAACCAGGATCATGAAAAATAAAATAGCAAATATCAACATTTGGTGAGAGGTGGTAATCTGCTCATGAGTGTTGATTATTATTTCCAGATGGAATAACTTGCTGGAAGAGATTGCTGAGCAGCTACACTCCAGCAAGGCCCTACTTCAGCTTTGGCAAAGATACAAGGACTACTCGAAACAGTGTGCTTCGTCGGTTCAGCAGCAGGAGGATCGAACCAATGAGCTGTTGAAGGCAGCCACAAACAAGGACATCGCCGATGATGAGGTTGCTACATGGATTCAAGATTGCAACGTATGTTCAGAAGCTATCTTGTTTTCCCAACATGCCCTTCTTAGACTGCCCAAGTTTAGCTTTTGGTCTCTGTAAGCTTTGGTATGTTTCTCTATATGAGACAGTTATCCAAAAATAATTGTCTTAGGATCAAAGAGCCTGCCTGATTTTCAGAACACAGGTGCATATGCATCAGACTAAGAGGTCTCCTCCCATTGTTTGATTTTTTAAAATGAGTCGTTTTCCATTTTTCCTAGTGGAATTTAGTCAATGTGAAAAATTGAGGCTCTCTGTGTTTTCTGGGATGGTCAATATAAGACATGACCATATGGGGAATAACGTTCTATCTTTAAAAAATCTTCTGTTCCAGATCTTGTCCATTTACATTCATTATCTTCTAGGTAAGCATCTACACAATAGTTTCATTTAAGATATTAATGGTAGAAAGAAGTCTTTCTCTCCTGATTTACTGTTATACTTCTTTTAATAGCTTTTTAATAATTATCTTTTTCATTATAGCTGCCAATAACCTACTTAAGGGTTTAAGGAACAGCCTTTCTCTTGTTTCAAGCATTACATGGCTCTTACTATTTGTCCTTATTTGTCTTTATTTTTAAGAGCTTGTTACAAGGATCTTTTAATAAACTTTTCCAAATCAGTTTATTAGAATTAGGCAGGCTATAAAGACTACATAAATAAAAGTTTAACCTAGTCTAATATCTTCAACCTGAATAATCACTTTAAAGCTAAAGATGGATATTTAAAAATAAAGATAATACAGTACTTTTTTCATCCACATAATTTATATATACAAGAACTGTCATTTTCAATACTCCTGAATTGAAATACACTTTGTCTGTTGTCTATGTCAAGCTTAAAGAGCCCTTTGTTTTTCTTTCTCTCACAGAAGTCACTGCCTAGGCATAGCATGACTGGGTGGGATACCAGCAACAGGTAGAAGCAACAGTCACTTATCATCTCTCAATGATAGGATAGAAAGCAGAAACAGGGAATTTCCATTGGCTCATATTTTTTAACCTGTCAGAGGGTCCCACAGAAAGTGAAGGCAAAGAGATGCCATGGAAAAGAATGGGAATACAGGCTACTCTTACCCCCTGCTCACCAAAATCATCACTGTGTTCTGCACCCTACTGAGATAGGAGGTTGTTATACTTGCAATAACATGGCCACACATATAGAAGATACCACTGATAAATTCCTGGTGTGTATAATAATAATAGAAAAAGGAAAAATATAACATTTTGTTTTCAATTTGATATGAATTACGTAGAGGCGGGAAAAAAGCTGCCAAAATATTTCCAGTTATTGGCTCTACTCTTGGATCATGTTTTTTTTTTTTTTGTCTTGTTTATGTATGTTTTTCTGCATTTCCCCAAGGTCCTATAATGAACCTACATAGCTTTTACTAACAAAAGAGTAATTACATATATATATCCATAGGTTATATATATATAATGTGTGTTTAAAATATTAATATATATACATAGCATTTTTAAAAATTGCAGTGCTTGATCATTTTTCCACAGGTGAAGGTTATTTAGCATAATAATTTGATCAGTAGGAATTGTGTGTTTCTACATGTATAGCCCTTTGCCAATTGCTGTTTATGATAAGGAGTATCAACATGCTTCAGAGTGGGCATATTGTCACCTTTTATAGGACCTCCTCAAAGGACTGGGTACAGTTAAAGACTCCCTCTTTGTTCTCCATGAGCTGGGAGAGCAACTGAAGCAACAAGTGGATGCTTCAGCAGCATCAGCTCTTCAATCGGATCAACTCTCTTTGAGTCAACACTTGTGTGCCCTAGAGCAGGCTCTCTGCAAACAGCAGACTTCGTTACAGGTACAGAGCTCCTGTTTAGTATCTTCTATAAATTGGGTGTTCTCTCACATCTGGGCACAAATACAGAAAAAGAATTCCTCATCATTGCAACAATACCTCCTTCAAGACTAAAGAAAAAAAAGGGGAAAAAAACTTGGAAGTTCTGGTGGGGACGATGAAGGTGGAAGTTTTGCGCTGTTCTCTGCAAAATAATTTAAGAATCGGTTTAAGATGCAAGTTCCTAAACCAATGCCTGCCACATGGTCTGTTCAATTAATAAACACTAAGCGGCTTTAATATGAATATTCATGTTTATTTAACTTAGACTTTTACAAGAATCAGAAGATTTTTCAGACCTGTTGTTCAAGTATTTAAAGAATAATTTTGATTGTTACTCACTTATGGTGCATAGAAATAATTCTAGTTTTTAGAAAAATTACATAAAGAAGATTTAAATTGTTATAGCTTTGTTTTTTTAATAGGAATGATGTCTTGAGAATGGCAATTTGATACAAGAATATGAAAAATAATTTTAATATCCACTTGCCCTTTTACTAGTCTTTATTAAAATACCTTTTTTTTTTTTTTTTTTTTACTAAAATACCAATTTCTTTTGTGGAATAAAAGGCTGGAGTTCTTGATTACGAAACCTTTGCCAAGAGTTTAGAAGCTCTGGAGGCCTGGATAGTGGAAGCTGAAGAAATACTACAAGGGCAGGACCCTAGCCATTCATCTGACCTCTCCACAATCCAGGAAAGGATGGAAGAACTTAAGGTAAGTGTGTTAATCTGAGTCCCAGATCTTTTACCATCTGTCTTCAAATTTTTTTTTTTTTTTTTTTTTGAGATGGCGTCTCACTCTGTCGCCCAGGCTGGAGTGCAGTGGCGTGATCTCGGCTCACTGCAACCTCCACTTTCCGGGTGCAAGTGATTCTCCTGCCTCAGCCTCCCGAGTAGCTGGGATTACAGGGGCACGCCACCACGCCTGGCTAATTTTTGTGTTTTTGGTAGAGATGAGGTTTCGCTGGTCTTGAACTGGTCACCTGAGGTCAGGCCTCCCAAAATGCTGGAATTACAGGCATGAGCAACCACGCCCAGCCCTGTTTTCAAAATCTTAGGGGAAACTCAAAACTGATGCAGACCCACTCTTTCTTTCAAGTGAGCTCCCAGTGAGACTCGCTATGGCAAACAGTGGACTGTGTGCTGCCAGTGGGCACAGGCTGATTTCCCAGCTCACTCCTGGAAACCACCTCGCTCCTCCCTCCCACTGCTGGGCCCTCTCCATGTTCCTGTGCCCAGTCCCTCACCTCTCTATTAACTTTTGAACCTCTCCTCTCTGTTTCTAACATCATCTACTCCTAGCTCAAGCTACTCCTATCTCTCTGAGACCCTACGGCCGCCTCCCACAGATCTACATCCACCCACCCAACCTCCCCTCCTCCTGGCTGTCAGAATGACCTTTTTTTTTTCTTTTTAAGGATTTTACTTAATTAGCTTGATTTAATCATTCTACATTGTGTGAAAACATCATATCATACTCCATAAATATATATGATAATTTGTCCATTAAAACTAATTTAATACTTTTTTTTTTTTTTTTTGACACAGAACCTTGCTCTGTCACCCAGGCCGGAGTGCAGTGGCACGATCTCTTCTCACTGCAAACTCTGCCTCTCAGGTCCACACCATTCTCCTGCCTCAGCCTCCCCAGTAGCTGGGACTACAGGTGCCCGCCACCACGCCCAGCTAATTTTTTTGTATTTTTAGTAGAGATGAGGTTTCATCATGTTAGCCAGGATGATCTCGATCTCCTGACCTCGTGATCTGCCCACCTCGGCCTCCCAAAGTGTTGGGATTACAGGCATGAGCCACCACACCTGGCCTAATTTAATAATTTTTAAAAAGAAAAAAGAAAAGATTTTACTTAATTGTGATTTTTTTTTTTTGAGATGGAGTCTTGCTCTGTTGCCCAGGCTAGAGTGCAGTGGCGTGATCTCAGCTCACTGCAACCTCCGCCTCCCAGTTTCAAGCAATTCTCCTGCCTCAGCCTCCCAAGTAGCTGGGACTACAGGCACGTGCCACCATGCCCAGCTAATTTTTGTATTTTTTGTAGAGATGGGGGGTTCACTGTGTTGGCCAGTCTGGTCTCAAACTCCTGACCTTGTGATTTGCCAGCCTTGGCCTCCCAAAGTGCTGAGATTACAGGCATGAGCCACTGTGTCCTGCCAATTGTGAATGATTTTAAACATTCAATCAAGTAAGCAAAACAATACAACAGACATGAAAATTTTATCGTATTATTCCCTTGGTTAAAGCCCTGAAGGGTTCCCACTGCTCTTAGGGAAAAGACCATGTGGCTTCTCAAGGTGGCATCCTGGTTCCACCTTTCCTGAGGATCTTACTCTGCTGTGCCATAGCCCATCTCCCCCTCCAGCCACTCCAGCACCACTGTGCCTCCCAACATCTGTGCATGTGATGTTTCCTCTCTCTGGATTTGTTTTCTTGTCCTCATCAGCTTACTCCTCACTAAAAAGAGTAAAATCCTGGTCATTTTGTTCAATGTCACTCTCTCAGGAAAGTCTCCACTGTCTGTCCAGGGCCAGGCCCCCCAGTGACACGTTTTCATGGCACACTGTTGTTTTTCTTCCATGCCGTATCACCTCATTTAATTACACTCCTGTGCGTAGGGGACTACTGTTGCACTTTCGACTACTAGAATAGTATCTTACTCCCTGTAAGTGCCATGAGGGGAAGGACTGTGTCATGGCTATTTTGTTCATTGCTAATGTCTACCCATGGAAATTATGCCATTTAATAGTTATATTTTGGTTTCAATACTTGAGATTTATTCTTCCTTCAGAAAGCATGAGTCTTTTGCAGAACATGCCAAGAGAAGACACACACATAGCCAAAGGTGGCCTGACATTTTTTCCTTCCTGTAACCAATTTCCTAGATGGAGATAAGAACACCCATCGGAAAACCAGAACCAACAAGGTTGTCCTGTGTTTGAAGGGAGGGAAGAGAGCTAAAAGAGTAGATTGCTCTTTTGGTTGAGTCTCACCAGCTGTGGGGTTGGGGGTCAGAGATCTAAAACTGGAGCTCTTACGGCAATGTGTGGTGACTTCATAGCGCAAGTGAAATTTTATTTTCTCTAGCAAGAACCCAAGGAGGTTCGTTTACCCTCTTCCATTTACTAGCTGGGTGGCCTGGAGCAATTTACTTAGTTTCTGTGCCTCCCTTTCCTCCCTTGCAAAGAGGGAATAAGCAGCATGACTTATCTCAAGTGATCGTTTTAAGGATAAAATGAGTTACTACATATAAAGCTCTTAGCAATGCTTGATTCATAGTAAATGCTCAATAAAAGTTAGCTAACACTGTCACAACTTTTATTAGTTGTGAATAAAGAAGGAGGAAATTAGCATGAACAAATGAAACATAAATGGTAAAAAGTAAGGCCTTTTACTTATCAGCATAATTTTCATCCTTAAGCAGTTCTGTCAAGAATTACATATGAGTAAATAAATCAAGAAAATAATATGATACATGTAATATAATTACATATGAGTAAATAAATCAAGTAAATAGTATATGTAATATAATATATGTAATAAAAATCAAGTAAATAATAGAATACATGTAAATAAAGTAATATACTTGCATGTATAATCCACACAAGTAAATAATATATCAAGTAAATAATATAATACATGTAAGTAGTCAATAAAGGATAACGAGGAGTTTGAGTAGCAATAGCAGCAGCAGTTTAGACTGAATAGGAGATTCTTCTTTTTGCTATTTGTACCACTAGAGATTGTAAGTAAGTGGCCTAGAAATGCAGAGACCACTAGACCGAAGACCAGCTACTTCCTGAAATCAGAAATTCACTGTGCACTTTGAAAAAGCTTTGCGTTTTTTGACCATGGTGCTAAACCTACTTTTAAATCTTCCTTCTAGGGACAGATGTTAAAATTCAGCAGCATGGCTCCAGATTTAGACCGTCTAAATGAGCTTGGATATAGATTACCCTTGAATGATAAGGAAATCAAAAGGATGCAGAATCTGAACCGCCATTGGTCTCTGATCTCCTCTCAGACTACAGAAAGATTCAGGTAGAGTAAACAAGAGATGTCTTGGTTGCTCCAGTCGTCTTAGTCTGGTTTGTGCTGCTATGTCAAAATACCACAGAATGTGTAATTTATACAGAACAGAAATGTTGAACAGTCTCACAGTTCTGGAGACTGGGAAGTCTGCTGTCAGTGTGCTAGCAGATTCAGTTGTCTGGTGTGGGCTGCTCTCTGCTTTCAAGAGGGCACCTTTTTGCTGCATCCTTAGGAGGGGAGGGTTACTGTGTCCTCACACAGTGAAAGGCAGAAGGGTAATGGTGCTGAACACTGTGTGAATCCTCTTTTATAAGACCCTTAATCCCATTCACAGAGGAGTCCTTATGGCCTAATCACCGTGTAAAGGCTCTGCCTCAGAATATCACGAACATTCACCATTAAGTTTCATCACCTGAATTATGGAAGGGACACGTTCACACCATAGCACCAATGTGTCAATAGACTATAAGCCCATGACTTGTGTATGTTTCTAAATTCTGATCTTTCCCATAACACTGACAAAATTTGAACTAAAAGTGGGAAATTCAAATTGTAAAGTCGTTTCTCATGTTTAATGTACTGAATAGCACTTTAATCAGAAAACTCTTTTAAGTAAGAATATATTAAAAGTATATACATAACTTTTATCATTTTTGAAAAGGTACATTTTAAACTTTATATTTTTTCAACTGTCTTTCTTCTTCTTTTTTTTTTTTTTTTGTGTGTGTGTGTGTGTGTGTTGAAGTTTCATTCTTGTCACCCAGGCTGGAGTACAAAGGCGCAACCTCGGCTCACTACAACATCCGCCTCCCGGGTTTAAGCAATTCTCCTGTCTCAGCATACCAAGTAGCTGGGATTACAGGCATGCGCCACTGCACCCAGCTAATTTTTGTATTTTTAGTAGAGATGGGGTTTCACCATGTTGACCAGGCTGGTCTTGAACTCCTGACCTCAGGTGATCTGCGCTCCTTGGCCTCCCAAAGTGCTGGGATTACAGGCATGAGCCACCATAACCAGCCTCTTTCTTCATTTTTTAAAAAAATTTTACCACCTAACATGAAAGCTTTGTGGTAGTTATGAGAATTGAGCACAGAGATTATTTAATCTAGTTTTATATGCTAGAGATATAAGAATAAGCAGCAAAATAACCATTGTTCTTTGCCCTTTGTTCTTTCAGCAAGTTGCAGTCATTTTTGCTACAACATCAGACTTTCTTGGAAAAATGTGAAACATGGATGGAGTTCCTAGTTCAGACAGAACAAAAGTTAGCAGTAGAGATTTCAGGAAATTATCAGCATCTTTTGGAACAGCAGAGAGCACATGAGGTAAGTTGTATCAGTAGATTTGAGGGTAAGAAGAAATTTGTAGGCCCTTGGAAGATGCTATGAAATGCTGTGTGGGAGAATTAAAATCATGCCCTTTGCCCTGAGTGTCCAAATGCATGCATCATTTTGCCTTCTTTCTTAAGCTTGAGGTTTTGATAACTTAATTATAAAAATGTAGTCCTATTCGCTGCTCTGATTGGGTATAAGGACATGTCAGCCTTCAGTTCCTTGTAAAGTATCATGCCAGAGTTGTGGTTAAAGGTTACTTACTCAAGACAGGCAAAGTTGGTGGAAAGTGTATAGATCGTTAGAAAATTTTCAGTTGGGTTAGAGACTACTTTAATATTGCCAAGGTCAATTGCTTAAGAGACTATGCTTTGATCAAAAGTCTTTAAAAATGTTGTGAGCTTCAAAGAGCATATATGAATTTTATACCAGGAAATCAATCTATCAAATGTCTCTCCAGGTGTACCTCTTGATTATATTGTATTATAATTATTTCTGAAGAAACAAAGAGGGAGAAGAACTATATAAAAGTAAAGTAATAAATTTGCCCACTGTTAGTCCTTATGTTGCTGTTTACTGGTGTAACTAAGTTGGTCTGTGTGTTTATGGATTATATGCATATGGAGAGATAAGTCTTACCTAAGAGAAAAGAAAAACAATTCAGAATTTTTTAAATAGAGAATTTAAAGATATCTAAGGTATTTTTAAATCCAGTTTTATTGAGTTGACAGATGATGAAATGATAGAAAAAAACAGCAATGAGATTGCATCTCACTCCCACAAGGATGACTGTAATGAAAAAATAGCAAATGTTGGTGAGGGTGTAAAGAAACTGGAACCCTAATACATTGCTGATGGGAATGTAATATGGTGAAGCTGCTTTGGAAAACAGTTAACATAGAGTTACCATATAGAGTTACATAGAGTTAAATAGCATAATCGTATAACCCAGCAATTCCCAGTATATCCTAGGTATATACTCAAGATAAATGAAAATATGTGTCCACACAAAAACTTATGTAAGTACATTGTTTATAGGAGCATTAGTCATAATAGCCAAAAGGTGAAAACAACCCAAATGTCCATCAACTGATAAATGGATAAATAAAATGTGATATGTCTATGTAATAGAATACTATTCACAATGAAAAGGAATAAAGTACTGATATATGTTGCAACATGTATGAACCTTGGAAACATTATGCCAAGGGAAAGAAACCAGTCACAAAAGACTACATATTGCAAGATACCATTTGTATGAAATGTCCAGAATAAGTAATCCATAGACACATAAAATAGATTAGTGGTTGCTGAAGGCTGGAGGGTTGGGAGGAAATGGCGAATGATTGCTAATGAGGATGGACTTTCTTTTTGGGGCAATAAAAATTCTAAAATTGATTGTGGTCATGATTGTAAAGTCTGTAAATATAACAAACACCACTAAATTGAACATTTTAAATGAGTGAACTGTATGGTATGTAATTGTTGCTCGATAAAGCTGTTTAAAAAACAGTAGAAATAATTAGAGGATCTGCTGTTGAGTTTTTTTAAATAGTGAAATAAATTTATTAACCTGACTGAAACTTAATAACAGTGAGTTTTAAAAGACAGAAAAAGACTAGGCTCTTTTTTTTTCTTTGATTTCTTTAAAGGCCCTAAGCTGTTCTCTATGTTTTGAATATGGACCATATTTTATACACAAAATAAACCAGAAAACAAATTGTGTGTTAATTTATTAGGTGTTTTTGAAAGAAAGAAGAGAAATATAATTCTACTTTTGTCACCTAGTTTTAGTAAACCAAACACTAAACTTTATCTTTGAGTGTATCTTAATTGATAATTTAAAAATAAATGATTCCTAAACTGCAGGATTTCACACATTTTCTGATTCAGCTGGTGATAGCTTTCATAGTCTTGCTAACACTAGAATATTTGGAAAGTTATCAGAGAACCGGTCACTAAAATTAGGAACTCTAAAGTATGTTCTTCTTTTTTTAAAATTATAGTTGTTTCAAGCCGAGATGTTCAGTCGTCAGCAGATTTTGCACTCAATCATTATTGATGGGCAACGTCTTCTAGAACAAGGTCAAGTTGATGACAGGTAAGATCTTTGATAAATTATTATAAAGAAAGGTTCCAGTAAATTAATCATTTTCTTTTTAATGAGCAGATTAGAGGGCATATATCCAATCTTCCTGAGGCAATTGAACTGTGGTGGAGCCTCAGTAATTGGAGGAGAAGCTTGTCTCAATCTCTGAAATGACTGAGTATTGAATCTTTTTAGAGAACTGCTATTATATTATATGAAGGGCATAGAGTAATTGGAAATCACCTAGCCAACCTTCACTAGTCATCTGTAGGAAATGGAATTAATGAATAGATCAGCATGAGCCATATCAATGACCTGTCAGTGGTTTGTAAACAGATGCTTCTAATATTCTCACATAATTACAGAATTTTTTTTTTTGTAAAAGGAGCATAGAAATCACTAGCCCATCTTTCTTACTTATAGATGAAAAACCTGAAATCCATAAATGTGAACAGATTTGACCAAGGTCACAGAACTAAGTAGCAACAGAATCAGGCCTGGAGCTCATGTCTGGTTTTCAGTCAGTACTGGATCATACCAGCCAGCTTTCTCATGCCATGAGAATTCTTCTGTGTTTGAAAATGGTTTGCTACCTTAAGTCAGATTACATGCCGCCTGAAATCTTTCTTCCTCTTCATTTACAATAGCAAATTATCTCTTTATTAAAATTGGAGAGGTAAAAATTTATCTTCTCCCCGGATTTATGGCAAGTGAAATGACAATTTCATACTATATTTATATTTCCTGGAAACAATATTTACTTTATCTAATCTGTTTTCCATGGTGATATTTGAATATTAGCCTCATGTATTCTATTACATATGTATACCTTTCTCATATTTAGGAACCAGTAGTTGTGACTATAGTTAACTTGATATTTTTTCAAAAAATAAAAAATAAATTACATTTATTGAGAGTTTCGTCTTTAATGTTGTAGAAGCAATTTCAGTTTTAAGTGGATATTTCTTTGGAATTGCATAAAAGATCTTCATGGTTAAGCTTGGAACAACAAAATGTGATATCATATTTATTCTATTTTAAGTAAGCCAAACTTAAATATGAGCTTTCCTGAGAATTTAAGGCCTTGAAAATAAAACAAATACAAATACAATTAACTTTTATCTTTTGCTTTATCATTTCTTAGCCAACTCTCTAACAATATTATAAATGTTTGAGTCATTAAGTAAAATAAAAATTAAATACTCACATGCAAGCCAGCGTCTATTAAATTTTAAATACTAACATTTAGGAAAAATACACCAAAGAGATGAAAATGGGAGGTTAGACTTGAGGATAAAGAATTTTGAAAGCTGAAGGAAAAAAAATCAGATTAGAACCTACTGACAATAAGAAGGCCCCAGATTGCAAGTGTATTGTGTTCTGAAAGTTAATTTGTGAGTTATGTTTTTTAGAGCTTCAAGTTAAGCACAGGGAACAATGTCATGTTTTAAGTAATTCCTCATGCTGGCAGGTAGTTTGGGACAGCTTGGTTGTATCAAGAGAGGGTGGGGAATCCTAGGAGGCCTTGGATGGTTACCTGATAGGGAAAGCAGGATTATATGGTATTCTCAAGTCCTGGAGTTGTACATTTTCTGCAATGACAGATGCTTGTAACTTTTAGGGAAGTATCATGAACCTAATTCATCACAATTGAATGCTACTGCATTGATTATATACAGCAGAATTTCCTTTCAAAAACAGAAGTCATCATCGAAATCTTAGTAGCTATCACATGAATTTTTTTATTTTATTTTATTATTTATTTATTTGTTTATTTATTTATTTATTTTTGAGACAGTGTCTTACTCTTTCGCTCAGGTTAGAGTGAAGTGGCACTATCTCAGCTCACTGCAACCTCCACCTTCTGGGTTCAAGTGATTCTCCTACCTCAGCCTCCCGAATAGCTGGGATTACAGACACGTACCACCACACCTGGCTAATTTTTGTATTTTTAATAGAGACGGGATTTCACCATGTTGGCCAGGCTGGTCTCAAACTCCTGACCTCAAGTGATCCACCCACCTTGGCCTCCCAAGGTGCTAGGATTAAAGGCATGAGCCACCGGGCCCGGCCCTTTATGGATCTATTTTTAAAATGAGAGGGCATACGAAATTTTTTGCAGGGGCTTTATTTAGGACATTTTATTTTTAATGCTTGTTTTGTTGATGTTGACTGTATATTATTCATCTTTTGTTTAAGTTGAGTCATTAAATAAGTTTCTAGGACTAACAGCATATTTGGTTACAAAAATCAAAGTTTATAGTGGTTCTGGATAATAGGAAGTTTCGAGAAGATACAAGTTCAGAATAGTAAGTCCAATTCAAAGTTGCTTCTACCCTCAAGAGAAGAGGATAACGCAAAACTATTATAGTTGAGAAGTGCAAGTATTCAGTATTTAGTATTAAAGTACAATATTACTTGCACTTTATGTGTGAATAACACTGTAACCTACATAGAAACTCATTCTGTTTGATATAGGACAAACTCTTACTAGCCAGTTCTAGAGCCATAAGTTAAATATTAAATAAAACTTAATGAAGAACTACCTATATTTTTTTAAAGCTAGAAAACAGGTAAGAACACGTTAGAAGATCTGGTATTCTTTAGCCTGAACTTGAGAAATCTTAAGGAAAATTTATTATTTCTAAATATATTAATGACATTTATATAGACTATGATAACAGGTTTTCATCTTTCTAAGAATAAAGTGAAGTCAGCCTACAATGTAGAAGAGATAATTCAGATGAATGTGTGGAATGATTTGCTAAAAGTTGGGGCTGTTTATTATGAGGGAATACTGAGAGAGTTTATGGAGTACAGTTTTTAAAAAATCTTTTTAAATCACATAGTTTGATTCCAGTGGCTTATGATTCGAACTGAAGACAGAGATTCTATATAAGCCTTGTCCACATGTTTTCCTGCAGTGTGGCCCACAAAACGACATCACCATCACGGGCTGCACGTGTTGCTATGGAGCTGCGTAGGATTTGCAGCTATTCCCATTGCACCTGCAGCTGTCCACTCCTCCCCTTTCATGCTTTCAAGGAGAGAGCGTGAAGGACAATGACCTTATTGTATATTTGCCTTCAACCTATGCTGAGACATGAAAACATTCACCATTTGCAAACACCGGTAGTTTAATTTAAAAAAATAATTACAATAGACCCAATAACCCAATAATAGATCATGGCATGATATTTGAAAACCACCACCCTAGATCACTTCTCAGGGCTTAGGGTTGTTGACAATGCATACATTGGCTGATTGCATAACTGCATCCAAGATAACAGTGTTTTTTACCATGTAATTATTTCTTCACTAGGGATGAATTCAACCTGAAATTGACACTCCTCAGTAATCAGTGGCAGGGAGTGATTCGCAGGGCCCAGCAGAGGCGGGGGATCATTGACAGCCAGATTCGCCAGTGGCAACGCTATAGGGAGATGGCAGAAAAGCTTCGTAAATGGTTGGTTGAAGTGTCCTACCTCCCCATGAGTGGTCTCGGAAGTGTTCCTATACCACTGCAACAAGCAAGGACCCTCTTTGATGAAGTGCAGGTAAGATGCAAAACACAGTGTTCTCACACCTCTTAGGCATTTCCACCGTACACTTTACCTTCGCCTCGGTTTTTCAAAAGGACTCTAGAGTGACATTGCAACTGGGACAAACATTGTTCTCAAATGTCAACAGAAATATACAAAATGATTGCAATACAAAGCCCATATCTAATGGTGAAATGATAGTAAGCCCCGGCCTCTCACAAAAGCTTCTCACACTTCACACATTATGGCCTGCCACAGCTCACTAAATCCCAGTAGGGATGAAAAGGTAATGGCAAGGAAAGAAAAACTTCATGTTGCTTACATACGTTTTATTCTTGAGCAATTTAAACACGTAACTTAAGTACTCCAAAGAAGACAGGAAGCCCTGTCCTGTTTGAGTTATTTGTTCATTTCCAGGTTGCCCCTTACCTTCGGGCTTCTGGCTTCTTAGACAGATACCTCCTATCATTCTAGTGAGTTCTTCCCAGTGTATCCAGTGTACCCAGTCAGTGTACCCAGTGACTCTTCCTTTAAAGTCACTGTTCTTTGGTTCCTTTCTCCTCCAGATTTCTCTGGGAGCCCTCATTCGCAGACATGACTTCAACTGCCCCCTACCAGCAGAGAAGGGGCATATCGGTATCTTCTGGTCATATTTACCTGCTGTACTTTTGACTCGTGTTTCCAACCACCTTTTGGGTTTATGTCTATGTGCATCACAGATGCCTTGTACCCTGTGGGTCCCAGCAGAACCTGTGATCTCTAGACCGACTATTCTCCCTTTCCCATCACACTTCCAGGAAGTGTCATCAGTCTAGGAATCCTAGAATAATTTGAGAGCTATACTTCTCCTTGTCTATCACTCCCTTATCTAATCTCCCCAACTCTATATCCCTGCTGCCACTGCCTTGGTTAGGTACTCGTGATTTCTTGCCCAGATAGACAGTAACTTCCTAATCTTAGTATATCCAACACATACCCTTCTTCCATTCTACTTTTACTTGATTCCTGAATGCTTTTATTAAAACGTTAATCCAAACATCAGTATTCTTCTGTGAACCCCAGTCACTTTTAGTATAAAAACCAAATTTCTGCAAGATGTGGTCTGGCCTCATCTCCTACCACTCTCTCATGTGCCGTCCACACTCCAGCCACTGAAAACCATACTTAGTTTCCTGAATCTATCATATTTTTCTCATATACTGAATGTGCGCATCCTCATTTCTCTGTGAGAAGGTGTCCTCTCCTCCACTCCTGATCACACTCATCTCACCGCACCAGGTCCTTCTTAATCTGGTGAAGTTCATGTCTCCAAGACTCATTCAGCCTTTACTGCTTTGAGGAAGCCTCTCTGCCTCTTGATGCGCCCCCTGCTGGGTCAGATGTCCTTCTGTATTCCCACGCATCAGTCTTAGAGAGTGATTCTTATTGCATCAATTGTACTTACCTTGGAGATAGAAACTAAGCCTGTCTCTAGTGTATTCTCACTCATTTATTCACTGGTGCATGCGTGTGCAAAGCACCACCACAATAAATGTTTGCTGGATGAAAGAGGGCGTGCTACACTCAGTTAGGGCCATTTAAAAAGCCTTGTAGGAAGGAAATGATGAAAGAAATAATGAGAAAATAAAAAGCTATGGTTCCTTTCAGTTCAAAGAAAAGGTGTTCCTGCGGCAACAAGGCAGCTACATCCTGACTGTGGAGGCTGGCAAGCAACTCCTTCTGTCTGCGGATAGTGGCGCTGAGGCCGCTTTGCAGGCCGAACTCACTGAAATCCAAGAGAAATGGAAATCAGCCAGCGTGCGGCTGGAAGAACAGAAGAAAAAACTAGCCTTCTTGTTGAAAGTAAGTTCGGTTAGAAAAAATCGAACCAAAAAACTCTTTTAGTCGTTGTACTACTTCCTCCCGTTGTTATTCTGCAGATCAAATAATGAAATCATGAAATAATATCCTGCAGCATTTTGATCCTCAGTGTTTTATTTAAGACTTTGTCTTATCTTGAACAAACTGGAAAAGTTTCCCAATTTTCAGCATTTAATTTTTCAGGACAACCTCCCAACAAAGTAAAGTCTAATAAGACTGTCTAAGCCATGAATTCTGATTAATGGCCAGTGTGAAACCTTAGCCATGTGATGACTTTATAAATCCATACAGAAATTCAAAGGGTAGGTTCCACTCCCTAATCTGAGACTCTAAAGTGGTTTTCAAGATTGGTATCTCTTCTTTTATGGAAGGGAAAAACCAATCCAGAAAGATATTCTTGATTTATCTTAGCTGATCCAAGCAAGTTGCCACGAGATAAAATCTCCAGGAGGTATATTAAGCCCTTAGTTGGATGCAGATCACATACTGATCACACAGTAAGTTTTGGAAAATGTAGATTTATCCGGACCTCCCACAATATACTTTTCTCTCTCACTCTCCAATTGCATGTATAATGCATAATTAAATGAGCAGTTTCAAAACGACAGGGCCTCTAAAATAAGATAATCTCAAATTAAAATCATGGTAAACCAAGTGACCTGGTTAACTTATCTTATCTAAGCCTCAGTTTCCTCATCTGTAGAGTGGGTGTATAATTTCACCATCTCCATGTGGCCATTGTGAGGACTTAATGAAATAATGATAGTGAATCATGTGGTACCTTACCTGGCTCATACTGAGCACTAAATGAATGATAGTGATATCATAGTTGATGTTATTATGATCTTCAAAAGTAAAGACACCTAAATGTTATGGTCCTGTATATGTTGATAATTACCAACACTTGAATGAGGGTATCTATTAAATTGGGCCTGACACATGTTTGTATCGAAGGGAATGACTAAGATTTTGGTTTTTGTGTATTTTTTAATACTTAAAGTGTGCACACCCACTGGATTTATATTGAATTTTATTTAATAAAATATTGCCTTCTGTGTAGGAAGCAATCCATCAAAAATGCCACTGAACATCTATAAAGAGCTATTATTTGCACACAGCACAATTTCATCAGTAATATAATATGCCAAGTTCATTTTCTTCCTTTTCCTTTTAGGAAAGGATTTAAAACATTGTAACTCATCCTGTAGAGAACATGTTAATCATTTTTTTTTTTATTTTGTGATGCGATTTTTGGAGATGTTTCCAAGACATAATAAGGCATGATGTCTGAGTCACTACATTTGCTTTTCTTGTCTGTCTGTTTGTTGGTGTAGAAAACATCCACTTTAAGAGATATTTGCAGGCTCATGACATTACGTTATTTCCTTATAATTCATGTCATAAAAGGACTTAGTTATAGATTTAGAATCTAAGTCATCCTTGAAAAGAGGAATCCCTCTTCTCTTCTTGTTAAAGTTTATTTTATTTTGACTCTTAACACTACATCTTGTTTGCCTAAGAAGGAATTTATGAATCTACATTTCATTGTTTATATACCCTCATTTTAGTGTATTTTTTTTACCACAGCTATAATATTTAACTTTTAATACTGTTAGTAAGTATGCCAAAAATAGGCATTATAATTCCACGTTCTGTATGTTCACCTTCTTCGCTATCATCTCTTAATTTTGTTCTGAAAAGTAAGAAGCTGATCTTTCTTTCTTGCTTGCTTGCTTTTTTAATATTTGTTTTTTGTTTTTTGTTTTTGACACAGAGTCTCACTCTGTCACCCAGGCTGGAGTGCTGTGGTGCAATCTTGGCTAACTGCTGTCTCCACCGCCTGGGTTCAAGTGATTCTTATGCATCAGGCCTCTCAAGGAGGTGGGATTACAGGTGCACGCCACCACGCCTGGATAATTTTTGTATTTTTAGTAGAGATGGGTTTTCACCATGTTGACCAGGCTGGTCTCAAACTCCTGGCCTCAAGTAATCTGCCCTCCTTGGCCTCCCAGAGTGCTAGGATTATAGGTGTGGGTCGTGGCACCTGTGATGATCTTATCTCTTTTAGATCAATAAACCTTCGTCAACTGCATGTTGATTGAATTCAGGGTGTTTGATAGTTTTATTGAGAATGTTGTTTAATTTAAGTAGACAGAGAATCTTTTTGTCTACCCTCACTATGGTTAGCATGATGAGCTAATTGTAGCCTGGGAACACAAAGATATATATATATATATATATATATATATATATTTTTTTTTTTTTTTTTTTTTTGAGACAGAGTCTCACTCTGTCGCCCATGCTAGAGTGAAGTGGTGCAATCTCAGCTCACTGAAAGCTCTGCCTCACGGGTTCACGCCATTCTCCTGCCTTAGCCTCCCGAGTAGCTGGGACTACAGGCGCCCACCACCACGTCCGGCTAATTTTTTGTATTTTTAGTAGAGACGGGGTTTCTGCATGTTAGCCAGGATGGTCTCGATTTCCTGACCTCGTGATCTACCCACCTCGGCCTCCCAAAGTACTGGGATTACAGGCGTGAGCCACGGCGCCCAGCCAAGATATTTTAAAACAAAGGAGAATTTCAACAACTCTGTCCCTGGTAGACAATTTTTTTTGTTTGTTTTTTAAGGACTTTTTTTTTCTGGTAATTGGGAAGAGGGAATGTGGTTATATACTCTAAGAAGTTCCATGAAGGAATTTTAAAGAGAAATGAGACTTGTGCCAAATTCTCAGTTCAGTTTTTTGAATAAAGATATTTTGAGTAAGGAGGCACTTTAGTCAACACTGCTTCCAGAAGATAGTTGTAGTAATAACACCTCCCGGTTGTTATGCTCAGACTAAGGTGTCAGGAGAGAAGTAGAAAGAATCCAGATAAGACAAGACTGCTGATAATGAAAGAGATATTGTGAAGGAAGATGGAACATGATTTGACACCATATTGACAACTAAAAATGATTCTAGCCATGATTCTAGTTGTCTTGCTTTGGAATTCTGTAATTCGTGGTGTAGGGAGTGGCCACTGGGGAGATGAGTAAGGAGCGGAAAGGCCTGGATTGGAGAATTTGACAAACGGGCAGTGTTGGACAACATGAAGGAGACTTGTTTAGTTAAGTTTAATTTTCACTGGCACTAAGAAACCGGATATGAGTTAATGTGTAGATAAGGTGCTATAAAAAAAATCAAGCTCCACTTTGGTTCCTGTCATTTTAAAAAATTTCACTTTTTTATTACAAAAAAATTACATGTGTCTGATTTTTAAAAATTAGGTAATAATTGACGTATGCAGAGTAAAAAATGAAATTTCCCTTATCATACCATCCAAATTCTCCTATCTTCTTGAGAGGTAACCATTGTTACCAGTTTGCTGTGTAACCTTTCAAAACATAACCACACAATAGATGTTTTATTTTGTCAGTACATAGAGATCTACCTCATTCTATACTGCCAATCTCTACCATCTGTCCTGGCCTATTCGTCTCCAAAGCACTTACCGCTACTTTGTATATTAGATATAGATTTCTTAAATTGTGCATTATCTCTCTTTTTCTACGTCTTAATTTATATGGGTTTTTATGTATTACACATTTAATCCTTTGCTATGTATGTTTCAGCATGAACAAGATAAAGCCAGTCAAAAATGCCTTGCTTTTGTAGTGTGTGTTTCTCTTTCTGTAAGACATTCCATATCCTCTTTTTTTTTTAATCCCTTATAGTACATTTGGGAAAGGGTAGATATTGGGTGCAGTTATGGATGGAGTTAAGAAAGGGACAAGGTGCTGAGATTATAGTCCTACCTCTGCAGAGATAGATTCGGATTCAGATAACATTTTTGGGTACCCATAATATTCTGATCATTGTGCTTGATGCCTTGACACTCATTACTTCCTTTGGGCTCCATTAAATATGGAGAGTTTGTATTTTTTCCATTTTCATAGGGAAAACATGGAGCATTATCTGCTTAAAGCCACCCAGATAATCAGTAACAGAGTCAGTTTTCAACTCAGCTCTTCAGATGACAAGAGCATGTTGCCTCCCCTGGCAATGAGTGTGGGCCTACCTTCATATTGTTCATCAGGCAACTTCCTTTTTTTTTTTTTTTTTTTTGAGAAGGAGTCTCGCTCTGTCACCCAGGCTGGAGTTCAGTGGCGTGATATTGGCCCACTGCAACCTCTGCCTCCCGGGTTCAAGCAATTCTCCTACCTCAGCCTTCCAAGTAGCTGGGATTATAGGAGCCTGCCACCATGCCCAGCTAATTTTTGTGTTTTTAGTAGAGATGGGGTTTCACCATGTTGGCCAGGCTGGTTACAAACTCCTGACCTCAAGTGATCCACCCGCCTTGGCCTCCCAAAGTGCTGGAATTACAGGTGGGAGCCACCACACCCAGCCATCTGTGTAACTTTCATTCTTTCTCTGGGAATGAAGAAGAGTGTATCTTTTCTTTTTCCCCCAGCTTCCTACATCAAAAACATCTATGCTATTTGTTTTTATTCACATGATAGGACTGGGAAAAATGTGAGAAAGGAATAGCAGATTCCCTGGAGAAACTACGAACTTTCAAAAAGAAGCTTTCCCAGTGTCTACCGGATCACCACGAAGAGCTCCACGCAGAACAAATGCGTTGCAAGGTAAATTACTGAACTGAGATTTTCACTGTCATCTATCTGTGTGCCTCTGCTGAAATAATGTCTTCGGGGCTCTATTCCAGTCAAACTCCTAGGTTGTTTGTCTACATGCAGATACAAGATCCTAGTATATGACATAAGGACAAGCAACTCAGGTGAACCTTGTATTGCTGATTTATTGCAGTTCTTGAAATTATAGACTAGTTTATGGATTACTCTTTTAATGTGTTAAAAGATATCTAAAAGCTGAGTCAAGAGCAATAAAGTCATCTTTTAAAAGCATCCACGCTGGGGAGTCATTCTACCAGAAGAATCTACTCTACAAGAAGGGGGAAAAAAAGGATCAACAGCCTGGAAAATCTGCTGACAGCGGACCTCCAAGGGACACACCCTGCCCTCCAGACCATTATGCAAGGAAAGGGGGAAAAATAGCTTATCTCAGTGACTGCATAGAGACACACAATCCTTAAATTGCTCAGGGTTCTAAGTACTTAAAGATTATGATCAACACCTCAAATGGTACTTGAAAGCAAGTCAGTAGCTAATAATACAGACCACTCCCTGGATTATGAGCTCTCAGAGACCAACACAATTCAGTGCCTGTAAGATTCATGCCTTTCACATCTTTGTAGCCAAGTGAAATGCCCAAACAGCAGTTCTTTGCTGAACGATAGGCTGATCATATCAAAAGTACCTTTAAAAAGGTTTTTCTTTCAAATTAAAAGTGCCCTTATGTTCCCCAGTCATTTGCAAATTATTGCTCTAGGGTAATTCTGTTAAAAATTCGCATATACTTAAATGACTTGGGTTTCAATTAGAAATTCTCTGCCTCACTTTAGCAAAGAAATCCCAAGCATTTAAGAGATGATAATTGTTAAAGAGGTCTAGAAATCATGAAAAGTGCAGCTATAAGAATTTTTTCTTCAGTTATAAAATCTAAGGATATTATTTGAAACTTGAAAAAGGCAAATTTAGGAAAATTAAAAGGTAGTATATTTTACATCATGGATGGAAAGTGAAAGAAGTACTATCATGAGCTGTTACATTCAGAAGTATGCAATGGTTACAACGATTAAAAAGTGCATTTTAAACCTGTGATTATAAATTTATTAAAAATATTTAAAGAAGCCAGGTGTGGTAGATCATGCCTGTAATCCCAGCACTTTGGGAGGCCAAGGCAAACAGATCATTTGAGACCAGAAGTTCAAGATCAGCCTGGGCAATATAGCAAGACCCCACATCTAAAGAAATTTAAAAATTAACCAGAGTGGTGGTGCTTGCCTGTAGTCCTAGCTACTGGGGAGGCTGAGGCAGGAGGATCACTTAGGAGTTTGAGGCTGCAGTGAGCTGTGATCACACCACTGCATCCAGCATAACTGACAGAGTGAGACCCTGTCTCTGAAAAAAAAAAATAAAATAAAATAATTAAAGAAAACTTCTGCGAAGCAGGAGTGGGCATTAACACCAGCTTGTGAAAATATTTATTATTGCCCCTTTTCAGATGGGAAGACTGAGGCTTCTGGAATTTTAATAACTTTTCAAAGTCAATAAATATCTGGGTTGCCTGTATCTACAGGCTATATTTTTGCCACACTGACTTGTTTAATGGGTTGGTATACTGTGCATCTGAAACAGTTGGTTTTTGGTGGTGGTGTTATTATGCATTTTTTTTTTTAATCCATATACAAATCTGATGCTCGAGTTGGGAGGGTAGAAATTGGTGTGAAAAATGGAAGATCTTTCCAGTGGTATAACAATTGAATATGTTTAGGAGTATTAGCAGAAATGTTGCATATTTAATTAACCTAGATGGTTTGGTCTTTCAGCCAAATACTGTTGCCGTGGGGCATCATTTTTTTATCTCCCAAAATACATGACAGTTACAAACACATGCTGCTATTGAGTGTGTGGATTTAAAAAATGTATTTTAGTCTAATCCTGCTACTCTTCCCCAAACTGCCCTTAGCAGCAAAACAAGGCAATTACCTGGAAAATTCAGGCTAAAATCTTGTTTGCCTAAATTGCCTGGGAAGTTAGCCTCAGATAGCACCACTAATTGCCATTGCCTTTGGAAACCTTTCTACCCTGTAAAGACACATAGAGGGAGGGGAAAGACACATGAAATACTCTATTTATACACAAAACTAGCTTGAATCTAAAAACAACAGCTGGTTTACAAATTGCAAAACTGGTAATTGGTCAAAATATTGTACAAACTATTGTCAACTCATTCAAATATTGCTATATGAGTTTTTTTTTTTTTTTTTCTTAAATCATTCCCCTAAAAGACATGGTACATAATCTTTTTTTAGTGACTTAAAGAAATGTCTGATCCTGCAGAAAATGTATTCAGTGCATTGTTTTAAATTGAGTAGTAACAGCAACAGATCTTCTCAGCTATTACATTATAAGTATAGATCACAGAATGTAGCAACTCTATGGTGTTTGAAAATGAAAGTTAAATTTGGGTGTCTGTTTTTAAAAGTATTTCATCAGTGTGATCAGCAATTCAGGACAAAAAGAAAGGATAAGTTAGAGGTTTATGAAGTCAGTCGAAAGTAAAGAAGATCAATGCAGTGATTAAACTTCAATTTAGGAAAAAAAAATTTTTTAATCAATACAATGATAAGTAGATGGCAGAAAGATTCTTCAAGCAATCGTACTTTATCAGAAGGACCTAGCAATTTCTCAGATTATGTGGAAGCAAATGAAATACGGGCAAACCTCATTTTATTGAACTTTGTTTTAGTGTGTTTCACAGATACTATGTTTTCTTTTTGTTTCTCGGGTTTTTTTTGTTTTTGTTTTTTTTTACAAATTGAAGGTTGTGGCAATGCTGCATAGAACAAGTCTACCAGCACCATTTTTTCCAACAGCACGTGCTTTCTTCCTATGTCTGTATAATTTTCGTAATTCTCATAATATTCCAAACTTTTTCTTTACTGTTATATTTGTTATAGTGATCTACAATCACTGTAATCTTTGATGATAATATTGTAATTAGCGGCACCACACACTATGCCCATAGAAGTCAGCAAACTTAATTCATAAATGTAGCATGTGTTCTGATTGCTCCACCAACAATGTTCCCAATCTCTCTCCTTCTCCTCTGGCCTCCTTATTTGCTGAGACACAACAATATTGAAATTAGGCCAATTAATACAGTGGCCTCTAAGTGTTCAGTTGAAAAAAATCTCATGTCTCTCACTTTAAATCAAAAGCTAGAAATGACTAAGCTTAGTAAGGAAGACATGTCAAAAGCTGGAATAACCCAAAAGCTAGGCCTCTTGTGCCTAACAGCCAGGTTGTGAATGCAAAGGAAAAGTTCTGAAAGGAAATGAAAAGTGATACTCCAGTAAATGCATGGATGAGAAGAAAGCAAAACGTCCTTATTGCTGATACAGAGAAACTTTGAGTGGTCTGAATAGAAGATCTAACCAGCCACAACATTCCCTTAAGCCAAAGCCTAACCCGGAGCAAGGTCGTAACTCCCTTTAATTATGTGAAGGCTGAGAGAGGAGAAGTAACTGCAGAAGAAAACTTGGAAGTGAGCAGAGGTTGGTTCATGAGTTTTAAAGAAAGAAACCATCTCTATAACATAAAAGTGCAAGGTAAAGCGGCAAGTGCTGATATAGAAGCTGCAGTAAGTTATGCAGAAGATCTAGCTAAGATCATTGAGGGAAGTGGCTACTCTCCCTCCCTCTCTCCCTTCGTTTCTTCCTCTTTCCTTCTGTCCCTCTTTCTTTACGTCTTATCCTTCCTTCCTTCTCCCCTCCCCTCCCCTCCCCTCCTCTCCCCTTCCTGACAGAGGTTTGCTCTTGTTGCCCAGGCTGGAGGTAGATCAAACAGCCCTATGCTGGAAGAAGATGCCATTGAGAACTTTTATAGCTTAAAAGAAGTCAATACCTGGCCCGAAAGCTTCAGAGAAAAGGCTGACTCTCTTCTTAGGGGTAAATGGAGCTGAGTGACTTAAAGTTAAAGTCAGTGTTCATTTACCATTCTGAAAATCCTAAGGCCTTTAAGAATTATGCTAAATCTGCTTGTGCTCTATAAATAGAACAAAACCCCAAGGGCATCATATCTGTTTACACTACGGTTTTTACCAAAATTTTAAGCTCACTTTTGAGACCCACTGCTCAGAAAAGAAAGGCTTTCTTTCAAAGTATTACCGCTTCTTGATAATGCACATAGTCTCCCTAGATACCTGATGGAGATGGAGATGTACAAGACTAATGTTGTTTTCATGCCTGCTAGCACGGTATCTATCCTGTAGCCCATGGATCAAGGAATAACTTCAACTTCCAAGTCTTATTATTTAAGAAATACACTTTGTGAGGCTATAGCTGCCATAGATAGTGATTCCTGTGATGGATCTGGGCAAAGTAAATGGAGAACCCCGTAGAAAGGATTCATCATTTCAGATGGCAATAAGAACATCCATGATTTGACCTGAGGAAGCAGAGCAAAATGGCCAAATAGAATTCTGTACTGATTGTTCTCCCTGCAGGACCACCAAATGTAACAACTACCTATGTAAGAAAGCGCCTTCATAAGAATAAAAAATCAGGTGAGCAATCACATTACCTGGTTTTAACTTCATACTGCAGAAAGAGGCAATGAAGAGGGTAGGAAGGACAGCTTTGAGTTGCCCACACCACTTCTTCTTTTCTATGCCCCAGCGGCAGCCACATGGCACAGAGAGAGAATCTGTGCATGTCAAGGAGGGAGAGCCCAGCAATTGCTCTGCATTGCATTGGAGCTCAGTGCTGCCAACACCAGGCAGAACTCAGCTAATGCCCACGGAGGGAGCATTTAGACAAGACCTAGCCAAACGGGAAGCTCCCATCCCAGCCGACAGAATCTGAGTTTTGACAAGCACTTGCCACCGTGGACTAAAATGCTCTGGGGTCCTACATAAATTTGAAAGGCTGTTTAGGCCACAAGTACTACACTCCTAGGTGGGGCCCAATGCTGAACTGGACTTGGAGCCAGTGGACTTGGGGGCACATGACCCAGTGACACACCAGCAACACAGCTAAAAGAGTTGTTGTGCCAATCCTCCCCCAACCCCAGGCAACACAGCTTGCAGCTCCAAAAGACACCCCTTCCTTCTGCTTGAGAAAAGAGGAAAGAGTAAAGAGGACTTTGTTTTTCATCTTGGATACCAACTCAATTACAGTAAGAAAGGGCACTGGGCAGAGTCACGAAGGCTTCATTCCATGCCCTGGTTTCCAGACGTTACTAGACACACCCTTGGCCAGAAGAGAACCTGCTGCATTGAAGGAAAGGAGCTAGTCCTGGCAGGACACATCACCAGCTGACTAAAGAGCCCATGGGCCCTGAATAACCAGCAGTGTAACCAGGTAGTACACGCTGTGGGCCTTGGGTCAGATTCGGAGACAAGCTGGCTTCAGGTATGACCTAGCACATTCACAGCTGTGGTGGCTATGAGGAGAGTCCTCTCCTGCTTATGAAAAAGGAGGCAAGAACAAAAGGGACTTTGTCTTGTAACTTAGGAACCAGCATAGCAACAATAGGGAAGAGCACCAAAGAGGCCCCAGGGATACTCAGTTCCAGGCCTTGGCTCTCGGGTGTCATTTCTGGATCTACCTTGGGCCAGAGGGAGCCCACTCCCCTGAAGGGTAAGTTCCAGGCCTGGCAGCATTTACCACAAGCTGAGTTGAAGAGCCCTTGGGCCTAATGTAAACATCAGTAATGGCCTGGCAGCATTCCCATGGTTCTGTTGTGGCGGTGGACATGGGGAGGGACTTCTCAGCCTGGGACAGGGAAGGGAAGAGTGGAAAGGACTTTTTCTTATGGTTTCAGTACCAGCTTTTCCACAGTAGAACAGAGTACCACGTAGATTTCTAAGGTTTCCAACTCCAAGCCCTGGCATCGCTGGACCACCTGGGGCCAGGGGGAGCTCACTGCCCTGAAAAGAACACAAGCCTGTATGGCTTCGTCACCTGCTGATCGTAGAGTTCTAGGACCTTGAGCAAACATAGGCAGTAGCCAAGTAGTGGTTACAGGGGGCCTTGGGAGAGATCCAGCACTGTGCTGGCTTCAGGCCTAACCCACTACAGTCCCAGTAGTGGTGGAGGATCCACAGGGATACTTGTAACTCTCCTCCCCCCAGCACCAGGCAATTCAGCACAGAGAAAGAGACTCTGCCTGTTTGGGAGAAAATAAGGAAAGAGAACAAGAATCTCTGCCTGGTAATCCAGATAATTCTTCCAGGTCTTACCCAAGTCCACCAAGGTGGTTCCTCTATCAGTCTGCAAGAACCACAGTGTTAGTGGGCTTGGAGTGGCCCCTAATGCAGATTTGATTGCAGTGACTAAGCACTTAGATCACAACACGCAAGTCCCTTGGAATACCTGGAAAACCTTCCCGAGAAGGTAAATACAAACAAGTCATGACTACAACTACAATAAATACCTAATTCTTCAATACCAAGACACCAGCAAACATCTGCAAGCATCAAAACCATCCAGGAAAACATGACCTAACCCAACAAACACCAATAAATAAGATACCAGGGACCAATCCTGGAGAGACAGAGATATGTGACCTTTCAGAGAGATAATTCGAAATAGCTCTTTTGGGCTGGGTGCAGTGGCTCACACCTGTAATCCCAGAACTTTGGGAGGCCGAGGCGGGTGGATCACCTGAGGTCAGGAGTTTGAGACCAGCCCGGCCAACATGTAGAAACCCCATCTCTACTGAAAATACAAAAATTAGCCAGGCATGGTGGCACATGTGTGTAATCCAAGCTGCTCAGGAGACTGAGGCATGAGAATCGCTTGAACCCAGGAGGTGGAGGTTGCAGTGAGCTGAGATTGCACCACTGCACTCCGGCCTGGGTGACAGAGCTGTGTAAGATAACACAGGATGAACTCAGAATCATATCAGATAAATTTAACAAAGAAATTGAAATAATTAAAAGGAATCAAGCAGACATTCTGAAGTTGAAAAATGTAATTGACATGCTGAAGAATGCATCAGAGTCTCTTAATAGCAGAAGTGATCAAGCAGAGGAAAGAATTCATGAGCTTGAAGGAAGCTACACAGTCAGAGGACACAAATGAAGAAGAATAAAAACCAATGAAACATGCCTACAGGATCTAGAAAATAGCCTCAAAAGGGCAAATCTAAGACTTATTGGCCTTCAAAAGGAGGTAGAAAGAGAGATGGGGATAAAAAGTTCATTCAAAGGGATAACAGAGAACTTGCCAAACCTAGGGAAAGATACCAATATCCACGTACAAGAAGGTTATAGAACACCAAGTAGATTTAACTCGAAGAAGATTACCTCAAGGCGTTTAATAATTAAACTCTCAAAGGTCAAAAATAAAGAAGGATCCTCAAAGCAGCAAGAGGAAAGAAATGAATAATATAAAATGGAGCTTCAGTACATCTGGCAGCAGCCTCTTCAGTGGAAACCTTACCAAACAGGAGAAAGTGAAGTGACATTTTTAAAGTGCTGAAGAAAAAAACCTTTTACCCTAGAATAGTATACCCAGTGAAAACATCTTTCAATCATGAAGGAAAAATAGACTTTTTCAAACAAACAAAAGCTAAGGGATTTCATTAACATCAGACCTGACCTACAAGAAATACTAAAGGCAGTTTTTCAATCTGAAAGAAAAGAATGTTAATGAACAATAGGAAAGCATGTGAAGGTGCAGAACTCACTGGAAATAGTAAACACACAGAAAAACACAGAATATTATCACATTGCAATTGTGTTGTATAAACTATATCTTTTTTTTTTTTTTGAAACAGAGTCTCACTCTGCCACCCAGGCTGGAGTACAGTGGCGTGATCTTGGCTCACTGCAAGCTCTGCCTCCCAGGTTCACGCCATTCTCCTGCCTCAGCCTCCCGAGTAGCTGGGACTACAGGTGCCTGCCAACACGCCTGGCTAATTTTTTGTATTTTTAGTAGAGACGGGGTTTCACTGTGTTAGCCACGATGGTCTCCATCTCCTGACCTCACGATCCACCCCCTCGGCCTCCCAGAGTGTTGGGATTACAGGCGTGAGCCACCGCGCCCAGCCTGTATAAACTATATCTTAAGTAGAAAGATAAAAAGATGAACTGATCAATAATAATAACTACAACAACTTTTCAATGTATAGACAAGTTTGATAAGACATAAATAAGAAACAACATGGCTGGGCATAGTGGCTCACACCTGTAATCCCAGCACTTTAGAAAGCCAAGGTGGGGGGATCACTTAAGGCCAGGAGTTTGAGACCAGCCTGGTCAACATGGCGAAACCCTGTCTCTAATAAAATTACAAAAATTAACCAGGTGGGGTGCCGTGTGCCTCTAGTCCCAGCTACTCAGGAGGCTGAAGCATGAGAATTGCTTGAATCTGGGAGGCAAAGGTTGCAGTGAGCTGACCAAGTTAAAGTTTAGAGTTTTTACTCATTTCCTTTTTGCTTGTTTGTTGGTTTGCTCGTTTGTGCAATCAGTATTAAGTTGTCATCAGTTTAAAATAATGTGTATTAAGATATTATTTGAGGCCGGGCGCGGTGGCTCAAGCCTGTAATCCCAGCACTTTGGGAGGCCGAGACGGGAGGATCACGAGGTCAGGAGATCGAGACCATCCTGGCTAACACGGTGAAACCCCGTCTCTACTAAAAAATACAAAAAAAACCTAGCCGGGCGAGGTGGCGGGCGCCTGTAGTCCCGGCTACTCGGGAGGCTGAGGCAGGAGAATGGTCTAAACCCGGGAGGCGGAGCTTGCAGTGAGCTGAGATCCGGCCACTGCACCCCAGCCTGGGCGACAGAGCAAGACTCTGTCTCAAAAAAAAAAAAAAAAAAAAAAAAAAAGATATTATTTGAAAGCATCATGGTAACCTCAAATCTGAAAACATTCAGTGGATACAAAAAAATAAAAAGCAACAAATTAAAACATACCAACAGTGAAATCACTTTCATTGAAAGGAAGACAGGAAGGAAAAAAGGGGGAGAAGACCATATAAACAACCAGAAAAAAACAAATAATAAAATGGCAGTAGTAAGTCCTTACTTATCAATAACAACATTTAATATAAATGAACTAAACTCAGAAGACATTGAGTGACTAAATGGATTAAAAAACATAAGACCCGATGACCTGTTGCCTAAAGGAAATGCACTTCATCTATAAAGACACACATAGACTGAAAATAAAGGGATGGAAAAAGATATTCTATGCAAATGGAAAGCAAAAAGAGCAGGAATAGCTATACTTAAATCAGACAAAATAGATTTCAAGACAAAAACTATAAAAAGACACAAAGAAGGTCATTATATCATGAAAAAGGGGTTAATTCAACCAGAGGATATAACAGAGGTTGTAACATTTGTAAATATATATACACCCAACACTGGACCACCCAAATAAATATATAATATACATTTATATGTTCGAGACCAGCCTGGTCAACATGGTGAAACCCCGTCTCTACTAAAAATACAAAAAAATTAGTCAGGCGTGGTGGTGCACTCCTGTAGTTCCAGCTACTTGGGAGGCTGAAGTGGGAGAATCACTTGAATCAGGGAGGTGGACGTTACAACGAGCCAAGATCATGCCACTGCACTCCAGCCTGGGTGACAGAGTGAGACTGTGTCTCAAATAATAATAATAATATACATTTACTTTTTTTCCTTGGGTTTCTGTCACTATATACACTCATGTATCCAGATATCTAAAGCAAATATTATTGGAGCTAAAGAGAGACATAGACCCAAATACGATAATAGCTGCAGTCTTCAACACCCCACTTTTAACATTGGACAGATTATCCAGACAGAAAATCAACAAAAAAAACACTAGAGTTAATCTGCACTAAAGACCAAATGTACCTAATAGATATTTACAGAACATTCATCCAGCAGCTACAAAATACACATTCTTCTCCCCAGCATGTGGATCATTCTCAAGGATAGACTGTATGTTAGGTCACAAAACAAGTCTTAAAACATTCCAACAAAAGTGAAACTATATCAAGTATCTTCTCTGATCATAATAAAGCTAGAAATCAATAGCAAAAGGAATTTTGGAAACTATACAAACACATAGAAGTTAAACAATGTGTTTCTGAATGACTAGTGAGTCAATAAAGAGATTAAAAAGGAAATAGAAAAATTTCTTGAAACAAATAATAATGGAAACACAATATACCAAAACCTACGGGAGAGAGTGAAAGCAGTACTGAGATGGAAGTTTATAGATTCAAGCACCTATATCAAAAAAGAAAAACTTCAAATAAACAACCTAACAGTGCATCTTTAAGAATTAGAAAAGCAAGAGCAAACCAAACTCAAAGTTAGTAGAAGAAATAACAGAGCTTACAGCAGAAATACATGAAATGGAAATGAAGAAAACAATACAAAAGATCAACAAAATGAAAAGTTTATTTTTTGAAAAGATAAACAAAATTGACAAACCATTAGCTAGACTAAGAAAAAAAGAGAAGATCTAAATGAAAAAGGAGACATTGCAACCAATACCACAGAAATTTAAAGGCTCATTAGCACTATTATGAGCAACTATATGCCAATAAATTGGAAAACCAAGAAGAAATGGATGATTTCCTAGACACATACAACCTGCCAAGATTGAACCACAAAGAAATCCAAAAGCAGACCAATAGCAAGTAACAAGATTGAAGCCGTAATAAAAAGTCTCCCAGCAAAGAAGCCCAGGACCTGATGGCTTCACTGCTGAATTTTACCAAACATTTAAAGAAGAACTAATACCAATCCTACTAAATCTATTCTGAAAAATAGAGGAGAAGGGAATACTTCCAGATTCATTCTATGAGGCTATTACCCTGATAACAAAACCAGACAAAGACACATCAAAAAAAAAAAAAAAAAAGAAGAAGAAGAAAAAAATTATAGAACAATATCTCTGATGAACATTGATGTAAAAATGTTCATTAAAATACTGGCAAACTGAATTTAACTGTGCTTTAAAGAGATCATTTATCGTGACCAAGTGGAATTTATCCCAGGGATGCAATGATGGTTGAACATTTTGAAACCAATCAATGTGTACATCAGATCAACAGAATGAAAGACAAAAGTTATATGATCATTTCTATTGATGCTGAAAAGCACTTGATAAAATTTAACCTTTCCTGATAAAATCCCTAAAAAAACTGAGCATAGAAGAAGCATAACTCAACATAGTAAAAGCCATATATGGCAGACCCACAGCTAGCATCATACTGAATAAGATGAAAAAAGAGACATTGCAACCAATACCACAGAAATTTAAAGGATCATTAGAGGCTATTATGAGCAACTATATGCCAATAAATTGGAAAACCAAGAAGAAGTGGATGATTTCCTAGACACATACAACCTGCCAAGATTGAATACTGAATACTCTAAGATCTGGAACACAACAAGGATGTCCACTTTTGCCACTGTCATTCAACATGTTTTCCACTTAATGTGTGGGAGTTAAAAATTAAAACAGCTGAACTCATGGAGATAGAGAGTAGAAAGATGGTTACCAGAGCTTGGGAGGGTGCCTGGGGGCTGCAGGGGTGACGAGGATGGTTAATGGTTACAAAAAATAGAAAGGATAACATCTAGTATTTGATAGAACAACATGGTGAATATATCCAGTAATAGTTTAATCATACATTTTTAAATAAATAAAAGAGTATAATTGGATTGTTTGTAACACAAAGGATAAATACTTGAGGTGATGAATACCGTATTTACCTTGCTGTGATTTTTACACATCGTCTATTAAAATATCTTGTGTACCCCATAAATATATACACCTACTATATACCCACAAAAATTAAAAACAATTTTTTTTTTTTTTTTACAAAAGCGACATTCATGATTCATGGGAGGAGGTCAAAATGTCAACATTAACAGGACTTTGGAAGAAGTTGATTCCAGCTGTCGTGGATGACTTTGAGGGGGTTCAAGACTTCAGTTGGGGAGGGAGTAACTCCAGATGGGGTGGAAACAGCAAGAGAACTAGAATTGGAAATGGAACCTGAAGGTGTGATTGAGTTTCTGCAATCTCATGATGCAACTTGAATGGATAAGGAGTTGCTTCTTATGGATCAATAAAAAAAGTGGTTTCTTCCAAGATCAGATGAGATTGGGCACAGTTAGGGTGGTATGGCCGTCAACAAGAAAGTGGCTTCTTGAAATGGAATCTACTCCTGGTAAAAATTCTGTGGATATTGTTGAAATGACAACAAAGGATTTCAAGTATTACATAAACTTAGTTGATAAAGTAGCAGTAGGGTTTGAGAGGATGACTCAAATTTTGAAAAAAGTTCTGTGAGTACAATACTCTCAAACAGCATCACATGCTACAAAGAAACCTTTTGTAAAAAAGAGTCATTGATGCTGCTTAAACTTCCTTGTCTTATTTTAAGAAATTGCCACAGCCACCCCAGACTTCATCAATCACCACTGGATCAGTCAATGGCCTTTCATATTGAGTCAAGACCTTCTACCAGCAAGAAGATTATGACTTGCTGAGGCCTAAGATGATCATTAGCATTTTTTAGAAATAAAGTATTTTTAAATTAAGGTATGCAGTTTGTTTTTTTTTAGACATATGCTATTGCACATTTTATCCACAATAGTATAGTGTAAATAGAACTTTTATATGTACTGGGAAACCAAAAAATTTGTGATTCACTTTATTGTGATATATACTTTATTTTAGCGGTCTGGAACCAAATCTGTAATATCGCCATGATATGCCTCCAGATCCCAAGTTATATATTTAAAGCTGTACAAAGGAGATTCTATCAAGAGGGGATTCAAAAACACTTCAGAAATCATTGGCGGGAGATGTCCATGGGTATTCAAGTTTTTTTTTTTGTTTTTTTTTTTTTTTAATTTAGGAATTAGAAAATGCAGTTGGGAGCTGGACAGATGACTTGACCCAGTTGACGCTGCTGAAGGACACCCTCTCTGCCTACATCAGTGCTGATGATATCTCCATTCTTAATGAACGCATAGAGCTTCTGCAAAGGCAGTGGGAAGAACTATGCCACCAGGTAAGACAAGTTCTACAAATGGAATTATCTTGATGATGGAAAACTGGGAGTTGAATTTGAATGTCAGATGGCTTAACCCACATGTGGACCCATCCCATCATTCTTAGTATGGACAAAGGAAGAACACTGTGGTTACTAAAAGAACGTTTCAGATGAATATATTTATATTTTGCCACATTTTAGAACAACCTAAACTAGATTATTTTCCTTTCACTTTCGCTGACTGGCATAATATTCTTAAGAGAAAGCACCATGTTATGGTTCACATTTGTGATTTTGCTGGGTGGATATACTTGAAACATGAAAAATTGTTGTTGCATTTGCAATATTAGCTAATACTGTGAAGCTGGCTTTGTACAGGGAATATTTATTATCACTCTTAATTTACTGTAGTTGTTTCCTGGTAGTTAATATTCATTTATTTTTAGTCATACTTTATTCATTTATTAAATACCTTCTATGTGCACAACATCTTAAAAAAGATCCCAGATTGACTTTGAGTTGGAAATGAAAGGGAAAGATTGGTGGAAAGGCAGCGAGAAGACATCCTAGGCAAAGAGGAATAGCAGATTCAAAGGCTCATAATGAGGAACAGACCCAAATGCCTTGAGGTTATGCTCTTCAGGAAGTGGGGCCTTGTCTGTGTTGTTACTTCTATACCCCAGGTGCCCCTGCCTGGCACAGAATAGGCTGTGATATATCTCTGTTAAATGGATCAGTCATCTTAATTATTGTGATATTAACAAACTGTAATAAATGTCCTTACCATCAAGTTTAAACTTGATCTGAGACTAAAATCAGTCTAGGAGAATGTGTACGGTTAAGAAGAAAACCAGGCATAAACAGGTCAAAACAATATATAAAACTGTATAAAGGACCCAGGTGCGGTGGCTCATGTCTGTCCTCCCAGTACTTTGGGAGGCCAAGGCGGGTGGATCACCTGAGGTTAGGAGTTCAAGACCAGCCTGGCCAACAAGGTGAAACCCCATCTCTACTAAAAATACAAAAATTAGCCTGGCAGGGTGGTGGGTGCCTGTAATCCCAGCTACTTGGGCGGCTGAGGCAGGAGAATCGCTTGAACCCGGGAGCTGGAGGTTGCAGTGAGCTGAGATCGCGCCATTGCACTCCAGCTTGGGCGACAAGAGCGAAACTCCATCACACACACACACACACACACACACACAGAGAAAAAAAACTGTATAAAGATGTAAGCAAGCTAAGGTTACTGTGGATGGCAAGGAATAAAGGAAATGTTTCTTGAGATGGATAAATTTTGAATTGAGTTTTGAGAAGGGGAGCGAAGGAGATAGATTGATGGGAGGAAGCAAATGAACACGCTGACAAGGTGGCAGCTGGAGCAGAGGGCCTGGCTGGAAGAAGCTGCTGTGGGAAGACTGAGGAAGGGGCTCTGCTGTGGGAAGACTGAGGAAGGGGCTGTTGAGAGGGGACTCTTATGTCCCTACTCTTATGTCCCCGCCAATTGTACTGCCCTGGGATCTCTTTTGTCTCCCATCCTCCACATTTTCTCTAACTTAGGGATGCTTATCCTCATCCTTCAGGAACCATTAGACAGAGTTTAAGAGGCTCAGAGCCTCTTGATTTATGTGATATCAACAAGAAATGTATTTCCAGAAAAATTTCTCTCTGTATATTTAGGTGAAAACCCAGGTTTTTCTCAGTCCATGGACTAACAGAAAGCTCTGGAACACACATGGTAGATGTGTGAGCAGTTTCCTATGAATATATACTTTTTAAAAAGGGGGACACATATAAGAGATGGCTTTCACCAACATGTGAATGGTTTGAGTTCAAAATGAATTTAGCTACTTTCACAAAGCTTCATTTTCTCAGTGAACACAATGAGAAATTTACGTGGAGTTACTCATAGAGGGTGGTAATGTTCATCACAACGCTTCATCACAATGATGCCTATGAAGCCTTCAGAGAGATATTTTAGAGATTGGATCCTATTTGCTTCAAACCTGCCACAAACTTCCCTCCCCAAAGACCTGGATTATGCCACTCTTCCTGCCGACACTTTCTTCCCTTCTAATTTTCTTCTTCTTCTTCTTCTTCTATATTTTATTTTTTTGAGACGGAGCTTCACTCTTACTGCCCAGGCTGGAGTGCAATGGCATGATCTTGGCTCACCGCAAACTCTGCCTCCCAGGTTCAAGCCATTTTCCTGCCTCAGCCTCCCAAGTAGCTGGGATTATAGGCATGCACCACCATATCCTGCTAATTTTGCATTTTTAGTAGAGACGGGGTTTCTCCATGTTGGTCAGGCTGGTCTCGAATTCCTGACCTCAGGTGAGCCACCCACCTCAGCCTCCCAAAGTGCTGGGATGACAGACATGAGCCACCACACCCGGGCTTCCCTTCTAATTTTCTAACCTGTTTTCTTTTACATCCTGCAACCCCTCCCATGTCATTTATGAATTCTTGGCCCTCAGTATGTTCTTGGTCCTCTGAACTCTCATTTCTCTTTTGGTTGTGCCATAATGTGGCATTGTATTATTTTTTTTAATGTTCATGACCTCATTACAAGAATATGAGGATTTTGATATGCAAAGACCATTTCTTTGTATCTCCAGTGTCTATGGTAGCTAAGTGTTCATGATGTATTGTTTATAATTAAGACGTTAGGGCATTTCTTCTATTTCTTCGTACTTATGTTTCTCTTAGTGTAAAATAATGACAAGATTTCGAATATTTTGGAGGTCAAGAAGATTGTGGTTATGCAATATTTTTTGATTTAGGAAAACCATTTCGTAAAAATGCCGTGGAATTATTGTTATTATTAATTGCTAAGTTAGTCATTCATGTGTCGTAAAATTGTTCTCCAGACTTAGATATATCTAGACAACCATCTGAAAATATATTTCGAAAGCTGATGTTGATCATGCGATATGCTGTAAATAGATTAATACCTTGCACCTGTGAGTAGACTAAGAATTGAAAAAGAAACAGCAAACGGAATACGTAGTGTTTTTAGAAACTTTCCATGTTGAAGTGTCTTAATGCTTGAAGCTAAAGCATACTTATCTCATATTATTAATACTTCACTCTGAAAAATAATATTTAAACCAATGAGAGTTTAGTCATGGGTTTGATCAGGGTGCCAGGATGTATGTAACTCTAAGGGGGACATAGATTGGTTTCTAGTTCTTGAGTTAGTTGTTTCTGCTGAATTTCTGTCAAGTATGAAACCACAAAAGGAAATGAGCTTGCGCCTATGTCTCGTTGTAAAAGTCAAAACTTGAGTTCAACGGAACATCCCTACTAAGGAGCAAGTAGTCTGTTCCTATTCTGACCGAAGCAATTGACGAGGAGTCTGGAGTACCTGGGACTGGCCATGAGAATGAGGGAGAGAGGCCGTGAGTAAACATTGCAGGGCAGAGTTAATATATTAAAGTATCTGTTTTCAAGTAGATACCCCAAATGTTTTGTTGTGCCTGTGTACAGCCAGAGCTTCTACTTGTTTTTATTCCTGTTTTGGTTTGTAGATTTGTGTGTAATTCTAGCTGAAATATAAGTATATGTCATCATCGTAATTGCTCGTTGTTTTGTCAAAACATCATGGTAAAAATATTTCAACCAGAAAAGGATGTATTTCCTGTTGAGCTGCTGCACGCTCTGAAAGTTTTAGCTGGTGCTTCTCAGCTGCTGGCAATGCAATGTATTTGTGCCCTTGCAAAAACATAAATATGTGCTAAGCTGATAAATAATTTGAGGGTTTCATCTGAATCCAAAGAAAGAGATGGTAATGTTTACTTTATATTTAGTATAATATAGTAATGTTTACTATATACTTAGTTTAATATTTAGTATATAGACTAAATATTAGATGTACAAACCAGAAGGACAATGCCATCGCCCTTATGAATGCACATCTCTTGAAAAGCATTTGGCCTTGGTTTGCACCCAGTGCTTGTAACCTCACTGTGTCTTTTTTAAGGTACAGCTCCGTGGTAAGAAAATGAAAGCAACATTTTCATGGTGTGTGATAAACACTAGGGATATAATATATATTTTATATATCTATCTATATCTGTCTGTCTATCTATCTATCTATCTATCTATCTATCTATGTATAATCCAGCTGCTTAGTGGAGATATTGAATACATGAGTGTCAAGGGAAGAAAAAAATTTTAAACTTAAGTGATGCCCTGTAGTCGTGTATAATAGTACTAGTAGCTACAGCATAGTAATGGCCAGCTGTTGTCAGGTCTTTAGTATGCATCAGTCAATTTTTTTTTTCTTTTGAGACAGAGTTTCACTCTTGATGCCCAGGCTGGAGTACAATGGTGCGATCTTGACTGACTGCAACCTGCACCTCCTGGGTTCAAGCAGTTCTCCTGCCTCAGCCTCCTGAGTAGCTGGGATTACAAGCACCTGCCACCATGCCCGGCTAATTTTGTATTTTTTAGTGGTAATGCGGTTCACCGTGTTGGCCAGGCTAGTCTCAAACTCCTGAGCTCAAGTGATCCGCCCGTTTCAGTCTCCCAAAGTGCTGTGATAACAGGCGTGAGCCAGCGCGCCTGTCCTTACCAGTCAATTTCTTAAATTACCCTCTTGTTTGTATAATATTACCATATTGATAGGACACTACTGGGCACATAGAGACACTTGTTTACTACAGACTAATGAATTTTTGGAGCAAACATAAGAATAATTTCCAAATGAAAGAAGTAAGTCGCAGAGAAAATGAGGGACCTTGTCCTGGTCGTGCAGTTAGTCAGTGATGCATGAACTATTTTTGAATCTCAGCTGCCTCTGGATATTTAATCATATTTGCACCCCATATCAAAGACTCAAACTTTGCTGGTCTTATCTTGTACTGATTCTAAACAAGTACCCCAAATTTGTCCGGCTTTCACATTCCTTGTCTCTGAAATGGGGATAATATTACCTACCTATGAAAGTAATAGGTAATATTTTTCTATTATGTGGCCATCCTCCCTGCAGATATTGGTGAGTAAAGGCCTAGAGTTCATTCTTGGCTTATGGCCAAGATTTGGGGGAAGTGTGAGGAGTTACTTGTTCATCTTCAGTCTGAAGGGCAGGGGTTTTGATTCTCTTTTTTTTTTTTTTCGTCTCACTCTGTCGCCCAAGCTGTAGTGCAGTGGCGTGATCTTGGCCCACTGCGATCTCCGCCTTCCGGGCTCAAGCGATTCTCCTGCCTCAGCCTCCCGAGTAGATGAGATTACAGATGCCTGCCACCACGCCTGGCTAATTTTTGTTTTTAGTAGAGATGGGGTTTCACTATGTTGGCCAGGCTAGTCTTGAACTCCTGGTTCCAGTGATCTGCCCACCTCAGCCTCCCAGAGTGCTGGGATTACAGGCATGTGCCACCACGCCCAGCCTCGATTCTTAGAAAATGATTACTTTGGGCAGTCCAAATAATAAAAGTATAGTTTGTTTGGCCATCAGTTGAACCAGGACTTTAACTACCAGCCAGACTCCTGACTCTTGCTGCTCTGTGTGAATGAAAGGGAAAAGGCTGTATTCACCAAAGAGTTCTCAATCTGAGAGATCCAGCAGAAGATCAGAGTGCACGCAGCCCTCAGAGCTAGAGGGGTAACGGGTGCTGGAAGGATTGTTTTCTTCGGTGCTGTTTGGGGTACGGTGTAAAGTGACACAGTTTGTCTCCAAAACTGTTAAATCTGTGTTTCCTTAGCTTTTTCCATTTCTAGTAGGACCTATCCCAAGTGAGTTCACTGCCCTTTGACTGTTCTGTATTATTCTGCCTCCAAAAACCTCAATGAGAAACTAAATTATACTAATGGGGAAATACTTAGTAGGTTCACCAGTGTCACCCAACCCAGAAAAACTTTTATTTTAAAAGATCAGAATTGAATCAAAAGAATAAATTTCTCGTGGTGGCCTTTCAAAATTTATGGTAGGTTTTGGGGCTCACTCTGTAGGCAACTCACTATGCCTAAGGCTGGCCTTGGGATACGTATCCTGGGCTCCTGGACTAGTTTACAAGGATGTGGAATCACAGATATTTAGGTTTGTGTTATCTGTCTAATCACTAACAGAGCCAATCCAAGGCAGAATTAATAACTAGAAAGTGTGTAATACCTTAGAAATATTTTCATTTTCATTTTAAAAAGGAAATTTGTTTGAAATACATAAAAAGTAAATGTATTAAGGAGGGAAAATGTCTTAAAACAAAGCATAGCAAAATGTTAACAATTTGAGCCCAGGTAGTATATAATGAGTGCTTACCAAACAATTCTTTCAGCTTTTCTGTGTCGGAAATGTTTTGTAATAAAATGTTGGGGGTAAAATAAAATCGATGGGGACATGTTTAGTGCAGTGGAATGAATAGCGGAATAGCTAGCATTATGACAAAACTGTGGAAGAACATCTTCAAACCTTCTTACCAAATCATATTATGTTTTGCCAACATGTAGTTTAGCTCAACTAGAAACATTCCTTAGTATTTCAACCAGCACTGTGAACACAAGAGTACTATATTTTGAAATCAGAAAATTTTAGAATTCTGGAAAGGATAATTGTAGACCTAGAGATAGGAAAACAAGTCCATTGTATATGTAATGTATAAGAAACTCTCAGACCTCAGTAATAAAAAGGCAGTCTAATTAAAAAAGCAGACAAAGGATTTGAGTAGATAATTCTCCAAAGGAGATTTGCAAATGGCTAAGAAACGCGAAGAGTCTCAATATTGTTAGCCTTCAGGGAAATGCAAACCAAAACCGTCATCAGATACCATTTCACATCCATTAGGATGACTGTAGTCAAAAGTGTTGGTGAAGATGTAGAGAAATTGGAATCCTACTGCTGGCGGGAATATGAAATGGGCAGCCACTTTGGAAAACAATCTATAGTGTTACCATATGACCGAGAGATTCTACTCCTAGATAAATACCTAAGAGAAATGAAAACATGTATTCATACAAACACTTGTGCACAAAATGTTTATAACAGCGTTATTCAGAATAGGCAAAAAATGGAAACAACCCAAATAAGATGAGTTGATAAATACAATGTGGTATATTCACACAATGGAATATAGTCAGCAATAAAAGGAATGAAGTGTTGATACATGCTACAGTACAGATAAATCTTTAAAATATGCTAAGTGAAAGAAGTCAGTCATAGAAGACTGCATATTGTATGATTCCATGTATATGAAATGTCCAGAACAGGTAAATTCATAGGGACAGAAGGGAGATTAGAACTGTGAGGTAAGTGAGGAGGAGCAGTGGAATAACTGTTGATGGCTAGAAGGTTTTCGTTGTTGTGGTGGTGTTGGTTGTTTGAGGCAGAGTCTTGCTCTATCACCCAGGCTGGAACATAGTGGCACAATCTCGGCTTACTGCAACCTCTGCCTCCTGGGCTCAAGCAACTCTTCTGCCTCAGCTACCCAAGTAGCTGTGATTACAGGTGTGCACCACCATGCCTGGCTAATTTTTGTATTTTTAATAGAGACAGGGTTTCACCATGTTGGCCATGCAAGTTTCGAACTCCTGACCTCTAGTGATCCGCCCGCCTTGGCCTCCCGAAGTGTTAGGATTACAGGCGTGAGCCACCACACCTGGCTTTTTTTTTTTTTTTGGAATGATGAAAATATCCTAAAATTGATTATGATGATGATTGCACAAATGCTGTGAATATACTAAAAAGCACTAAATTATACGTTTTTAAACAGGTGATTTTGTATGATATGTGAAATATATGTTAATAAAGCTATCATGCAAAGAAAAAAAAAAGAAGGAAAAGAAACAAAAATAAATAAATAAATAATGAAAACTGCAGAGAAGTAGAGGAACTTGCCTGGAGTTCACGTGTCAGTATGGAGCTGAGCCTCAGGACACCTGCCCCCGCTTCAGGCCGCTTCACTTCGATGCTGCCGTCTCCCTCACTCTCCGGATAACCGAGGCTCGTCTTCCATCCTTTCTTTTCTTCTTTTCCTTCTTCCTTCCCTATTTTTACTCTTTTCTTTCATCTTTCTATTCTTTTTTTCTTTCTTTCCTTTGTTTTCCTCCCTTCTTTACCATCTCTCTTTCCTTTTACTTCCCTTCTTTCCTTCTTTACAAACTCTTTTCCATTTCTTCTTTCTTTCTTACATTCACTGGTCATGTATCCTATCTATCCTCAACCAACTGTGTGAAATTGCATTATCCAGAACCTTTAATAAGCTAATGTGTATGTGAACCTTCAGGAAATAACTAGAGGATTCAATGTCTCCCACTTGTATAATAGCAAGTCCTGGACTTCAGGAAACAGTGGGCTAAAAAGATGTACGACTATCATTCATTTTAGTCCTAGTTTATTTGCTATTTTCCTTGGGGTGTGGGCTTCTCTCTGATAATCATTTTGCCTATTCTCCTGTTTTGAACTTTTCAGCTCTCCTTAAGGCGGCAGCAAATAGGTGAAAGATTGAATGAATGGGCAGTCTTCAGTGAAAAGAACAAGGAACTCTGTGAGTGGTTGACTCAAATGGAAAGCAAGGTTTCTCAGAATGGAGACATTCTCATTGAAGAAATGATAGAGAAGCTCAAGAAGGTATGGAATGCATGGCTACTTAGGTTTTCATTCTTCATAAGGCTTATGTATACTTCTCACAGGTACAGAGGGTGACTTTACTCACAATTACCTTCCTGTCAAAGGAGCAGTATATTTTAAACATCTTATCTTTTTAATATAAAATAAACTTGCAGCCAGGTGCGGTGGCTCACACCTGTAATCCCAGCACTTTGGGAGGCTGAGGTGGGTGGATCATGAAGTCAGGAGATCGAGACCATCCTGGCCAACATGGTGAAACCCCGTCTCTACTAAAAAACAAAACATTAGCCGGGCGTGGTGGTGCTCGCCTGTAGTCCCAGCTACTCTAGAGGCTGATGCAGGGGAATCACTTGAACCTGGGAGGCAGAGATTGCAGTGAGCAGAGATCGCGCCACTGCACTCCAGCCTGGCGACAGAGTGAGACTCTGTCTCAAAAAAAAAAAAAGTATCCAACATAAAATAAACTTGCACGAAAAGACCTGCTTTACACATAAAATATATAGGATACTTGCAATTTGTGATGAAATAGAGCATCTACTATTCAGTTCAGTATTTGGGGCTCTTAGCTACCTGTTCTGTAGGAATCTTTTATATGTATTATTTTTCTTTCCTTTTTTTTTTTAGTTTCTTGTGTATTTTTGTTTGTTTGTTTTTAAAAAGGTAAAGTCACTAGAGAGAAACTGAAAGAAAAGATTCTTAAGATAAATTGAATTGATATTTTCTCTCTAAAATATGGTTTGTAGACCATAGATAGGAATTAAGAGTTTCCTGATAATTTCGGCTTCATATTATTTTAAAGGTATGTATATATTATCAAATTATTTTATATATTCATTTGGATCCAGAACATTTCTGATGTCTGTATAAAGCTGATCAAATTTACTAGCATTTTAAAATTTTTGATGATTTCAGCCGGGTGCAGTGGCTCACGCCTGTAATCCCAGCACTTTGGGAGGCAGGACAGGCGGATTACCAGAGGTCAGGAGTTCAAGACCAGCCTGACCAACACAGTGAACCCCATCTCTACTAAAACTACAAAATATTAGCCGGTCATGGTGGCACATGCCTGTAGTCCTGGCTACTCAGGGAGCTGAGGCAAGAGAATCACTTGAACCCAGGAGACGGAGGTTGCAGTGAGCCGAGATTTGTGCCACTGGGCTCCAGCCTGGGTGACAGAGCAAGACTGTCTCCAGAAGAAAAACCAAAAAAAAGAATTTGGTGATTCCAGTGTTGTTTCCACAGTGTTTGTGAACAATCAGTGATTTTAATGTTATTTTAGTTTGTGCTTGTCGTTAGTACATATCACCATCTAATGTACAATGTATTTTTTGTATTTACTTATTCATTGTCCAAGTGGAGACCCCACTGATCTGTCAGCTTTACAGGAGCATGGGCTTTGTCTATTTTGTTCATTGCTATATCCACTGCACCTGAAGCAGTACCTAACTTCTCATAAGCACTCAGCCAGTATTTACTGCATCAACAAATTGTAGCTTCCTTTATTCTGAAAAGAAATACAAATGATTGTTAAGAAAAATTATTTCTATCCATATGCACACAGTCCAAGAGAATTTATCCATTGGATCAATCCAAATGAATAAGCATTTGTTTACTTGGTATTGTAAACATTAAAATTCTTGGCTGAGATGATACAGATTTCATTTTAGCATCTGCTCATGGTTGCCCTTTGCTAAGTTGCTGGGTGTCAGAGAATGCTATCAGTGAATGATTAATGCACTATAGGTAGTAGAGTAAAATTTGCTATAGAATAAATTTTGATTAAATTTGTCTCTATTCTCATTGCTTTTTTTACTAAATTTAGGATGTATAGATATACATCCTAAAGTATGGGAAGTGTGAGAGTGTGGGGAAAAAAACCATCTCTTTAACAATCTATAACCATAACTTAAAATTTAGAAAAATTTCAGCTTTTCATATAGATTGTATTACATTATTTGGCACAATGTTAGGAATATTATTTAAAATGTTAACTATCTACCTTGTATATTAATAACTCATGGGTTTTTTTTAAAGGGCTTATGAGTTTTCCTCTTTGTGGCGTCTCTTTTGTAAAGGAAAATAACATCAAGATTTGGTAATTTTGGCAACATAGAAAAAGGCAGTTGTCAACTGGAAAGTGCTAATAAGGTGAAGGAAAAAAAAATAAAAGAAAAAGACAATTCATTAAAAAAACTGAAGCCAAGATATTAGTGTCTGTTGGTATTAACACTCAAAAATAGTTTGATTTTAAAGACAATCCAAGAGGATTATTTTACTATAAATACTTTTTAAGTCTTAAAGTAATTCCTTGAAAGAAACACTTCTCAATAAAATCATCTCAAATGTTTGCTGAAATATTATAATATTAATAAATGCATTCAACGTATTGGTCTTTGAATCCCATTGTGTTGAAATAACATAAAAAGGAGGGTGGGCGGGGCTGCAGGCATGAGGACAGCAGTCAGCCCTGGAATGGAATAAAATTTTGTTGGTCCCTACCATTCCTTTGGGGCCCTTAGGCTTAGGTAAATGACTTGGGAGGATAGCTCTGTTACTACACTAACTTTAGAGCAAGAGAAGGTTAAAATGTTCACACTCATATAATACCCGTCTTCATATATTATTTTGCTGAGAAACTTTTTATTATGTAACAGGAGCTTAAGCCAAAAATAAAAAAGTTGATCCTAAAGACTGGATCCTGTCACTGTGGCAAGAGAGTAAGAGGGTCATTGGGGATAGCAGTGGCGGTGGGGGGGAGGGGACTGTCCTTTCATGTCACTTAAATCACACCATTTCGTGCTTATCTCTTGCAAGTAGACCATATGGAGTCTGTCCTCTTTAACTCAAACAACTTAAGAGAAGCTAGCAGAGAAAGTGAGTAAATCAAGAAGGTTTGAAGCCCATCGATTCTCTATAATTAATAGTTATTATTACTGAAAGTTAATTTATCATTGATTTATTTACTGCAAAATACTGACATTGTATAGAGGATAGCTCTTTTAAATGAAGGAACTCTTTTAAAATACTCCACACAAATAACATAATAGACACACACAGTCACATTTACATATATACACATATATCAATTGCATATGTATGTGTGTGTGTGCATTTCATAAGTCTCTCGGCAACTATTTGTATGAGAATTTATTCTAAGTATAACATCAGGTTAGTGTTGAGAGAAATAAGGTATAATTTCCCAATACTAAAATCCTTTAAGCTTTATATTTTATATCTATCTTGTATTGTTTTTAATATGTATTTCAGGTAAATAGGAAGCAGCATCCTATTTATTTCGAGAATGTCTATATAAAAATTCAATCCCAACTCTGCATACATACCGAAAATAATAAGCACTACTAATACTTGTGCACATGGGCTGATGTCCACATGGTATTCCTATGCTCAAACTATTTCCAAGCAGTAGAAAACAGTAATTATCATGTTTCTAGTAGAGCCGGGCTGGATGCATTAAGAATATGCTTTCTGACCTCTGTGATTGCTATTTATTACACAGGATTATCAAGAGGAAATTGCTGTTGCTCAAGAGAACAAAATACAGCTCCAACAAATGGGAGAACGACTTGCTAAAGCCAGCCACGAAAGCAAAGCATCTGAGATTGAATACAAACTGGGAAAGGTTAACGACCGGTGGCAGCATCTCCTGGACCTCATTGCAGCCAGGTAAAGAGGACCTGAGTCAATAGGACACGTGTAGGCAGCATTTTAAAGCCTTTCAGTCTGCCTTTCATCAGCCAAAGATAATCCAATAAATCAGTCTCTCTTTCTGGGTTATCTCAGCATTTTCAAAACTGTTCGTGCTCCTCTCATAATTGGCACTTTCGTTACCTTGAAAATTCTCCTCTTATTTTATAAATCTTGTGTTGTTTGTATGTAGCTGCAAGAAAGAGAGAGAGAGTCATATCTAAACAAAACTCATTCCCAAGAGAAAATTCTTTATTTTAGGGCTTCATGGGTATTCAAACTCTTATCAGGAAGAAACTGCTGACCAGTATTTGTGGAGAGTGGTTTTGTCTGCAGTAGCCAAAAAAAAAAAAATTACTAGTTAGCAAGGTATGGAAATAAATCTGATTATTGCCACTCCGCTCGGTTGTAAAAATCAGCTGCTGCATTACAGTAATGAGCTTAGTGGTAACTATAAGCCTTTGCCTCATACCTAAGAGGAATATTATGCTCACTTTCTGTTGTAGAAGGGTAGGGTTGGGCAAGAGAGATGAAAGTCATAAAGAAAAATATATGAGGGTATTTACTAGCAATATAAAAGTCTAATATGAATGATGCACTATGTTATAAAAATGCTCTATGCTATTAATATAAAAAGGAGTGAATTTGGCTTCATGTTGGAACTTAGGCACCCTGAGGTCAGGAAACTTCCTCCATTGTATTCACTATATATTACAAGCACTGGGAACCGTGCCTAAATATGGATTCAATGAATACTTCAATGCATAAATGAATACTTGAATATTTGAGTAAATGTTCTTCATGGCAATTAGGAGAGCTGGAAGGTTACAAATGGTGCCATTTGAAGTCTATCCCACAATACACTTTTAAAATCTGGGTTTCTTTTCTTGGCCATGCTGCATAAAAGTGAACGTGAAACAATGTCCTTTCCATACCATGTGCTCACCAAAATCGCCTGTGGGCGTCACAATTCTGTATGCTGATTTTGAACACATTTCATATATTTCTTTTCTATAAGAGAGTTACCAAAAAGTATCCAACTCAAGAAAGTGAGATTATCATTTATTTCTGTGGCAGTGAAACAAAATGGAATAAATGTATATCAACTTTTTATTTATTTATATTTATTTATTTAGTTTTGAGGTGGAGTCTTGCTCTGTGGCCCAGGCTGGAATGCAGTGGCACAATCTCAGCTCTGCAACCTCTGCTTCCCAGGTTCAAGCAATTCTCCTGCCTCAGCTTCCCAATCGCTGGGATTCCAGGCGTACACTACCACACCTGGCTAATTTTTGTATTTTTAGTAGGGATGGGGTTTCACCATGTTGGCCAGGCTAGTCTCAAACTCCTGACCTCAGGTGAGCCACCCGCCTCGGCCTCGTGAAGTGGTGGGATTACAGGTGTGAGCCACCGCGCCCGGCCTCAGCTTTTTAAATATTTAACCATAGCACTGATACAGCTAACATTTATTGAACACTTTGCTCGTTCCAATGACCACACTGCAGGTTTCATATGCATCTTTTCATGTGTTCACAATGGCCTTTGAGGTGCCCTTATCATTATGCCCATTTTACAGATGCAGGGGCTGAGGTTGAGGCTTGTCCATCATCACGCACATGTTGCGTGACACAGCCTGTGCTCAGACTCCAAAGCCCGTGTCCTAGAGTGCTATGCCCTCCTGCGTCTCAAATTGGTGACTTCCTTTTCCCTGTTAGAGAGAAGACAGTTACATGGAAGATAAGTTCTGTTTTTGATCTCGACAATCTAATTTCACAGTTCTTTGTAAAGTACTTACAATGTGACAGTGACTATGAGAGTCAAGGTAAAATGACAGAACTGAAGGAGAACTTCTCCTTTCAGAAGTTCAGGATGGGACTGGAGTAAAACAATGAGATAAGTAGGAGCTCTGGAAAAGGCACTGTAAAGAGGTGGAAATAACAGTTTAGCTCAAATTGGTCTTGGAGTTTCGACAAGTGTGTATTTTAAAATCCCAATGCTGTGTTCAGTCCCACTTCTCACTCACTAAAATGATAACAAAATCTTGTTTCAGAAGAAGGAATTGAAGTCCTTCAAGCTATAAATATCCTTGTTAGGGAAACTACCTGTTTGGTAAATATCCCCTGGGGAGTTTTTTGGTCAAATTTGACTCATAGATTGATTGACATTTCCACGTAATCCAGTTAAACTAGTTAATATTCTTTTCTTACTTGTAGTGGCTCAATGATGTGGAGAGTAAGGATGCACTATGTCAAAGATATTTTAAATCAGATTTAATGTAATCTAGTCATAAGCAGCTAACTTGGTGTATGCCCAGCTATGAGCCGACATTACAGCAAATGAGTTTGCTGCTTTCTCCTTGAATTCACATTTATTTATAACATATTTTTTCTGGCTGTTCAGTGGAGAATTTTCTAGATGTTAATTGTTCACTTTGCCAAAAGACATATTAATAAATTTCAATCAATTACATGTTTATAAGGTACCCATGCTTCTCACTGTAGTCACTTATATAATACTAATTTTTGTTTCCTCTTACATAAAGTCTCAGAATTTCCAGATAAAATTCCACAGGAGATTTTTGTATATATGTTGCCTGTTTCTAATTGCCTCCTTCCAAATTAGACTAGATGAGGCACTGATCATTGAGCCATCCTGGAGTTTAGCACCACGTTAGAGTCACAGTCTCCTTTGCAGCTTCTCCTGAAAGAAACCCGGCCGTCACGTCTGCATTCTATTCCCTTGTGTATTGGTGCTTCGTTAGTGCACAGACTGGATGCATGTCTTCCACACCCATCCTCAACTGTGAACTGCCAGCTGAAGTATTAGGTTTCTGTGATTCAGTCCATTCACCACTCTTCCCTCTTCCAGCGCTGATGCACTAAAGCAAAATATAACCCAGTGTATGCCTTTCGACATTTCTGTGCTGTGTCGGTGCTCTTGTGAGAATGGAGAGGTTACTTTTGAAGATGATAATATTTGTAGGTGAACATCTCAGCTAATAGAAACATGAGCTATGGACGCGGTGGCTCATGTTTGTAATCCTAGCACTTTGGGAAGCTGAGGCCGGTGGATCACTTGAGGTCAGGAGTTCGAGACTCGCCTGGCCAAGATGGTGAAATCCAGTCTCTACTAAAAGTACAAAATTAGCTGGGCGTGGTGGCAGGCCCCTGTAATCCCAGTTACTCGGGAGGCTGAGGCAGGCAGAGAATTGCTTGAACCAGGGAGGGAAAGCTTGCAGTGAGCCGAGTTCCCACCACTGCACTCTAGCCTGGATGACAGAGCAAGACTCCATCTCAATAAATAAATAAATAAATAAATAAATGAAAATAAAAAATAAATAAAAATAAAAAATAAATTAATTAATAAAAAAAAAGAAACATGAGCTAGGTCTTTAATATTCAATCGCAGAAGCAAAAAAAAGAAAAAAAGATTTACTGATAACAAACCTATTACATACATAAAAAGAGAACGCATAATTTAGAGTCAACTTGACATCGCCATCAGTTTAACTTAGATTACTCTGAGAACAAAACAGATGTGCTTTGTACTGAGTTTTTAAATTGTGTTGTCAAGCATTGTCAGTTTTTTAGGACAACAAAAGTTGTTCAGTTACTTTTAGGGCTCAGTGGATAATGTTCTAGTATCCTTTGCATACTATCTAGATCTTCTCTGTAATACAGCAGTCACTAGCTACAGATGGCTATTTACATTACAGAATATTTAAATTAACTGAAATGGAATAAAATTAAATTATTCCTTAATTTTAATTATGGTCAGTTGCACAGGCCACATTTTAAGTGGTCAATAACCACATGAGGCTAGTGGCTACCTTATTGGACCCCGTACAATGCAGAACATTTTTATCCTCTCAGAAAGTTCTGTTGTTCAGCAGTGGCCGAGATAATTAAAAGTACCTCTGAGCCGTTGGCTTTTATTAACAGTCAGCATAAGAAACTGTCATTGGTGACATATGACTCTAATTTCTGTAAAACTGCCTTTAAGAATACTGGCTCTCGTTTTGTCAATGAATCCTGTGCGGAATATCCACATAGCAATTTCTCTAGCGCTCAGGGCTAAAAGGAAATCTGTCTTTTAGTATTAATTCTTCAGTGCTGCTTATCACAGACAATGAATTGTGTAACATTTCTCATCTTAGCATCTAGGAAGGTCAAATTCAACTTGTTTACTCTGTTGTGATGATTTGGGGGCAGGGAAGTGGGTAACTGGACCTTGTGATAGTGAAAATTCTTTTTCTCTCTGCTAAACCTAAATCCCCATCACCAAAGCAAAAGCATACTTTAGTTATTTGGCTCTTATCTTTTTGTTTTTTTTTTCAGTAGCAGCTTTTTTGGGGATATAATCCACATGCCATATAACTTACCTATCTAAAGCATGTAATTCAGTGAATTTAGCATATTTATAAAGCTTTGCATATATTACTCTAATCAATTTTAAAACACTTTCATCAGTCCCAAATAAAAACAGTTACCCATTAGCTGTCACTCATTTTTCCCTCCTCTTCCTTCCCCACTTCTCCCAGCCCTAGGAAACTACTAATCTACTTTCTGTTTCTACATGTGTACCTGTTCTGAATAGTTCATATACATAGATCATATACTATGTGGCCTTTTGTGACTTGTTGTTTTTAATCTCTATATTTATTATAATTGCCTCAACATTTTGTAGGAGTAGAAACAAACAATTTTTTAAAATTATTGAATGCCTACTGTATATGAAGTACTATGCTTCTTGCTATAGGGCAGAGGTTGGCAAATGTTTTATATAGAGGACCAGATAGTAAATATTTTTAGTTTTGTGGGCCAAATAGTCTCTGTTGCTATTAGCGTGTTGTTATAGAGTGAAAGCAGCCATAGAAAATCTGTAAATAGAAAACCATGGCAGTGCTCCAACAAAATTTTATTTACCAAAACAGGTGACCTGCTCTAGGGATATAAAGATGAGAAAGAAAATGGTCACTAACCAAATAAGTGTCATAATGCAAGTACACAAGGGTTCCTCACTGCAGGGCCTCTTCCTTTCTATTCTCTCTTCCTGGGCATTCTCTTGCCTGCCCCTGGCCTGGCCAGCTCCTGATTGTTCTTCGTGTTTTTCCTTCTCTCCAGGTTAGATCAGATTCTTCTTATCGGCTCAGTAGGCTTCTCCTTCATAGCATTTCCCTGAACTATTTGAAATCTTGTGTGATCAGTCATTTTAAGCCAGTTTTCTCTACTAAAATGTAAGTGTATCTAACTTTGATCACCATAGTAATCCCAGCTCCTGACCTTGTTCTTTGCACATAGCAATCACTCCAGTATTTGCTGAGTTTCTCAAATCTAAGCCACAGGGTGGAAAGTGTATGCACACAAATGAGAGCATACACAAAGCAAAGCATTGGCTTCGGTCTTCAGCTGCCTGAGTCATAGTGTGATTCTGCTTCACCAACTTGCTTATCTTCTCAGCACCTTGGTTACCACATGTATAAAATGAGCATCATAATAGTAGCTAGCTCAGAAGAATGATTAGAAGAACTACATGAAATGGGACCTGTAAACCATTGTATTAGTCCATTTTCATGCTGCTGATAAAGACATACTCGAGACTGGGTAATTTATAAAGAAAAAGAGGTTCAATGGACTCACAGTTCCACATGACTGGGGAGGCCTCACAATCATGGTGGAAGGCGAAAGGCACATCTTACATGGTGGCAGACAAGAGAGAATGAAAGCCAGGCAAAATGGGAAACCCCTAATAAAATCATCACATTTCATGAGATTTACTCACTACCACAAGAACAGTCTGGGGGAGACCACCTCCATGATTCAATTATCTCCCATCGGGTCCCTTCCACAATGCATGGGAATTATGGGAGCTACAATTCAAGATGAGATTTGGGTGGTGACACAGTTAAACCATATCAACTGCTAAGCATAGAATATGTTCAATAAAGGTCAGCTGTCATCCCAGAGGGAGTTCGAAGGCTGTGGAGGTAAAACACATATGCAGTATAAGCAAGGCTTTGTGAAGTTCCTAGCAGCTGCCTTCAGGAGGACTTCAGTTTAAAGGATGTTCTACCCACATTGGAGGTCAAAAGAAATTAAATTCTTGGAATTCATGGCTGGTATTACGTAAGGGTGTTCGAGTTGGAAGGTGCCTGGGAAGGATCAGGAATGCATTGATGCGATGAGCACAGAAATGGCACAGAACTAATCAAGAGGCCTGAGTTTAGTCCACCTAGTTCCTGCTGTGTGGCCCAGGTCTCACTAAATAACTTCTCTGAGCCTCAAGTTACTCGTTTTCAAAGTGTTAATGAAACTAGCTGTCACATCTCCAATGAGAAAATGCAAGGGAAAGGACCGTGTATACTATAAAACACTATCTATGCCAGTCTCATTCTTTTAAAATCCTGCGGAGTATTCCATAGTGTAAATATACCACAACTTACCTAGGATTTTCTGTATCAATGAACATTGCGATTTTTGCTATTTCAATAATTATATCTTTAAAGCTTTGCCTTGTCTCATATTTAGTTCATTGGTATAAATATATTATGCTAACAATAATAAGCATGAAAAAAACTTCAAAATTTTTAACTCCATGAGGAAAACTAAATAAGGTAAAAGAAATTAAACTAAAGAAATTATGACAATAAAAAGTTTTGAAGATTTCAGGTTTTTTAAAATGTTAGTAATAATCAAGAAAAAAACAAAGTTGCCTATAATGATGGATTCATAACCAATATATTTCTTTAATCACAGCTCAAATATTTTCATTTCTGATTACTAAAAATAATATATTAATATAAGAAGAATGATCGTTTTATAAAAGAATTCACAGTGTAATATCTTTAAGTACTATGTTTTCTAGAACTTATTTCTTATATAAAATACGATTTTCTTTAAATTTTTTTTTTTTTTTTTGAGATGGGTTTGCTGTGTCACCTAGGCTATAGTGCACTGGTGCAGTAATGGCTCACTGCAGCCTCAACCTCCTGGGCTCAAGCAGTCTTCCCCCCACCTCAGTACCTGGGACTACAGATGCATGCCACTGTGCCTGGATAATCTTTTGATTTTTTTTTTTTTTTTTTTTGAGATAAGGTGTCACTTTGTCGCCCAGGCTGGCAGGTATATTTCCTTGTTTGTTTGTTTTTTTTTTTTTTTTTTTGAGATGGAGTCTCGCTGTGTCTCCCAGGCTGGAGTGCAGTGGCACAATCTCAGCTCACTGCCAGCTCCGCCTCCCGGGTTCCCGCCATTCTCCTGCCTCAGCCTCCCCAGTAGCTGGGACTACAGGCACCCGCCACCATGCCCAGCTAATTTTTTTGTATTTTTAGTAGAGACGGGGTTTCACCGTGTTAACCAGGATGGTCTCTATCTCCAGACCTCGTGATCCGCCCACTTCGGCCTCCCAAAGTGCTGGGATTACAGGCGTGAGCCATCAGTGTATTTCTTTTATAAAGAAAATGTGTTTCCTCTAGTGTTCTGTTAGAAAAACAATCAACTCACATGACCAGAACCAAATGCTTTGTTTTATTTTAGTTACAAATCATCATGTAGTCCTTTTTGGAAAGAACTTAGCAAATTTTCATTATTTATTTAATATTTATTATTTATTTGTGTGTAGTTTTTAATCCGCAGAAGGATTTAAAGCATCCAGCATTAGTCATATTTTATTAAATTATAGGAATTAATGATTTGGGGACTTATTTTCTTTAAAAGTATAAATTATTAAATTATCATATGCTTAGTGCAGAAAGTTTGGAAACTCAAAATTCATAAAAGAAAAAGAGTTACCTGAAGTCCCCCCAAGCAAATGAATTGTTATTTTTTTAATTTTCTTAAAATGAAGATGTTATTTTTCTCATCTTACATCATTTTTAAAGCACAAAAGTTTTGCATATGTAAGGGAGAATAATATTTCTTCATTATTTTTCCTGCCCAAATAGTCTACCCAAAGATAAAGAGCATGTACTTTCCCACCTTCCCAAACAACTCCTAAAACTCTTGCATACACTACCGAGCTGGCATAGTGAACCCAAAAAAGAAGGAAGTTATTCCTTTTGCTACTGCCATTTGCTGTGCTTGTGGACATTTTGTTTGTTTGCAATGCGATGATTTGTTTTCCTTAAATAGCCTTCCCCGCATAGCAAACTGCCCGCAAGAAAAGTTGACTGTCCTTACAGAACAGCAGAGTGCCTGCAGCCAACGTTGTTTTTGCTGTCCTTTCTTTAGACCTGTAGCTTCCTCCTCCTTACAGATTACACTGAGCTTTTTCCCCTTCTTACACTCGTGGCCTACATTCCAGGAGATCAAGCCTGGCACATGTTAATGAATGTAGGTTTTATTTAGAAACATGACCACTTGTCACTGCCCAGTGTCATATTATCGGGCAGAGACTACCAACATTTGTCTAGAGTGAACATTTTCATACTTCTATACACAGACAAGGGGAAACTTTCATCCCCACGCAGGATATAGCCTTTTGCTCTGCAGAGTCTAACTTTTGCAAGTGGAAGCTTCATGGTGGTGGCAGAGGACCTGCGTGCTCTGAGGATGGCAGAGGACGGCTGTGTGGACGCAGATCTCCCAGATTGTAACTGCGATGTCACAAGGCAGGCATCTTCTTGAGTTTCTTCCATTGTACATAGCTTTCATGTTACGTGGGGTTTGTAGGATAGATGCTGGAAGCTTTAATCCAGAGCTGTTTTTGCCAATGTTACATGAAGAGGATTGGTGTTGGGAGATAGCTGGCCATGTGGACTCCCAAGAGTTATTTGTTGGTTTGTTTTCTAGTACCTCTACTGGGCATGCAGAGCTGGATGAAAAGGTTAATGGACTTTATTATGACTCGGTATTCCAGTTGTCTCTGGAGCGTATGCGTCATACAAGGAGTATGGCTAGAGTAGAGAAGCTGAGACACAGGAAAGCGATCCAGAAAAAGACTCAGTTAGTCCATCATCTGCTATTTAAAGGATGGGCTTCTGATGAAACTGAAATTTAGCCTTAGCTGGTTCACAGCTTTGTAGTTGAAAGCTTTCCTTTCATTAAATAAAAATATTTCAGGGCTCTAGAAAATGTTGTGTGTTTGAGAAAGTTGCTTTTGTTTGTGCTTGTCAGTAAGTTTTAGTCGCTAATATAAAGCTTATAAAATATATGTGCAAAGTATACAGATTAATGTCTAAAATAGTAATTTAGCACATTATGCAAATGTTTAGTTCATATTTTTTTTAGTTAGAATAAAAATGTGACAGGAATTTTTATTTTTAACTTTTTAAAAATATTTTCCTTTTTCTGTATCATCCCTCAGATACATTTCTACAAATAAATAGGATTTACCCAATGGTAATTTTTGTTCTATTATATTTAGAATTTGAACTTTTTGTTTTGTTTTGGGTTACGGATATACTAAATTACTGTGAAGGAAAGTTGTGAAATATAGATACAATATATATAGATTTATAAGTATATGTGTGTAGGTACGTATATACGTATATATATGTGTGTTTGTATATACATGTTTCCGTGTTAAGAAGCTGGATATTTGCATTTCATAGTAGAATCCTTCTCAAGAAAGGTGAAGTGCCTGGACTGTGAAAGAACCATAAGCTGCGGGGACTTACAGATTTATCAAGCTGCTAAACTTACCCAGACATGTGACGTCTGCAAGTGTCTAATTTGAATGATAATCCTGGATGTTTACCGAAAGGAATGTTGCTCAGACTCCTCACGATGATAGATAAATAAAAATACTGTGACACTTTACCCAAAAATTATCTTTAAAGAAATAATGGAAAGAAACATGGGACATTTCTCCTAAAAAAAAAAGGGTGATCCCTGTCCTGCAAATAAATATCAAGTTTAATAAGCCAAGGCTTATGAATCCTACTATCCATGCCCTCCAGGCTCACATCTGCTCCCCCAGCACAGATGCACACTGCATTTTGCTATTTGTAGTAAAATACACTGTTTTAAAAAATGAAAAAGAACGGCTTAAATGTTCACCCCCATTGACTTTAGCAAATTTACACATTTGTTTGAAAGAGGAACTTGTCCCTAATGGACTATATGAACACACATTTCCATGTCATGATGCCCTTGACATATTGCATACTAACCGCTCTGACTTGGAACTCATTCAGTATTACAAAAGTTAGCCCGTAATTTATTTTTCTAATGTAGATGGTCCTATGGAACAGTGTTTACTTGCATCCTTTTGTGCTTTGGATCTTTTGATCATATTTGTAAGTGAGTTTTGAACCAAGAAAATGAATAAATTTTAGTACTTGACAAATAGAGCATTGGCAAATGTTGAACCTAGAAGTAAAATTTAATACACACTTAATATCAGATAAAAATTTTTAAATGAAAACATGTTAATTAAATAAACACAATTCGCTTAGAATATTCATTATTAATGTTTAGCAACCATTTAAACAGTACCCGATTTAGTGCAAAGCACTGAGTTTAGCATGGCCAGGGTAGGGAAATAGCCAAATATGGAAATTCACATTTCCAGCTTTCCAAGGAACTTACCATGGAGGAGACCAATTAATGCATAAATAATACCAGGGAACTAAAATAAGGAAGGGAGGAAACAAGCACTCCGACCTCTAGTAAAACCCTAACGACATTACCATCCCCAAGCCTAGTAAGTGTTCAGATCCTACGAAATCTGAAGACAAGAAGCTGGTCATGTAGGAGAGGCTGCTGAAAAGACGTTCCTACAGAAGTAAAAGCAGGACAGACCTCTCTGTTCTGTGTGCCATTCTTCAGGCCTGTTCCAGTGGGTTTATTGATGGTAAAGTCTTCTTTCAGTCTGGGGCACTGTGGCCAGAGCCGTGTAAAATTCCATGTCCGTGCTGTGGTTGGTCAAACGTACTTCACAAGCTTTGTACCCAGTAGCCATAATAAAACTGTCATTCACTGACTGATGCCCAGATGAATTTTGTCTTAGCCATGAGAGAAATGTGAGTGAGTTGTATGTAAAAGTTCTTGGAAATAGTGTTCAAGGCCAATGCCTTGAAGTGTCTGGGGGACAGTGTACAATTTGTATTTACAAAGCTAATTGGGGAAATCTTATCTCAAGTGGAATTTTAAGTCATAATAAACAATGCAACATATTTTCATTTTCTACCAATAGAATATATTGTGAAATATGAACATAATTTTTTAAATACACATTTTTTTAAAGAATAAAAGGTAATGCTCCTAAGAGGGTTTTTACAAACTGAAAATGTTATTCAAATAGAAGTGTTATTAATTACAATTATTGAAATATAGATATTACTAACAGCTGACCATAGTGAAAATCCTTTAAGAGCATTTATATGACAGTGCTTTGAGGAAAAATGACAAAGAGGAAAAGCGATCATGTTGTCAAATGACTACATTTTCACTTGAGAGAGAAACATTGATTTATTGAAACTGAAACAGAAGTGATGATATCAATTTTAAACAACTAAAAATACATCAAAATGTTCAAAATACTTTGATTATGAGACATTTTCTTCAGAACAGTGTGTCTTGATCAGAGAAACATATCAGAACCATCTGGAGATGGTGGCTGGTAGTTGGCACCTGTGGTTTGAAAGCACCCTCCGCTGATTGTGTGACAATCCCAGCTTGAGAATCACTTCTTTAAAAGCCTGGAAGTAAGGCGGGGGTGGGGGAGGGGGAGCGAATATCTCATGACTGTAAGTGTAAGTTGTCAATCTTTGAGAACATTCTATTGCAGATCCCTGCCTTTAAATGTATCACAAACCTAGAGTTTTACAAGTCATGTTGCTCTTGACATATTTTCAAGAAGATAGATACCTCTTCAGTTGAGCCAAGATGACACCCTAACAGCTTGAAGTATTTTGCTCATCTGCTGTTTACCTCTGTTATGAGCAGTGCCAATTAGGTGGCCGTGTTTCCTGAACCAAGAAGCGAGACTTATAGTCTAAAGATAGCAGCAATTTTTAAATAAGGGCACTAATAGATCATTGATCGTATGCTTATTATCACCATGACCTTTCTCTTTAGAGCAATCTGTGTACACTCAGCCATGTCAGGCTCTTAACAGGGACTCAATAATTGATTTTTGCTCTAAGTAGGTAGTAATGGAGTTGAGAAATACTACCTGTGTTCCTTCCAAACTTGTGATCACACCCTGCTCACACTGGGAAAACCGTGTTCAAAACTAATTTATCTGTGCGCCTGTGCCCTGGACCCCTGCCTCCTCTGCATCCTTGCTCCATTGTCTGTATTCACCTCTAATTTCTATCCTCCTTTTTCTTCTGTCTTTGGCTTCTTCCACATGAGTTTCTAACTCTCTGCCTAGAAAGATTGTTAAAGCCCAGTGTTCTCCTCTGCACACGAGGGAAACATGAGTGGGCCTCTCGCTGAAGCGGGACGTTCCCCCTTCTCTGCCCACAGGGTGAAGAAGCTGAAGGAGACCCTGGTGGCCGTGCAGCAGCTCGATAAGAACATGAGCAGCCTGAGGACCTGGCTCGCTCACATTGAGTCAGAGCTGGCCAAGCCAATAGTCTACGATTCCTGTAACTCGGAAGAAATACAGAGAAAGCTTAATGAGCAGCAGGTAAGACTTAAAATTGAAATGGAATTAGTAAGCCATGGAATAGCTGTCCTCCTGGCCAGGATGATGGGGTGGGCATGAGATGGTGCCTGGGGATGGAAGGTCAAGAGGGAGCTAGGCAGGACTGGTGAGGAAGGGGGCTTTGCCTAGGCAGGCAATTGAGGCCAAAAGGTTTCATGTGACTGCAGAGTTCAGCCTTACAAAGATGCTTGTGCCATTGTACAGTTAGTGTCATCCATCCACCAAGAAGCCTTCTAAGATGGTAGGTAAGGCTGAGCTGCAATTATGTATCTAAAATAGTACTAACAGATTGACTTACTTATTTGAGAGTCACTAGACCTAGCCCACTACCATACACTTAGAAAAGAGTGAAAGGAACACCGCTCATTTTTTGTCCTGTGTATAGTGTTTGGGGAAAGATTACAAGGCATACTTAGAATTTTTCAAGTTGAAAAAATTTTGTTTTGCAAAAAGGATTACATGACCTGCAGATCGCACATTGTAATTCCACTTTCATGTGTGTAGCAAAGATAGAACATCTCACTGGCAGTGTACAACCCAACAAAGCAAAAAGGGATGATCCGGGAAAATGTATACAGAAGAAATTTTCACCTCCCATTCCCTCCCTCATTTATTTTTTTCTTTTTCTTTTCTTTTTTTTTGGGGCAGGGGTGGGGACAGAGTCTCACTCTGTTGCCCAGGCTGGAGTGTAGTAGTGTGATCTCAGCTCACTGCAACCTCCACCTCCCAGGTTCAAGCGATTCTCATGCCTCAGCCTCCCAAGTAGCTGGGATTACAGGCATGCACCACCATGCCTGGCTAATTTTTGTATTTTTAGTAGAGATGGGGTTTTGCCATGATGACCAAGCTAGTCTCAAACTCCTGACCTCGAGTGATCTGCCCACCCTCGGCCTCCCAAAGTGCTGGGATTACAGGCGTGAGCCACTGTGCCGGGCCCCCTCGTTTATTCTTACTAAGTGTATCAGACTCCAGTTGCCAGTAGCAAACACTGTAAGTTCCCCACTAGAGATATCGTTACTCTGTGCCTTTAGATTGCTTTGAATATTCTGTCCACACTCTGGTTCTCTCCATTACATTTAGGCCGTTTGCAGCAAAGTTGCTTAATTTTAAAGTGCTATAAAATGTAAATACCTCCTGTTTTTAAAATCTTATAGTTTATCTACTTACTTCATTTTACAGACTATTTAAGCCCATGAAATAGGTGTTAAAATACAGTTTTGGGTGTTGAGAGTTTTTTTAATATTAAAATTATCATTAAAATTTTTTTCTTTCTAATGAATACGTAATACTTGTACATCTGTGTGGGGTACAACATGATGCTTCAATGCATATTTGCAAACAAACTGAGGTAATTTGATGACCATATCCATCACTTTAAACATTTATCGTTTCTTTGTAGTAACAATACTCAAAATCTTCTCTTCTAGCTATCTTGAAATGTACACTATATTCCATTGCTTTTAAAAAACTTGTTAGCAAGATATTTTTCAATTTTTATGAAATTAAAGTTTTCTGATGGGTGGTGATGTTTGAGATTCTGATGATTGAATTGTAGGGATCCTGGTTGGCATCCAGCTTCCCAGATTCTTGCAGAGAACATGGTAATGATGTGTACAGTGATGAGTTAAAATGTAAATGGCCAGTATTGTAATTTCGCAAGTGTATGAAAATCAACAAAATATCTAGTTAAATATGGCAAATTGATCATATGGATTCATAGCGCCACCTACTACCAAAACCCCAATAAAATGATAGTAGAGAGGGAAAAAGGTTAAAACCACAATGGCAGAGAGAACAGGAGAGAAAATGGTAGCGATGACAGACATCCAACATAGTTTTGTAAGATAGAAAGTGGATAGATCAGTGATGGTGTTGACAGAATGGAGGATGGAGAAAGTGGATTCATGCCACAGAGTTCCAGGAAGGCTCGGAAAGTGGAGATCAGGTGAAGCTGAAAGTAGAGTTGCCTGTTGAGCTGTAAAATGGAAGAGTACTTGAAAATCTGAATAAGGTGTGCTGAGACTGGCAGATTCCTCCTAAGCCCAGCCAGCCAGGGAACTCTGCTTCCTTTACTCAGGCAGAAGACCAGATGATTACTCTCTGGAGAAGGCAAACCAGAAGGACTCTGGGTTTGGGGATGAGGACACCATGGAGGCTAGAGTCACTATGTTAAAAATGGGGAGATGATGTGAATGGCTCAGTACCAAATGGTCGGGCTCCCATCCCGCTTCCCCAGCTTGGCTCCCACTATGTCAGTACCCAGGCTCCCACCCTAGCCAGGAGATTGGAGCATCCTTTCTGGAGAACTGACCAGACAAGAGAAAAGTACCTTCAATTAGTGATACTTAAGGTAACCCAGCAAAGGCCAGACCCCTGCCTGACTCTCCACGGGGAAGCCTCCCGATTGACATACTTTAGGTGCATATGCAGCTTCTACAGCTGGCTCATTCTTGAACATGTGTGGGTAGGCAAGAATCCTCACCGCTTAAGAAAGCTTCTACCATTAAGAAAAGACCAAAATAAACAGAGGGAAATAAAGAAAGGCGCAATCAGAGGAAACACATTGTAGAGAGAGGAAGAAAATGTAAACAAAACAAAACAAACAAACTCACAGAAATGAGACGTTTTGCATTCATAAAATGAAAGGCTGCCATTTTTCTTTAAAAAAGAGCTTTCAGAATGGAGACTGTCTTCCACAAAGTAAAACAGAAAGATTAATATATGAAAAATAGGAGAGAAATATAGACATAAACATAATAAAATTAACAATAATGCAAGAGTTTCAAAGTCCAATTCAATCATTTTGTAAAAGTCCCCCCCTAAAAAAAATAAAGAAAATGGAGAGGAGAAAATTACCATAGTAGTAATGTAATATATATAATATTATTAAATAATATATGTTTATTATTAAATAATGTAGTAATGTAATAAAATATATTTTATATATTATTAAGTATGTATTTATATCTTTTATTACATTACTACTATGTTAATTTTCTCCTCTCCATTTTCTTTATTCTTTTTTGGGAAGACTTTTATAAAATAACTGAATTGGATTTTGAAACTCTTGCATTATTGTTAATTTTATTATGTTTATGTCTATATTTCTTTGCTATTTTTCATATAGTTATCTTTTTGTCTACTTTGTGGAAGATTACACATATATGTGTACACACATTACACATATGTGTGTATGTATATATATTCATATATATATCTAAAATGAAAAACATGCATTTACAGATTATAAGGGCCATATAAGTACCCAGGAAAATGTAAAACAAAGCAAAGCCACACTGTAAAATTGCAGACCACAAGGAATAAGGAGATCCTAAAGGTTTCCAGGATGAAATAAAATCTGGCTTCTCCGAAACAATACTGGAAGCTAGAAGACAATGGCTCTGCCCACAGAAAGCTGAGAAAAATTCTTTATAATTTAGAATTTTATATCCTGCCACTTAATATCTAAAAATTTTACCTCCTATGTACCCATTTGCAGGAAGCTAATGAAAGGTATGCTACATACACAAAAGTGAGAGGAAACTACACTTCATACTTGCTACACATGCTGCATGCTACTGTGTTGCATACGCTGCATATGCTACCTGCGCTAAAGCAAGAGGGGAAATGCTATTCAACTCAGGAGAAAGAAAAAGGGAATTCCCAGATTGAAGGTGCAGGAAAGTCCCTGGTGACAGCTGTACTGCAGCCAAGCCAGCACCTGTCCAGATGGGAGCAGGGGCTCTGGGTGCTCTAGGAGGGATGTTGCCAGGAGGAGCCAGGAGGGGCTAGAGTATCTGATGGGCTTAACCACTCTGGAAGGAGTTTTATTAGTTCCATAAGAGAGATAATAGAAGCAAGCATTATAAATTTGAGAGAAAGAGAGGATTGTAAAATCCAGGAAAAATGACTTATCAGGAGATCGAGACCATCCTGGCCAACATGGTGAAACCCTGTCTCTGCTAAAAATACAAAAATTAGCTGGGCATGGTGGTGTGTGCCTGTAATCCCAGCTACTCAGGAGGCTGAGGCAGGAGAATAACTTGAACCAGGGAGTCGGAGGTTGCAGTGAGCTGAGATCATGCCACTGCACTCCAGACTGGTGACAGACTGAGACTCTGTCTAAAAAAAAAGAAAAGAAAAAAGAAAAGAAACATAACCGTAGCATATTTTGTTCCTCAAATGTGAACAATATTAAATAACCATCATCATGAGAACAGTGATTATTACCCTAGCTCTAAGTTGTACTGTAACAGTCATTAGAGTTCAGTCAGCCATGTAGAAGTTTATTTCTTCCCTACTAAAGAAGAATTCATAAAGTAATTACTAAAATGGACAAATCAAGCAGTAGCTATGTTACTTAGAAATAGAGAAGTTATATATTACTGAGAAATACAGAAATAGGTCGAATGTGGTGACTCACCCCTATAATTCTAATACTGTGGGAGGCCAAGGCAGAAGGATCACTTGAAGCCAGAAATTCGAGGCTGCAGTGAGCCATAATCACACCCCCGCACTCCAGCCTGGGTGACAGAGTAAGACCCTGTCTCGAAAAATGAAAAAGTGTAGAAGTAATACCAGAAGAAAGAGCCACAAGAGATGGAAATGGTTGCTGCTGAACAGGTGGACTCCGGGGTGGAAAGCACTGCTTTATTCAGAACCTGCTAGTAGTTTTTTACTTTTTACTACATTAAATATGCACATATAGCTTTTTAATTAAATTTTAAATTAAAACTTTAAAAAAATCTTGTATACCAGTGGTTAAAAGTAAACTTTCTGGGTTCAGATCTTGGCCTCACTACATTCTCATATGATCTGATTTATAGAGCCCTGATTTATAGAATGCCAATCATCAGAGTACGCACCACACAGTGTGATTATACAAATTACTAAAAAGAAGCACTGAGCACAGTGCTTACCAAACACAAAGTCAGGGCTTGATAAATTTTATTTTAATCATGTCATAGTTACTACAGTTTCCTTTGTGGAAAATTTTTAAGAATCATTCTGTCTCTACTAAAAACATAAAAATTAGCTGGGCATGGTGGTGTGCGCCTGTAGTCCCAGCTACTCAGGAGGCTGAGGCAGGAGAACTGCTTGAACCTGGGAGGGGGAGGTTGCAGTGAGTTGAGATTGCGCCACTGCACTCCAGTCTGCTGACAGAGCGAGACTCCGTCTCAAAAAACAAAGTTAAAGCTGAGCCTGAAACTTATTTGTCTTAGGGTACTTATGTATGGTTATAAATCCCCTCAAATCTTAGGGTTGCCATTTCACATATTGATTTTAACAAAAACTTTTGAGTATTTAGGGAAAATGAAATAAAAATGCTAACTTTCTTAAATGCATGGTTTATTATCCTTCCAACTGTATATCCTTGCACAAAATGTACTTTAAGACCTCAAATGTACTTGGTAATCTCATTTACAGAATTATTTGTCTTTGTGTTTATCTTTAAGCAAATACTAAGTTTAATTTTTATATTACTTTATATTTTTAGAACAGCAATTCATGTGACATACTCTTTCACGTAAGTGAAGGAGGTTATGTTAGAGATTTGAAAGGACTGTTTATAAAAATATAAATATTTTAGTAGAATTTATCGTCTAGTGTCTAGTTTATAAAATCTCCAAAATGAATTAAAGGTACTGTTAGACATTTGACAATAGCTAGTGTGTTCGTACATGTTGTCAAGGGAAAAAAATAAGAGGAAGAGCAACACAAGAATTTAAATCCCAGGTATCTCCGTAAATTGAGGAATTTTTAGAGCAAGAGAAAAGCTAAGCAAATTCAAGAACTTCCTGATGAAAGAAAAGGAAAACACACTAAAGACATTGATGAATATCGCAAACAAAAAAATTATGCTGGTAGAGCTCACTTTTAATAATGGAACTTACTTGGAGTAAATGGAGTTAAAAGTTCAATAGAGAAAACAACGTACAATTTGGATTTACATTTTATACAGTTAAAATGAAGATTTCACGCTGTTGGACTCCAGGGAAATCCAGTGCTTTGCTTTTATCAGAAAACATTTTACTTCTATCCTACATTAAAAATTGCTCTACGCCAGGCGCAGTGGCTCACACCTGTAATCCCAGCACTTTGGGAGACCGAGGCAGGCAGATCACAAGGTCAGGAGTTCCCGACCAGCCTGGCCAACAGGGTGAAACCCCATCTCTACTAAAAATACAAAAATTAGCCAGGCATGGTGGTGGGTGCCTGTAATCCCAGCTACTCGGGAGGCTGAGGCAGGAGAATCAGGAGGAGAATCAGACAGGAGGTTGTAGTGAGCCAAGATCATGTCACTGCACTCCAGCCTGGTGACACAGTGAGACTCCATCTCAAAAAAAAAAAAAAAAAGTTGTTCTCTGAGGAAGCTGCTGATGTCATGCATGATATAGTCCCTTAAATAGTATTTCTACATATTTGTGGGGTCCATATGATATTTTGTTACATGCATAGACTGTGTAATGATCAAGTCAGGGCATTTGGGGTATCCGTCACCTCTGGTATTTATTATTTCTATGTGTTGGGAACATTTCAATTTCTCTCTTCTAGCTACTTTGAAACATACAGTACATTGTTGTTAACTATAGTTATTCTACTCTATCAAACATTAAAACTTATTCCCCCTAACTGTATGTTTGTATCTATTGACCAACCTCGCTTCATGGCCCCAAAACACTCTTCCCAGCCTCTGCTATCTGGCGTTCTACTCTCTCCCTGCATGAGATCAACTGTTTTAGCTCCCACATACAAGTGAGAATGTGTCATATTTCTGTTTTTGTACCTGGCTTATTTCACGTAACATAATGACCTCCAGTTCTATCCGTGTTGCTGCAAACAACGTAATTTCGTTTTTTTATGACCGAATAATATTCCATTGTGTGTGTGTGTATATATATATGTATATGTGTATATATATGTCACTTTTTCTTTATTTGTTCGTCCATTGATAACCATGTTACCTTTTAATGATGGTGGAATTAACTGTTTAAAAAAGAATGCAAATCAGCTGGGTGCAGCGACTCACACTGTAATCCCAGCACTTTGGAAGGCCTAGGTGGGCGGATCACCTGAGGTCAGGAGTTCAAGACCAGCCTGGCCAACATGGTAAAACCCTGTCTCTACAAAACTACAAAAATTAGCCAGGCATGATGGCGGGTACCTGTAATCCCAGCCACCTGGGAGGCTGAGGCAGGAAAATCACTTGAACCCGGGAGGCAGAAGTTGCCATGAACTGAGATTGCGCCATTGCTCTCCAGTCCGTGTGACACAGTGAGACTCCATCTCAAAAAAAATAAAAAATAAAAAATTGAATGTAAATCTTTGGATCTTAAAACCCAGTTCTTGAGTGCCAGCTCTAGCACGTGCAGATATACAGGCCCTCGGTATCTATGTTTCTACATTGGTGGATTCCACCAACCGTAGATCAAAAGTATTTGGGAAAAAAATTGGATCTGCATTGAATATGTACAGACTTTTTATTCTTGTCATGATTCCCTAAACAATACAGTATAAGAACTATTTCTATGGCATTTACATTGTATTAGGTATTATAAGTAATCTCAAGATGATTTAATCTGTATGGAAGGATGTGCATAGGAGGTATGCAAATACTACAACATTCAATATCAGGGACTTAAGCATCCATGGATTTTGGAATCGGAGGAAAGTTCTGGAACCAATCCCCTGACAGATACTAAGAGATGACTGTATTGCATTGATTGATTGATTGGGATGAAAGTGATGTATTCGTGAAGTAGAGTCTGGGGCAAGATTCCTTTTTTTTTTCTTTTTGAGACGGAGTCTCGCTCTGTCGCCCAGGCTGGAGTGCAGGGGCTGGATCAAGCTCCGCCTCCCAGGTTCACGCCATTCTCCTGCCTCAGCCTCCCGAGTAGCTGGGACTACAGGCGCCTGCCACCTCACCTGGCTCGTTTTTTGTATTTTTTAGTAGAGACGGGGTTTCACCGGGTTAGCCAGGATGGTCTCGATCTCCTGACCTCATGATCCGCCCGTCTCGGCCTCCCAAAGTGCTGGGATTACAGGCTTGAGCCATGGCACCCGGTCAAGATTCATTTTTTATTGATTAAAGAAGTTAGTTTTACTCCTAGTATAGACTATTTCATTTGTTCAGTTTATATGTTGGCATTACTCACATAGCTAAAATATTTCTACATCCATTTTCTAGTACTTTTGAGCTTGCTGGATTTCATAAATGAGGTTCAAGAAATATCATACATTCAGGGAAATTAAATATTTGTCAAGGTGTAGCCTAACCATTTATCAACAGATGTTGCTTCAGTTTCTCTCATCTGTATACATGTAATTGTTGAATAAAGCCTGTTGCGTTCCCCGGCAGGAACTTCAGAGAGACATAGAGAAGCACAGTACAGGTGTTGCATCTGTCCTCAACCTGTGTGAAGTCCTGCTGCATGACTGTGATGCCTGTGCCACTGATGCCGAGTGTGACTCTATCCAGCAGGCTACAAGAAACCTGGACCGGCGGTGGAGAAACATTTGTGCTATGTCCATGGAAAGGAGACTCAAGTGAGCTGGGATGCTGAAACAGGGAAGAGGAAAGACCAAAATGAAAATAAAAATCACCCAGAGTGATTCCACTGTTCACTCTTTCCTGTTGGTTACAATGTCCAAAAATAGCTGTGGCTTCCCAAACTTGCTATTATCTACATTTAGTTGGGAAAATGAGTAGGTATAAAAGTAATATATAAATATAACAAGCCAAGTTATGTCTGACTTAACAGTTTAAAAATAACACGGAAACGTAAAAGTACACCCTTGTCAAAGAAGCATAACATTTCAGAATGTGTGGCTGTGAAAACAGTGATGTTCTTCTATTAAAAATTAAATAAAAACACATTTATCTTTAAGCCCTTTGAAATTTAAGGTGGCAGAAAATCGTGCTGTGTTGGAAAGTGACATCATGGCTGTGCTCTCTGGTAAACTGTTGAAAGCTTAATATTTGTCCTGCTGTCATAGATTGACTTTTGTCAGTGTGAGCTGAATGTTGGACTTCAATGGATTTTCAGACCTCGTTTTTATTTCCGTAAAACACTGGCATGAGTGCACACTGTAAACCTGCTGTTGCTTTTCTAAACTTGTTGCACACGTCCAAGGCAGCTCATGTCATGTGTTTATAATTTTCAATTGGACTAATTCAAAATCCAGAGCTGCAGGACATGTTTTTAAAAAAATAAAACAGCTGTTTTATTTTAGTTCAAACAGTTGTCTCTCTTGCGCTCTGGTCAAATTTGGCTCGAGCCGTGGTTATTGTTTGGCACAGCAGTTGCCTCTGTGGGCACCCTTAATCCAGTGGCAGGCATCAGACCGGGTTCTGGAGCAAAAGCAGCCTCCAATAATCAGATTCTGTTCTTTCCTTTTCTGCCCCAGAATCGAAGAGACGTGGCGATTGTGGCAGAAATTTCTGGATGACTATTCACGTTTTGAAGATTGGCTGAAGACTTCAGAAAGGACAGCTGCATTTCCCAGCTCTTCTGGGGTAATCTATACAGTTGCCAAGGAAGAACTAAAGAAATTTGAGGTGATTTATAATTCCAAATTTTTAATCCTTATTTTGCTATTAAAGTAGCCAGCTGGTAGTTGGAGTTCCAAGACCTAAACTAGTTGTTCACCACATGTTATCTGTTCAAATTGCTGGGTGAGGACTTTGCAGCCATCTTTATTATGACCTCATAAGTAGGCAAAGAAGGAGGAAAAAGAGGTTTTCCCAAAAGATCTTGTCATGATTTTTATTTCAGAATTGTTCCACAATCAACCATCCTTTCTACGATTAAAATATGATGTTTTTATACTATAAAAATCTACCTTCCAAATACATTTTTGTATTTTCTTTACCTAATCGGAGTGTGTGTGTGTATGTGTGTGTGTGGTGTGTGTGTGTATTTGATAAAAGAGTTGGCTCTAGAACGGAATAAAACATTTTCATTATAATTCATTTCTAATTACACAGTGAAGAGTAGTACTGGTCTTGAGTCCCCAAAACTTTTCAATTACACTGCTAACTATAAGGCTAACTTTTACTTTGAAAGTTACAAAATAGACGAAAATAGCTGTAGTGTAATCATATTCATAAAGAAGTCATCCAAGAATTGATTCCAGTACCTTGCCTGCTTGCACGATCTCGAGTCCACTCTGTCACTGCTGTACAATGAAGCTCTGACTTCTCCACTGCCTTTCCTTTTCATGGAAGACCTGACCTAGCCCCACCCTGACCATTTTTAAATGTGAAGGTGTTTTTCCTTTCAGTTCCCACTGCTAGGCAGTCGTGTGCTCAGACATGTTGACAGCAAAGAGTTCAGAAGCATTCTGACCGTTCTCGGTTGCTAATTCTGCCCCAAGTTCCTCGAGATGTTTAGAAATAAGACTAAAAATGCAATGAAATGTAGCTGCATTCATTTTTACCTTGTGACATCAGGTAACCAGGCATTTACTGAGGCCTATGATGGGAAATAGGAAGTTCCCTTTTTATTCTTATGGAGTTTAAAATCTCAGGGTTGTACATGGACAGCTATATGAATCTAGAAAAATGTTCAAATACTTTGTGAAATGAATGAATTACTCTGATGTCTGAGTGGTGAATGAATTTATATGCACTATACCACTAAATTAAAATAAACAATGCTTTTATTCTTATATAAAAGATATTCCCTTAGAAAACTACTAGTAAAAAGCACAGTAAACTCTGCAGTAGATTCCAGGTCATCTCGACGTGAATGAATGTTAGTGGAAGAGCTGCTCAACTGCATCTTACCATACTCAGCTTCATAAAGGTTAAGACCTTTTATAATTAGCTTACACTGCAAAGCAGATTATATAAGATTCTTTTTGATGCTATTTTAGACTCTCAGATTTTAAAGCAAAAGTTAGCCTTATATTTAGCTTTTATAATGATTGATTTTATTATTTATCATGAATTTTGTCATTAATTTTCTTAAGAGACAGAAATGAATTGCAGAAACAAAGTTGTGCTTGTGGACAGTCTTTAGCTGGTCCAATCGCATGAATGTTTAGGCTGGATGTGGGTGTGCTGGGGTATCTCCCTGGGGGTGCTCCAACCTTACGCCAGTGGGCAAACACGTACTGTGGCTTCCAGTCATGGCCAGAGCTGAACTTTCCTTACCACTCCCTTTGCTGGAGAAATAACTTAAGGTTTTGAGACTGGAAGCTAGGATTTCCTAGGATGAAGGCTCTGAAAGCAACTCTCAGAAGGAAAGCGATTTAAGAGGCAGAAATGTGGTCACATGTAAACAGTGTGATGAGCCAAGGAAAACAGAATTTGGGGATTTGATGAGTACAGTTCAGTTTACTAATTATAATTTTCATTTTGGTCTAATGCCAAGATAAAAATCAGTCATAAATCATACAAATGATTTTTTTTTAAGCTTCATTTTATTTTGGCCAAATCACTTTTATGCTATAGGGCTCTTCTGTATTGCAAGGAAAAGGCAGAAAAGAATATTTTACCTTCAGAATCTCTAAACTGTCCCTGGGATAGCCTCAAAAATAGATAGATGCTACTTGTGTAGGGCGGTACACTAGCTCTAACATGTTTTATAAAACCTAATTAAATCACAGGGACAACGAAAAAGAAACCGAGCATGTTCCAAATTTTTTAAAATATAAAGTTACTTGTATTTTACTAAATTACTTTTCTTAAAAGCATGTAATAGCTTGATGTTTGGAAGACCTTTTGCAAAAGGTAGTTTTAAGTTTTTTCCTAATGGACAGCAGAATTGAGGCAATCTCTAGATTTTTAGAAAAGTACATATTTTACAAATAAACAGTTCCATTATAGATATCTTTTCTCCATATTGACAGCAGAAATCTTGGACGTTTCAAACTCACATTTCCACACACGTGTATATGTTTTATAGTGGTTTGCTTTGTGGGAATATTTGTTTCCAAGACATTAATTATTTTTAAAGCTCTGTGTATATGTATGTGTGTGTATATGTGTGTGTCTATATATGTGTGTTGTATGCATGTGTGTTTATTACTACTCCCCGTTTTCATATTTTTCAATTTATTCACTCACTTTCCATTAAGCTGCGCTAACTAAATGACTTTGCTTTAACAAGGGGAAGTATACCATTATTAGACATCATTCTTTCCCTCTGTGATAGTGTAACTTCCCATTCTCCCAGAGGCTACAATAAGAAAACCAGGAGCCACTACTGAGAGTCCTTCGCTGATTTCCCACACTGATATGCTTCCTTGTGGCCTTAGGCTTTCCAGCGACAGGTCCACGAGTGCCTGACGCAGCTGGAACTGATCAACAAGCAGTACCGCCGCCTGGCCAGAGAGAACCGCACTGATTCAGCCTGTAGCCTCAAACAGATGGTTCACGAAGGCAACCAGAGATGGGACAACCTGCAAAAGCGCGTCACCTCCATCTTGCGCAGACTCAAGGTTTTTGCTATGCCTCGTCTGTAATTTAGAGGCCAGAGGATGGGACTGGGCCATTCGAATGCAGTCTTGAGACACAATCTCAGTGATTTTGTAAGAATGGGATGGCAGGAGGAGTAAACGGGGGAGTGCTATAGCAAAGGATTGCAGGCTTCTCACTGCCTGCTGAGAAAGTGACTTTACAGAACACTGGAATTCGTTGTGCCATCTCCATATGTTTATAAGGACTTTTCATAAAAATAATTGTTACTACTTTCCTCTGCCTTCCAGCATTTTATTGGCCAGCGTGAGGAGTTTGAGACTGCGCGGGACAGCATTCTGGTCTGGCTCACGGAGATGGATCTGCAGCTCACTAATATTGAACATTTTTCTGAGTGTGATGTTCAAGCTAAAATAAAGCAACTCAAGGTAATAGATTATTTTTCAAATTATCAATGTGAGGAAAGCCTGAAAAGGAAAGGATTTGTGGCTGTTTTTGTGAAGAACATAGCAAATAACTTTTCTTTTGAAAAATTAGTTCTGGACTGCAAAAAAAAATTCAGAAAATATAAAAGATATAAAAAAATAAGATAAACAGCACTGCCCAGAGATAACCACCATAGCTTATCTCTGGGTAGTGCTCTTATCTTCTTTGATATTGATATTGTTGATATTTTTCAACAGCTTGCTTGATTTTCAGTCAGCATGATTGCCAGGGTATTAGGGATGTTCTGTTGTTGTTATTGTTGTTTTGTTTTTCTTAGAGACTCTCTCTCTCTGTCACCCAGGCTAAAGTGCAGTGGCACAATCTCAGCTCACTGCAATCTCCGCCTCCCGGGTTCAAGCAATTCTCCTGCCTCAGCCTGCCAAGTAGCTGGGATTACAGGCACCCACCACCACGTCTGGCGAGCTTTTGTATTTTTGTAGTTTTTTAGTAAAGATGGAGTTTCACTATGTTGGCCAGGCTGGTCTCGAACTCCTGACCTCAAGTGATCTGCCTGCCTTGGCCTCCCAGAGTGCTGGGATCACAGGCATGAGCTACCCTTCCTGGCCTTGTTGTTGTTGTTTTCGTTTATTTTTTCTAATTTGTTTGTAGCACCTTCACACGGTTCCTTTAACTTCCATGTTGCAAAGCAATACAACTTTCTATATCAGGATTTCATCCCTCACAGTCTACATTCTTAGATACCAAGTTAATTTTAAATACATTTTGTATTTTTCACTATATAATTCAAACACAGTGGCTAGCTAGAAATTTGAATAGGAGGGATATATACATTAGATGTAAGGATTTCCTAAAAGGGGGAGTATTTAACAAATTGAATATTTTCCAAGGCAGCTTATGAAATTTTCTTCCCAAGATAGATGGATTTTTTTAAAGAATGGTCATGATGCCCATAACCTTTGGGTTGTTATAATAAAACAAGGAACTTTCCCTTAGTCATCGATTCTTAGGATGGAAGAAACAATAAACCCTGCTATTCTGCCTCACCCTCTCCCCTGATTCCTCTCTCCTGTCGTCTCACAGGCACATCAACATTTACATTCTTCCACGGAAAGTTTCTGCCAAGTGGTAATTGAATCTTGTCCCTCGGGACCCTGGCAGGATGATGGAACTTTTTACTACCCTCCCTTCTCTCTTGGGAGTCTTTTTCACCATTGGACAATTCAGCTCTTCCACAATTTATTATTGTATTGAATTAAAAGTGAACACTGAAACATACCCCGGTGATTTAAATCTTTTGCAACACATAGTCTAAATAATCTTCCTGGAATTCCTTGTTTTTCAAATCATTATAACTTTACATGCCTATATTCTGAAATAATGAAAGAATCACCTGAGAAAAGGGTGCGGCATTGGATGGCTTCTCTTAGTCATGTTTGACATTAGGATGAGGACATCTGAAATGAAAATGTTCGGGATTTCTTTAAAATGCCACATTTATTTCAGTGGCAGTGTATTGACTGCCATTGCTTTTATCAGGGATAACCACTGCTGTCAACTTACAGTGGGTTTGAATATTTTTCCCTGTTATTCTCTACCCACACTACCTGTAACGGTAAATTTTATTAGCTAAAAGCACTTTTCTGATCATGGAATTCGAATGTTTCTATTTATGACTCCTGTTCTGGCTGAAACTGTGTATGTTTTACTTTAGAAGGGCTTGTCTCGTGATTGTATACGGTCAATTAAATAGCCCCTACACGTCTGTTTTAATGTAATGAGAAATACATATATTATGATTCTTTTATATCAATGTAAGCAACAACAGCACAATCACATGAGATTTGTACTCCCTAGGCCTTCCAGCAGGAAATTTCCCTGAACCACAATAAGATTGAGCAGATAATTGCCCAAGGAGAACAGCTGATAGAAAAGAGTGAGCCCTTGGATGCAGCGATCATCGAGGAGGAACTAGACGAGCTCCGACGGTACTGCCAGGAGGTCTTCGGGCGTGTGGAAAGATACCATAAGAAACTGATCCGCCTGCCTGTATGTAACATTGATTTTCTTAGTTGTCACTAAATCTAAAGAGAATAAATCATGTGGGATTGAGTTGTACAGTGGGTGAGAGCCCAGACTCTGGAGCCGGAGCACCTGAGTTCAAGTTCTGGCTTTGTCCTGCATTGTCGCTGTCGCCTTCAGCAAGCTACTCACTTCACCCTTCCTGCCTCAGCTTCCTCAAATGTGAAACTGGTTTAGTAGCAGTAACTACACTGTACAAAGGATTGTTTTGAGCATTAGATGAGTTAATGTATACAAAGAGTTTAGAAGAACATATTTGACTCTTGTCTTCTATGGAAGATAAATAAGAGTCTTCTGATCACAGAAACACATGGGATGGTGCTACTCTAGAAAAGCCTCTAGAAGAAATAAGGGAAGCCTCCAGAAGAAATATGATAAAAAGAAGCAATGTGAACAGCTTCTCAATTGATGAGGTTAGGTTTAGGTGAATTTTCATTCTTCCATTTTCCTAATTGCTACCATAATCACATCTTACCTATAGAGATGTTACTAGAATATTTGGAATCTTCTACGATCAAATCTATTTTATATCTGGGCTATAAGGGCAAGCTAAGGTCTTAGTAATTTGCTCTTATTTCCGATCCGTGCCAGTGTGTAGGTGTTGTGTGTTAGGCATGGTAGTAGATTGCCTGTCTTTATAAAATTTATTTAATCTTATATTAATTATTTGAAGTAGGTTTTAATGTTATCCCCATTTTACCAACAATGAAACTGAGGCTTAGATAGGATAATTTATAAGACTGTTTAATTTTTTACCACACAGAAACCCTTTGGGGTGCCTGGGAGTGTTATTCCCACTTTATAGATGAGAAAACTGAGGCCCACAGGAATTAAGTTCCTTATCCAAGCTTAAATAGGAAGTACACAGCATAACTGAGATTTCAACCCAGACAGTCAAACTCTAGAGCAGCACTGTCCCCTATATTTCTGTGATCAGAAGATTCTCATTTATTTGCTCATAAGAAGTTAAAAATTGTCCCCACATGGTAGGCAGGTGGCCCAGATAAGAAGCTAGTCTGACCACTACAGTGACGGGGTTGCCTTGACTTCCCTTCCAGCTCCCAGATGATGAGCACGACCTCTCAGACAGAGAGCTGGAGCTGGAAGACTCTGCGGCTCTGTCGGACCTGCACTGGCATGACCGCTCTGCAGACAGCCTGCTTTCTCCACAGCCTTCCTCCAACCCCTCCCTGTCGCTCGCTCAGCCCCTCCGGAGCGAGCGGTCGGGACGAGACACCCCGGCTAGTGTGGACTCCATCCCCCTGGAGTGGGATCATGACTATGACCTCAGTCGGGACCTGGAGTCTGCAGTGTCCAGAGCTCTGCCCTCTGAGGATGAAGAGAGTCAGGACGACAAAGATTTCTACCTCCGGGGAGCTGTTGGCTTATCAGGTAGGAGACAGCCAGTGTGTCAGCTTAAAGGAAAGTCAGAGGGAATTAATATTGCCCTGGAAACATGACAGCTATCCAGAATCATTTGCTTCCCTCTCCCATGCAGGGAAATTGGACCTAAGTGAACACTTAGATATGAATGTGATTATAAAATGCAAATTTTGGTGTGGCCATTGATTTATTCCACGTAGATTTGTGGTAGCAGGTGACAAGCACTTTGCCAGGTCCTAGGGATACACAGTCCTCTCCTTCTCCCAGAGCTTCCCCTTTAGTGTGGGACACAATGAGACACCACTGTGTGAAGTGTTTGGGGCTAAGATGGCAGTGTGGTGGCAGGACACACAAGCAGGGGCAACAAAGCTGGAGTCCTGGGAGAGGCTTCGGGAAAGAAACCGTGGAGCTGAGTGCAGAGGGTGAATCGATGTTGGTCAGGTGGGCTCAGTAGTGCTTAGAGGAAGAAAGGAGGGGAAGCCTCCCTGCTTTGTGATTGGCCTGGTGCTTTTGATCATCAGCAGTTTGTCTGGAATGACAGGCATGGAATGGACAAAGTGAAGAGCCTGGCTGTGAGGCAGCCTGTTCACCATGGGAAAGAGTTTTGGCTCCTATCCTGAAGGTTGTGGAGCCACAGCAGGATCTGTGGAGGGAGGTGCTGGGATCCCCCTCCTCAGGGATGTGCAGATTTTCATATTGTATCTTTCTGGATACCACAGGGAGAAGAGCATATTCGGGGGAGAGAGCCCAGATGAAACCATTTACAACCTCAGACAGAAGTAGGGTGGTGGCTTGAACTAGGGGAAGCAGCATTGGGAGTGGAGAGAATAGGAGAGATTTGAGAAACCACACAGAACAGAGAAGACTTCTCCTTAACTCTCAGTCCATTGAACTGGGATGGAGGCGATTTTCTGGGATGGGCATCTTGGTGAAAGATGCAGGTGGTCCTAGGCCCTGAAGACCACAAGAGGGAAGGAGCACTGTGGGTGCAGTGGGGCAAGGGAGGTGGGGCTGTGAGAGCAGGGAGGGGATGAGTTTGCTTGTGCGAATCCTGATCTTGAGATCCCTGCGCAATATCCAAATGCAAAAGTCCAGTCATAGATGCACAGGTATGAAGTGCAGAAGCCGGAAATGCTGATTGGGTAGTTATTCACAAGTAAATGGCAATGGTCCTGGAGTGAACGGAGGAGCTCACACAGGAAGAGTGTGTGAAGGAAAACAAGAAGGACCACCACCCAAGCCACACATGCAGTGAAGGGATGGACAGAGAAACAGGAACTCTGTAAGGAAGGTGGATAAAAATAGAATAAAGAGTTGGAGGCTGATTTGTGGCACTTGGAAATGCATCTCATACATTCTCTAAAAGGACATCTGGGGATTTCTGTTTGGTTCTGATGGTTTACATCAGATTCCCAAAGGATAACACTGTTCTAAAAAGAAAATTATTTCTCTCATTTCTATTTTGTCTTTACAGTAAGGCCTATTAGTCAGGCATATGGCATCTGAAGCAGAGCTGTCCAAAACTAGCCACTGGCCAATTGGGACTGTTGAGCTCTGAGATGGGACTGTGCAAATTGAGATGGGCTGTGCATGGAAAACACGCTTACATGAATTTCAAAGACTTAGTATAAAGAAAGAAAATAAAATAATAATAATTATGTTGTTTACATGTTATAATCTCTATCTAATATAGTGTTAAAATTAATTTTCTATGTTTCTTTTTACATTTCTAATGTGGCTATGAACCCTTTAAAATTACATATATAGTTCATGTACAAATATATGGGACAGTGCTTCTCTGGAATCTGACTGGGCTGAAATCTCAGTTCTGCCAAGTTTCTATTTAAACTTGGATAAGGAACTTAATTCCTCTGTGCCTCAGTTTTCTCATCTGTAAAATGGGAATAACACTCCCAGGTACCCTGTAGGGTTTCTGTGTGGTAAATTTGTGCTCAGACCAGAGCCTGGCTCATAAAAACACTCTTGATCTCTGTGAGCTCTTTTTTTTTTTTTTTTTTTTTTTTTTTTTGAGACGAAGTCTAGCTCTGTGGCCCAGGCTGGAGTGCAGTGGCATGATCTCGGCTCACTGCAACCTCCGCCTCCCGGGTTCAAGCAATTCTCCTGCCTCAGCCTCCCATGTAGCTGGGATTACAGACACCTGCCACCATGCCTGGCTAACTTTTGTATTTTTAGTAGAGACGGGGTTTCACCATGTTGGCCAGGCTGGTCTCAAACTCCTGACCTCAGGTGATCCGCCCGCCTCAGCCTCCCAAAGTGCTGGGATTACAGGCGTGAGCCACCGTGCCTGGCCCACTGTGAGTTCTTATGATTCATTTCAGGAAAGCTTTGGTGAGCCTGCACGCTCCTCTGTGCACTCAGGAACTTTGTGTCTACAGTAAATGACTTCCTTTTTTTCCCCTAGGAAAGTTATTTTCCTGCACAAGGGATTCAAGGTTTCCAGAACTTAGCTGTCAACTTAGACTGTGCTTTTTTTGCAGATGTAATGATCCCTGAAAGCCCTGAGGCCTATGTAAAACTCACAGAAAATGCAATCAAAAATACCTCTGGTAGGCATGACAAGCCGGAGCCAGCCTCCCTCCCTCCCCTGTATAATAAGCCTCCTCTCTTAGCACATCTGCTGTATCTCTCCCAGCTTTGTGGCTCTAGCATGTTAAGGCACAGCCTTCCTCTCTTACTGCTGTACTAGAAGAAACAGCTGGTTAAATCCACACCAAGAATAAGATTTCACTAATCCAGTGAAACAAAATAACTTCTCAACTCGTTAAATGGTAATTGGTCTCATTAAGTATAGACCTGTCAAGCCCATTAACAGCAGAAAATATGAGACGGAAAACCCAGTCATCAGCCTCCGTGCCCTGGTGTTCTACGTGGTGTGGTAACTTCAGCTTCACTGTGCACAGACCTACCCGGGGCTGGAGAGTCAGGGCGCAGGCTGTGGTCTCAAGTCCGCCAGCCTGCATGAGTGACCTTGGGCACATCCACCACTTTATCCTCCCCATCTCAGGAATCCCGTATGAGACAGGGGGCGAGATCAGATTTCATCTCTAAACAATATATGTAATTTTAATTTAAGAACTCTTATAATTTGAAATGAAAAATGTATTCCACGGTATGTTGAGCCATAGATAAGGACAGAACTGTTCCTGAAACAAGGAGAATTAAAGAAAGAAAAACGAACTGTAGTTCAGCAGTTCAGGATCAGTGATGGGGGGTGTGGGGGGGATAGAGTTTGAACACAGTGATATGATACTGAATCATGGAGTTACTAGTTTACGCTTCAGTTTTTGAAGAAAACTGAAGGGACAGAAAGCAAAGTAACATTACTGAGAGGGTGATTCCCAGGGAGAGACCTCTCCTAGGTGTATCTAGAAGGCCTTTTTTAGAAACGAATACATTTAATAAGGCTTACTAATATTTGTTCTGCTTTCACCCCATGCTAACTTCACTCTGATGGTCAAATGTTCTTGTGTAGTTCAAAGATTTTGATACACACACACGCACACACACACACACACACACACACAATAATTTTACAAAGAAATGTTACAACTTTGAGAGGAGAATGAGCCAGAATTCTAGGCTATGAGTAAGAACCTGCCTAGGTGGAAATGCTAAAATCTTAGCTTTCCTCCTGGTTTTGTTTCAGATCTTAGATAAAAGCAAGTCATTGCTAGTTTGATATCTCTGTATATATCTATTCTGAGGCACTCTTTTCTTGATTAATGAATTTATGCCTTCAGTAAATGATGGATCTACCTGAGCCTTCCGTGACACTATCTTCCCCCTGAGGTGCACAAAGAAAAATCAGAGGGAGGACCTTCCCCTGCTCACTAAGCGACAGCAGAAAGAACATGAGAAAAGAACAGCTTTCTCCTTACTGAGACGCAGTAGACACCATTGCAGATTTTTAGAAAGGCCTTCCAGACAACATTCAGATGATCAGGGTTTCAGCTTGAAGAGGGACAGGTGCACGAAGCTGTTCAAAACTGACGGAAGAGCCGTTTTGCGACGTCCAGTCTGCTAGGGCTCTCAGTCAAGCACCTTCATTGGTTTCGCCATTTTAATGTCTAACCCACCGGCACGATGGTACTAAATTTGCTTTGTAATTACCCACACCTGCCATTTCTGTGCTGCTGTAACTGAAATCATTTCTGAAACTTCTCCTTGAATATCAAGCTTTAAATAAGTCAAATAGTTTGTCCGGTAAAGATTCTTATGGTTGCCACCGCAGGGGACCACAGCGCCCTAGAGTCACAGATCCGACAACTGGGCAAAGCCCTGGATGATAGCCGCTTTCAGATACAGCAAACCGAAAATATCATTCGCAGCAAAACTCCCACGGGGCCAGAGCTAGACACCAGCTACAAAGGCTACGTAAGTATCCTGGCCATCCTCATTCTGACCTGTACGAAACCACAGTTCTATGTCAAAGAACAGTTTGTCTGCAGCATAAGGGCTTATGTGGTCTCTGAATACCATGCTGCCCTTGAACTCATGAACCTAGATGTGCAAAGCCAAGCCCTGTTATTAAGTTACCATTTGAGTAGAACTTGTCTGTTTTTAGGCCCACAAAACTGTTGTAATGACAAACCTGTTCCTTTACACTGAGCACTTAGGGAGATCATTTTCATTGAGAGCCACAAAATACTTTGGCTCTCAAAAGTCATTAGGCATTTTTCCAAATTCAACTAATAATTTGGACCAAGGCTAACCTTGGAGCAGCAGATTTTAGCTAATAGATTACTAACATGCAGTTCATGCAGTTTTTTGGGGGTTTTTTTGTTTTGTTTTTTGTAGTTCTTTTCCTGGGTTCACCGAATGACCTTGGGAATGTTTTTCTCTTCTGTTTTTAGTGTGCGCATTCTGAAGAAAACAGTTCTAACAAGAGGGATTTGGAGACAAGATAGCAAGGCATTGGATATACTACCAGTTCTATCTAGGCAGCTATTGGCTGTGTATGATAAAGTCTAGCAGAGCGTTATTTGCCCTACTTGAGTTACTGACCAGTTAATTTTCCCTGGAGAACTACCTGTTTTCCTGCACATACTTAAGGAAGAGAATTTTAAAGCCAGTCTTTTCTCTGCCTCACGTCTTCTTTCATATCCGAAAGACTGCTTAGTACAAGGAAAGAAACATGAATTTCCCCAAGTCCGGTCACAACTCATATGTTCTACTTTTTGAAATTAGGGAAGAAAACTGTTCTAGCTATGTATGTTGATTTTATTATCCTCGCAATTACAGAAGAGCCATCAATCATGAGTTTGTTTCCTGTTCAGTTTGGCCTATTATACCAATTTCTATTATAGTGAAGCCACTTTTTAAAAATACCTATGATATAGTTTTATGATAATCATACTGACATCACTGGGATTACACTTAACCTCAATCAAAAGTAATCAAAGTAACTTAATGGCATTGTGATTTGTTAAAGGCTTTATAGTAAGCACAGCAGGAGTATCTTGAAATGATTTGTTCTTTTAATCTTTGAATACTGTATCTGATATTAAAAACGAATTTGGAAGCTTTTCTTTGACTTTAGAATTTAGTCCCTTGATACCTATTAAACATTGCTTACATTTTTTGCTAAAACAGCTGGCTTTAACATTGCTGTATAATTTTAAGTATTTTAATTATTTAATGCAAGAAAGTTCCCATGAGATTTGTGGTAACATTAACATTCCCATGTTTCAATTTAAGAAAGAGAAAGAGGGAGCAACTTGCCAAAAATTACATGCTGCATTGCCAGCTGAGGGCTCTGAGTTTTAAATTGCAGTTTGGTTTAATCTGTTTTGATTCATGAATCTTAAAGAAATTTCAAGGACTTCTCATGCAAAATCATGTATGCACAGTACATCTTTAAGGCATTGCTTTTTGTATATGTGAATGCATCACCTGTTTAAAAGGCGTGTTTTTGAACTTTGCTTAATTTTTTTTTAAGAGACAGGGTCTCACACTCTGTCACCCAGGCTTGAGTGCGGTGTCATGATCTTAGCCCACTGCATGCTGCTCAATTCCTGGGCACAAGCAACCTTCTCACCTTAACACCCTGAATAGCTGGGACTACAGGTGCCCACCACCATGCCTGGCTAATTTTTATATATTTTATAGAGACAGGGTCTCGCTGTGTTGCCCAAGCTGGTCTCGAACTCCTAGGGTCAACTGATCCTCCCACCTCGGCCCCCAAAGTGCTGGGATTAGAGGCAGGAGCCACCATGCCCAGCCTACCTCTGCTTCTTTTTTCTTTTTTCTTTCTTTTTTTTTTTTTTTTTTTTTGAGACTGGGTCTCACACTGTGGCATAGGCTTAGGGCAGTAGCACAATCATGGCCCACTGTAGCCTCAACCCCCCGGGCTCAGGTGATCCACTTCGGCCTCCCAGGTAGCTGAGACTACAGATGCACGCCACCATGCTCAGCCAAGTTTTTTGTATATTTTGTAGAGACAGGGTTTCGCCATGTTGCCCAGCCTGGTCTCAAACTCCTGAATTCAAACAATCCATTTTCCTCGGCCTCCCAAAGTGCTGGAATCACAGGCCTGAGACACCACACTCGGCCATCTTGGCTTATTTTTAGCAGAGTGGCACAGAGGAGCCAAACACAGACACTTCTCTTGCTGAGAAAGTACAAAGTTATTTTCCCCTGAAGTTTTTGCACTCGTGAAGATTTGGGTGACAGGGGCCGGTTGTTTATGTCTGAACAGATGAAACTGCTGGGCGAATGCAGTGGCAGTATAGACTCCGTGAAGAGACTGGAGCACAAACTGAAGGAGGAAGAGGAGAGCCTTCCTGGCTTTGTTAACCTGCATAGTACCGAAACCCAAACGGCTGGTGAGTGCGTAGCGTCTAGTTCAAGAGTGAATGAAATAGAAGATCCTGAAGCACTTTGTTAAAAGCCAAGTTCCCCTTAGGCTGCTTGGCCTTCTTCTACACCGTTCTATCCCGAGAACTTCCTTCCGAGTTGTAACAGTCTCCTTTGACAGTGAGGGGGGTGATGCATGCCATCGTGGTAGTGTTTACCCATGTTTCATTTATTATTATTATTTTTAATATTGAGATGAAGTCTCGCTATGTTGCCCAAGCTAGACTCCAACTCGTGGGCTCAAGTAATCCTCCCGCCTCCCCTCGAGTAGCTGGGATTACAGGCGTGCACCGTCACCCCACCTCTCATGTTCCAATTATTTTAATGTACCATTTCTCACATATCTAATCAGGCATTTTATATGTGTGTGCTCAGAGCCCTGTTGTAGACAGGATCCAAGAATTGAATGATACTTCGTGCACATGACTGCTTATTACTTCGTAAAGCTCTTTACAGTGTTAACGCCCATGTAGCTAACTTTTTTGCTTCATTATTATTAGAAATACAAATAGAAAAAACACAGCCATTGTAGCCATGTAACTGTTATTTCCAGATGACAACAACGAAAATGCCCAGTGGAATTACTTTTATTTCTGTTGCTATTTAAAGTTAGCTGCCAACCTGTGTTTAAAGCATTTCATAATCCTCACGTGTGGAGGAAAATAACCTCGCTGTTCTATGCATGTCTTGCCAGGTGTGATTGACCGATGGGAGCTTCTCCAGGCCCAGGCGTTGAGCAAGGAGCTGAGGATGAAGCAGAACCTCCAGAAGTGGCAGCAGTTTAACTCGGACTTGAACAGCATCTGGGCCTGGCTGGGGGACACAGAGGAGGAGCTGGAACAGCTCCAGCGTCTGGAACTCAGCACTGACATCCAGACAATCGAGCTCCAGATCAAAAAGCTCAAGGTAGCTGCCCCTTGCCTTTCCCACGGCAGACAAACAGAGAGCCACCGCATGAACGACTGTGCAGATGGCACCTCTAGTTTGAGCTGCTCTTATACAGCAGCAAAAAAAGGATCTAACAAAAATGAGTGAGAATGCTCTCTTCACCTCTAGCCATCCCAAATTCCACAAAGATGGTTTTCTTTCTTTCTCTCCTTCTTGCTTGCCTGCCTGCCTGCCTGCCTTCCTTCCTTCCTTCCGTCCTTCCCTCCCTCCCTCCCTTCTTTCCCTCCTTCCGTCCTTCCCTCCCTCCCTCTCTCCTTCCCTCCCTCCCTCCCTCCCTCCCTTCCTTCCTTCCTTCCTTCCTTCTTTCTTTCTTTTGACCGAGTCTCGCTCTCTTGCCCAGGCTGGAGTGCAGTGGCATGATCTCAGCTCAGTGCAACCTCTGCCTCCCAGATTCAAGCGATCCTCCTGCCTCAGTCCCACTAGTAGCTGGGATTACAGGTGCACGCCACCAAGCCCGGCTAATTTTTGTATTTTTAGTAGAGACGAGGTTTTGCCACGTTGGCCAGGCTGCTCTCGAACTCCTAACCCCAGGTAATCCACCCACCTCGGCCTCTCAAAATGTTGGGATTACAGGCGTGAGCCACCGTGCCCGGCCAAAAGATGGTTTTCAAGGGCAGAAAAGGGGACCATGTTGTAGAAGTATCCACCATGTAAATAATCATGCACGATTTAATGAATTGGTATTTTAAGAAATGCCCAATTAAAATTTCATGAAGCATCCAGGTACTTCTGGGAGCTATGAGAACTCTTTGTAAGGGAAATACAGAATGACCAAGGTCCTACAGGTCTATATCTAGAGCTTTAGAGAAATCCTCTCCCAAATTGTATCTGCGTGAATTTATGGGGGACGTAATGAAATTATTCTACCTTAAGTAAAGGAAACTTCTGAAATTGATTACAGTAGTGGTAGAAGCAATTTTTGCTGTAATAAATAAAACTATAGAGTAATTGTGGTGAAACACCTGGCATTTGCATTTGATTTTGGTTTGGCCCACAGGATATAGTACACAAGTTAACTTCCCTTACTTAACTCCAGCTCTAGATTTTAAAATCCTCCTTAACCCAGATACTAAAATGCTTTAATATATGGAGACTGTTGTGAGCATCTCATGAACTGAGAGCTCAGTTTCTTTTTAAAACCCATCAGTGCTTTTTTTTTTTCCCTGTTTGGGCAGCCTTAAGATGTGCTGCTCCTCAAAATGTAGCTACCCAGGCTCTCGGAGGTCGGGATAAGGAATGAAGTGTGTGCTTCTTTTGTGTTTCTGTGGTTTTAGTATATGCTTTTAATTTGGGGTTGAAGTTTTTTGGCTTTCTTTTAGTGATTGTATGATTTTGTTTTATTTATTTATTTATATGTTTGTTTATTTTTGAGACAGAGTCAACTCTATCACCCAGGCTAGCATGCACTTGGCTCACTGTAACCTCCGTCTCCTGGGTTCAAGTGATTCTCCTGCCTCGGCCTCCTGAGTAGCTGGGACTACAGGCATGCACCACCATGCCCGGCTATTTATTGTATTTTTAGTAGAGACAGGGTTTCGCCATGTTGGCCAGGCTTGTCTCGAACGCCTGATCTCAAGTGATCCACCGGCCTCATCCTCCCAAATTGCTGGGATTACAAGCGTGAGCCACCGCGCTTGGCCTGTTTTAAATTTTCAAACATAGAAAACTTCAAACAAGAGAAATGAATCTCCCCTCCAGGTGATCCAAAAGGTGCATCCTTATAGAAAGGCCTCTACACTACCCCATGAATTTCAGGACAAAGTACCACGTGGGAGATTTATGATATCTGCATTATGAAATGCATTTTTATCTAGAGTCCCTAAATTACTCTAGTAAGGCAGTGTTGCATTATAACCAGATTCCTTAAAACATTGATGAAGCAAATGCTGGCCAGGGTCTGAGACCTTAGAGAGATTAGCATAGGGAAATAAGACCTTGAAAGTCATCCTGCATGACAAGAAAAAAGACACCCTCCTTTGTACTTTCTCCGGATCCTTCCCGTCTGTATTTTCTCTGAATAAATCTGTGGAATAATCGAGTATTTTCACAGTGTCTCTTAAATGCATGTTGTCTGTGTGATTGAATCTATTCTACAGTATGTTAAGAACCTATTGAAAAGTGACAAATCAAGACAGATTGGGAACATAGCAGGACTAGCGAGAAATGATTTCAAAATGCAGCATAGGTCAATGTGACTTCCAGGATCTCTCACCCTAACTGGTTTGGGGGTTTTAAAACAGTACCCAGATACTCAATTACTAATACAGACTCCTGTGCTCAAGTTCTTGGAATTGAGCATTGGATGTTTTAGAAATGCACAAAGCCAAAAATCAGTCACCTGGTTTTTGTGAAATCAAACCTAACTGGTTAGCTTATGAAATACGCAATTCATTCTACCTTCACATCAGTGTGGCTTGTGACACAGGCAGTATTCTCAGCCTGTGGGCCACTGAACCTGCAGATTCAGTACATCTGGAGTCCAGGGCCCTGACATCTGTTTTCTTTGCCTCATTTTTAGGCCCACACATTTGAGTTTCGTTGTGGTTGAACCTCTGTACAGAGTGTGGACTCAATCATGCTCCTTAATGAGGCCATTGCCCAGCGTTATTGTTGCTTCCTACAAGACTCCTCTTCTCTTTATTCCTCCCCACTACAACCCCTACCCTGGCTGAACTCTAAGTTCCCATTTGATTTTCAAAATGGTAGCTATTCTAAAATATTTAGCAGACATTCTTTGTTCAGATATATTCTTTAAAAATGTAGATTTGTGTGTGTGAATGTATTGAGGCTGTTGTGTTCCATGTAACATTCTGTTTCTGACTTTTTCACTCTACACCCTGTTTTTTTAAGATTCATCCATGTTATTAAGTACTCATCTAATTCATGTCTTCCAACTGCCATACAGTTATCAGTGGTGTGCACCTTCTGTCTTTTACCTAGCCATCCTGTTAAGGCCAGTTTAAATTAATGGATCTTTTCATTCAGGTGAAACATTTTCAAGGGAAAATATCTTTGTCATTATTGTCCTTGTTTGATTGTCTTTTTTGTTCTTTTCAGGAGCTCCAGAAAGCCGTGGACCACCGCAAAGCCATCATCCTCTCCATCAATCTCTGCAGCCCTGAGTTCACCCAGGCTGACAGCAAGGAGAGTCGGGACCTGCAGGATCGCTTGTCACAGATGAATGGGCGCTGGGACCGAGTGTGTTCTCTGCTGGAGGAGTGGCGGGGCCTACTGCAAGATGCCCTGATGCAGTGCCAGGTCTGTAGAGCTTTGGGCAGGAGATGACTCAGAGCCAGACATTAGCGGTTTAGCTGAGTGTGTGACTTGATGTGTCATTGTTTCTAGAGGGATGCAGTTGCTCCCCAAAGTCAGTATTTCAGTGAGACAACCTTGTGCCCAAAGTTGTCATTTTACTGGAGCATTTCTACATGTTCAAGACCATGTTCAAAATCTCTAGATCCTATCATCTGTCCAGATAAGAAGAGACTATTCCTCATGTTTATCTCAGTCCAAACGCTCCTTCTATGACTCATTCATTTATTTCCTTTATTTATTCAACAGATATTTACTGGGCAAGCCTTTCTTGAACATCAAAGTGAGCATTACAAATATTATTTATCCATTCATACTGTAATTATTTGCTGGGCATCCACTGTATGGCAGATGTGGTGCTAAAACATTGAATAAAGCATGGCCTCTGCTTTTGATGGGGATGACAAGATCAATAAAATGCAAGTAAATAGTTAAACAAGATACTTACAGACATGGACGATAAAAGTAACTGAGAAGAGCCACTTTGAGAGGGTAGTCAGGGAATTTATTTGGCTCTTTGAGCTAACATTGGAAGGATGTTGCTATGAAGGTGATAGAATAAATGGAAAGTCCCAGAAGCAGGAAATGACTTAGTGTCTTTAGGAACAGAAAAGAGGTCATTGTGACCAGAGTGTAGTTGGTGAGCCGAGCCAGGGAGTGATAAGAAAGACTGAGGAGGTCCTGACCAGGAACCAGATGGCTTTGTAGGTCCAAGCCAGGAGATTGGATCATATTCTGAGCACAATGGAAAGCCGTGGAAGGATTTGAAGCCTGCTCTCCAAGTTTATATGTGCCCCAAGAGTAATAGTTCCTTGAAAGCAGGTACCTAAACTGCTGTTTCACCTCTGCACCCACTCCTAGTACAGTGCCTTATCTGTAGGAGATCTTTAGTAACTGTATGTTGAATAAATAAATGGATGAATAAATGAATGAAGGGGATATGAGATTCAGCCTAGGTAGGCCTTAAAAGATGGAAAGATTTGAATACACAGAGAAGAGAGGGCAGCAGAGTTGCTTCCTTCTAAACTGTATAATGGCACTACCCTTTTTTCAGAAATAAGGTATTTTGATGCCAATTTTCTTTTTGTCTAAATTTTCCTCCAAGTAATAAATTAGATGCTTTTGGTAAGAATGTGAACTCATGATCAGGTCATTGCAAAAGCACCAGTGCCTTCCTCAGAAAGGAGTTGCATGTACGTTCTTAAAACCAATGTGTGTTTGCTAATGGTGGCAGTTGAAAGACATTTAAGTTGTGAGAGAAATAAAAATATTTTATCTACAGTTACTTTAAACTGTTTTCTGTAGGGTTTCCATGAAATGAGCCATGGTTTGCTTCTTATGCTGGAGAACATTGACAGAAGGAAAAATGAAATTGTCCCTATTGATTCTAACCTTGATGCAGAGATACTTCAGGACCATCACAAACAGCTTATGGTAAGATGTGTGAACTCTGGCAGCCTCCAGTTATTTTTAGCAGGGTTGTATTTCATTTGCAGAAAATGGATATAAGTGGTAAGTGTTATTATTATTTTTTTAACTTTTTGCGTTATACTCTCTATTTTATACTTTTTTAACTCCCTGTGGTTTCCAATCTTGGTAAAGCAAGCATGTGCATAGAAGATGATATCTGCCAGCTTTAGAATCTGATTTAGAATCTGATTTAGAAGCTTTAGAATCTGCCAGATGATATCTGCTCAATTGTAAAAATCTTAGTGTTCTCAATCAATCTTAATTAGCTTGTGTTGTTTATTAAGGCAGCTTAATTTAAACTTTATGTTACATCTGTGGCCCAAAAGTATATTTGGTGGCTTATAATAAAAGTTCATTAAAATATTGGAATAGAACGAGACAATTAAGTCTTTGTTTGTTTGTTTTTGTTGTTGTTTTTTGAGACAGTCTCGCTCTGTTGCCCAGGGTAGAGTGCAGTGGTGCGATCTCAGCTCACTGCAATCTCCACCTCTGGGATTGGAGCAATTCTCCTGCCAATTCTCCTGCCTCATCCTCCTGAGTAGGTGGGACTACAGGTGTGCACCACCACGCCTCGCTAATGTTTGTATTTTTAGTAGAGACAGGGTTTCACCATGTTAACCAGGCTGGTCTCGAACTCCTGGCCTCAGGTGATCCACCCACCTCAGCCTCCCAAAGTGCTGGGATTACAGGCATGAGCCACTGCACCCAGCCAACTCTTTTAAAGAGGAATTAAATATAGCAGATTAAACATGAATCTTAGCATCAAGTTTTCTGAAAGCTAAGACAAAATGGGAAACAAGGAGTAAACTTACTTTCATTATCTGACAAAAACAAAACATAACAGTTCTCAAGGAAGGAGAAACTTTTTCTAGTACTAAATTCAAAAGGAAATTACCTGGTAGCCCCTTATACAAGGATCTTTGGACAATATAAATTACAGTGTATTTAAGTGACTTTATAGAAGATAAGGAAGCATATTTGAGTTCCATTAGAAGAAAATACTATGCACTTTGTAGCTCTCTGTATTTTAAAAATGTTATGTCTTAACATTTAACACTCACCTAAACTACAGCATTGGTACCTTTTAATTCAGTACCATAATAGTCTTAGAAACCTAGAGGAAATAGCTGTGGAACTGCATTGTCACTTCACTTTGACCTCTGGCATTAGGCTGTGAATGATGAATCACCCCTTTTTAAAAAAAATCTTGACTAGATATTGGAGGATACCTAGACATACTTCTGTTTTGGTGTATTTGATGTTGTACTTTTCTGTTTAAAAGACTATCTTATGTCTCACTTGCATACTAATCTACATTTTAAGTACTGTCATATATACATTAAGCAATTCGAACCTTCCAATAATACTGTGGACCGGGCGTCAAATCACACTGAGATCAGAGAGGGTCAGGGGTCTTATAGAATATTTTTGGCAGAGGCAGGAGTAGAGCTCAGGCCATGAGCTGCTGCATCCTTTAGTGTGTGAGCTCCACGTTTGATACTCAGATATAATTTCCCACCAAGTTAAGTTGATCTCATTCTGCACTTTTGGAGCTTTTGCCATTTATCAAAAATGCTTAGAAAAATTTTTTATTTTTGTATGCATAGCAAATAAAGCATGAGCTGTTGGAATCCCAACTCAGAGTAGCCTCTTTGCAAGACATGTCTTGCCAACTACTGGTGAATGCTGAAGGAACAGACTGTTTAGAAGCCAAAGAAAAAGTCCATGTTATTGGAAATCGGCTCAAACTTCTCTTGAAGGAGGTCAGTCGTCATATCAAGGAACTGGAGAAGTTATTAGACGTGTCAAGTAGTCAGCAGGTAAGCTCTAAACAGACATCATCGTGTCGCATTTCTTACTGGAGACCCAAGAAGCATCATCTTCATGCATTTTAGAAAGACTTTAAATATAGTACTTGTCAGAATGGAGTGTCTTCTTTCAGCCACTGCTCTTACAAGGCCTATCTCAAAATAAAAAAGCAGCCACATAAACTTGTACAACAGGACACTGCTTTTGATTCTATTAAATCCAAAAGCTCTCTTGTCATCATTACTAATGCTGTTACCACAACTGCTGTGGCATTTTATTTCACCCTGTTTAAGAATTTACACACGTTAGTTACACAGCCATGGTAGAGCAAACCAACTGTTGTATCTGAGTTTTGTATTTAACCCCTCTCAGGCATGAATTCTCCATTAGGTATACAGGAAAAAAAAACCATTAAAAAGTGGTCCTCTGCTTATTTAATTTTTTATATTTTTTCTACAATCGCCTCCATTGTGGTATTATTGGTTTTGAGAAATGCATTTGCTGGTGTGATGATGCCTGGTAAGATTTCAACCATTCTGTTGGGAAACCCTGCCATGAACACACACTTTGCCCTGCTGTAAGTTGCAAAAGAACAATCTACTCTGAATAGCAGCAGTGCCCAAAATAATAAAGTCTCTCTAATGCGAAAAGGCAGACTCCTGGATGACTGTCTTTTGTTTCTAACTGGAATATATTGATTTCTGTTCGGGCTGAGTGACCAGCAGGCTCTACGGCAGGTTTCTTCCCCTCCCAAACCAATATCAATTTATTCACATCCATGTCTCCAAGAAATAATAAAGCTATAAGTGAAACTTAGCAATAACAAAATCATAGCTATATTTTCCAGAACAGCCAAACAGACAACTAGGAATCCCAACCCACTAGAAGAATTTGGCCCTATTCTTGTTCCTGTCTGGTTCCATTTTTCCCAAGGAATGGTTTGGTTTTTATGGTGGAGATATGGGGGTGGATGGAGATGGAGTGGGAGATAGCGTGGTGCAACATGGGGGCCCCGTGGGTCTGGGAGGTGGAGTTGTTAAAAGAATCTTTCTCCCACGTAGGATTTGTCTTCCTGGTCTTCTGCTGATGAACTGGACACCTCAGGGTCTGTGAGTCCTACATCAGGAAGGAGCACCCCAAACAGACAGAAAACGGTAACTTTCCACTGGTCATTTTCAGTTGGCCCGTGGGAGGGAACACTGGGAAGTGACGGCATTTGCACCCACCACAGGGTTCACAGGCAGGCGTCCCCTCCAGAGGAGGGCTGTCACACAGGGTAGCGCGCTTCCTCTGCCCTGCCACATCCCCTCCCAGCATGCGCTCAGGAATGGAAAAGAGCGATTCTGGTTTTCCAAAAAATCAGGACTCAACGTGTGGCTGGTATGCAGGGAGAGCATTTATTTTTCTTCCTCAAATAAGAAAATTTCGAGAATGGTGCCCATTTGTCCCTCTGGTGGCTCCTTTCTTCAAGCCACGGCTGCCACAACTATCTTAAAAGGTAGGCCACCACTTGCAGTGGCGCCTGGGCTCGAGGTGCACAGAACCGTGAACGCCTGTGAGCTATTGACTCGTTAAGGCAAGTGGAGGTTCTGTTGACTCTCAAGCTAAGCCGCTTCTGGGTGGTGGTCCTGAAGGTTTGCGGCAATTGTCCCGCCCCTAAGATGGCAACAACTCACCCACAGGCCTTGGCAGGGGCTGCCTCACTGAACACAAAGAGGATGAAAGGACAAATTCGGCCCCTGCTACCCTCTATGCCTTGATTTCTCTGTGTAATTAGAAGATTGTTTTTTGTTTTGTTATATATTTTTTGTCCAGCTTTATGATTATATTCATTCCATTTTTCCTTAGTTTTTAGAAGTTTTGATTTCATTTGACTTTTTTTGTTATAAACATTTGTGTTCTATGCTGATAAATGTATTATCTTTTTTAAGATTTTTTTTTTTTTTTTTACTACATTCACTAGTTTCCTATAGATCCTAGTTTAAGAATGTGAAGGAATACTGGCTTTTCAAGTCCAATTTTAACCTTTCTTTAACTTGAATATTTAAGGTGGGCTTCATCACTACAAAGACCAATCTCATATTGCCATTGTTATTTCTTATGGGCCAAGAATTTTAACACTGTTTTAGTATTCTAAAAGATGAAAAAAAAAATATGTAAAGTGTCTTTGAAATACATGGTATGGCATAGTGCATTTTACCTTTATTGTATGTAAATATACACATGTGTTTCTACCACGAAAAGTCAAGAGAAATATGCCCACCCTAGTATGGACTCCAGAATCCCAATTTATGTTTATCAGTGGCTAATCACATAGATGTAAATTTATTTCACTTCTTCAACAAAAGAAAAGCCAGTTTCCTTAATTCATGGGTACTGATCATTTCATTTGATTTGTTTTTCCTTTGCTGCACTTTTAGTTTAATTTTCATTAGTAGCTTGTCTTTATTTGCCTGGACTGAACATTCTTCTTTCTTTACCCCCTGTTCATTGCAAACAGCCACGAGGCAAATGTAGTCTCTCACAGCCTGGACCCTCTGTCAGCAGTCCACATAGCAGGTACCTCCTTCTCCTGGTTTCCACACTGTTCTAGAACCCCAAGAGGATGATGAAAATTGTCCATGACTTAGGTAGGCCTGTATCTGGTCTGCCTCAGGGTAGTTGGGAAATTACTCATTTCAGTCCACACCCTTTCCTCATAAATTGGAAGAGATGTTTCTAAATGAAATGTTCAAGTAAATTTCGGAGCATAAAATATTTGGACTCCGTGAAAATTCTGTTTGTCTCAACATAGCCCATCTGGTACTTTTCATCAAATTGTCAATAAGGATTTAATTACAACTGGCGGCACCACTGCCATTTGATTCATGGCAGACTTTTATCATCCTCTTTATTTCTAGAGTTTACAATAAGACAGGTAATCGATCAGTGAATTCTTTTACCATTCACAAAACCCGCATATCTGAATAAAATATACTAACATCCCCAACTTTTTATTTTATTTTCATGTTTTATCCAGATTGTGGGTTTTGGAGTCTCAAAATGGCAAGTCCTAATTTGGTGTTCATTGAAAATTTATAAGTACCTTCTCTCTTCTGCTTATCCTAAAACTTCCCTTCAGCCAGCACACCCAGCCACTCACTTTCCGGGCACTTGGCAAGCTCACTCTGGAACCCGCAGCAGCCAGTGCCCCTACCCAGTCACCTCCCAAGGGCCGACTCACAGCTGCCACTCCGCGCTTCCCGCCTGGCCTCCAGCAGCCCCTCACTCCCACAGTTAGCAGTGCTTTGCCTTCTTTGTTGTCGGTGTGGTGTCTGTGCTCCTCTGCTCCTCCACTGATCAGTTCAACTTTCCCCAGACAGCTTTCTAAAAAATGAAAACAGTCCTCGGAGCCTGTTTTCATTCCAGTCCCTAGCAATTCACGGTTAAAGTAGCTTGCCCCTCTGGAAACTTATCACCACTGAGCAGGAATCTGAATTCCTGGAAGGAGGGTGGGGATGAGGAAATGTAGAACTGTAAACAACCCTTGAGTAATAATTTTAGTTTTCCAGCTGTGCATAAGGGACTGGCTCTTTCGTTTGGTCCTTCCCACTCGGCTGAAGTCAGGCAGAACATATTTTCATATGTTCTCTGGTTTTAAACCTCCCTTTACTGTTTTTTTTTTTCTTTTTCTTTTTTTTCTTTTCATTTCCTTTGGTTTGGCTTGAAGACAATTTTATGAGTTTTTTTTCTATCCTAAACAAAATAGCAATCATAAAATATGGAGAAAAACTCACGGGGACTTTTGAAGATAATGACGAGCATCCACAGATGCTCTAAGGTTTGCTCAGTCCCCTATAAGTAGAGACAATTCAGACAGATCATTGTGTTACACAGTCCATCTTTTCCCCACAAATTGCTGATGTGCCGTGAACAGAGGTGAAGAATATCCCCGAGCATTCCTTTGAGGATACCGGAGATCAGTTCTTTGGTTGATACAAATGATGGTGATGAGAAAGGGGAAAGCGCTTACGTTAACGATGCAAACAGCAGTCACTCTGTGGTTCCCAAATATTGCGTCTATCTGCTCTCCCCATTGTTTCAGACAGCCGCATAGACCTTTTGAAAATGTCAACGGCATCATTTCTTAGGGCAGCAAGTGCTTCCTCATGCCTCCTAACAGGGCTTTGCAGCTGGGACAGCCACATTCTCACTATGGCACTCGCAAGGCGCCTTTCAGCTCTGCTCTGTCCAGCACGGTTGATTAACATCTTTCTGAGCATTCAGCATAGTGTTCACTTTGCTACTCAGGTGGAACTGGAACATAAATAATCTTCACCTGAATGGCAAACGTCATCAAACACCTTCGCAGACAGGTTGTGGTTGAACATTCTTGGGCTTCATTACCCTCGGCAGCTCTGTTTGGGGCACACCCAACCCCGCCAATGAAATGCAGAGTCTGCTGGAGAAGAATGAACTTCACCCACAGTCAGGGCTGTCGTGGTGTTCCTTTACATTGAGACTTGAGATATCTTGTGTTGAATCTTGCACTGGTCCAGCAAATTGGAAAGGTTATTGCAGAAGCATAAATAGTTTAGAATGTTGTTTCCAGCGGTCTGCAATGGGAAATTTTTAGATGTGCATTCTTCCTGAGAGGAGAAAGAGACTGAGTTGGAAGAAACTACTAGTTTGAAGGGAGGAGTTACTCATTTGGTTTCTTTATTGTTGTTTAAAGTCAGATGTTAACATTATACTAGCCTGTTACATATTTCAATTTGATTTGATGGTGGTGATTCTATGCCTTCATACAGTATTTTAAACCTACATATGAATTCATGCCAATAGTTACTGAACACCTACTAAATTTAGGCCCTGGGCCTACAAAATTAATTCAATGTGATTCCTACCATTAAAAGACTTGCAGTATATCAGAATCTAGAGATTCCCTAAATCATTATAGGGAGCTCCCTAGAGCTTCTTAAAATTAGAAACATAAAAATCTGTGCGTGCATTCATAATAACCATATTCGTGATTTTTATTTGAGGCTAAACACCTTTAGAAGCATGCTTTCAAAGCAAGTGCTTATGATGCGCTAGCTGGTACTTTTTCCCTACATTTGATTTAAAATTTTCTAACCTTATCACCATTAATTCTTCAAAATGCTACTGCAGCTGAGTTGAAATTGACAACTAGAAAGATTTCACTCCAATTTCCAGCAAGGCAAAGGAATAATTGTTCTGTAGTCTGGATGGAGCAAATTGATGACTTCATTCTAAAGCTTAGAATTGTAAAATGCAAAATTGCCGTGGGCACCTTAGGTCTCTGGCACCTTCTTTACAGAGAACTAAGATGGAATGAGAAGTGGCAAATGACTGGCCGAAACACTGAAAGAGGGAAAAAAGGCCTCATTGAGAAATGTATTCGTTAATCAGATATATTTAAGAAAGGGCAGTGGGGGTTTTTTGCATGTACACTAGAGCCTCACTATAAACACTATTCAGTTTCTTGTAGAATTTGTTTTCAAGTCTTTTCTGTCAGAATTATCTGGGGATCTATTTATTCAAAGCATTCAAAGAGCCTCAGCACAGAGCCTCTCCCCTCTAAGGCAGGTTGGTTACCTGTGCCCCAAGGACAGCTGTAGGGTAAGGCTCCAGTAGTTTTCTCTGTTGCTGTTTGAGGTAGGCCTTCCTGGTGTTTCCAGGGAACAGGACAGGCAGTTTGAGAAATTTATCACATCCTTGAAAGCACTATTAATAAATCAGGTATGTTTTCCTGAGAGAAAAGGCTGAATCCAGCCAACCCCTAAGGGTATGAGTCAGCACACCATTGGTATAATTATACAGATAATAGTGATAAGTTGCTGACATTTATTTAGTACTTAATGTGTTTTAATTATTTGGTGCTTAATTGTATACATGCTAAGCATTTTATGTATGTTACCTCTTTTAACCCTCATGAGAATCCCATGACATGGCTATATTCCCAATTTGTAGACAAGGACACTGGGGATTAGAGGTGTAAAGATGTAGGATTTGAACCCAGGTGTCCCCTGACTCCAGACCCTACCCTGTTAACCATACCACTCAGCTGAAGGGCCGCTGATGGGTAGGAGCCTTTAAACAATGGTTTTAGAGCTGAGGCCACCACAGGCTGCCTCAGGTAGTTTAGGATTAGCCAGAATATTTGGTTTGGAAAAAAAGAAGACCTGGGTTCTAACTTGATTCTGGAAACTTGTCTCCTGAACCACATATCCAGGAAACACTGGGTTTCAAAGACAAGACACGTAAGGGCAGGATCAAGATCATGGACAATCTAGATATTTCTGCACAATAAATTCCTGTTACATACTGCCAGTGTTAGCTGACAAGTAACAAGATAAATTAGAAGTTTTTTCTCATTTGGCTTTAAATGATGTATGCACAAAATTAACTCATTTTCATTTCCTTGATTATGAACAATTTTCAAAGTGAGTCATACCCCATGTGCATGGCATTCAGACTTCTCACAAGTGTGTGTCCTATACCCTTTCTTTTGAAGAGTATGGTTTTAGTCACTACTCCTTCCCTGCCATTCTCCTTATCCTGCAACTGTCTAGGTATTTTGGGACAGAGATGAAACAACTCCTGGGCAACTATTTACCTGGAAATTTGAAGGAGTGAGGGAAGTGAGAAAAATAAATAAAAATTTACTTGTAGAGAATAAGCACTTTTTTTCTGGACAGAACTATCTGATATATCTGTATTGATGATATTCCTTAAGGAGGCTCACACATTTAAGTTTTCCTATATAAACACGATCTAAACTGGCATCCATGTATGTAGTGAGGCCAGAGGAGAATGACCAGTGAGTAGTCAACAAGTCACCTTTGTTCTTTCCCTTATCAAATTTCCCAAGACTCTAAAAACTTAAGTGACTTTTAGGACAGTAGATAAATATTAAAAATAACCCTTTCCCTGGGACCATTAACTTCTTGATACTAACATCACTGGAACAAGTTCCCCCTGAAGAAGAGGCAGCTTTGGGCATGTTGAAACTCTGGTAATTACCCCAAGGGGACAGGCATTTTCCCAGTGGATAGTTTGGATATTTTCAAGGGCAGCCAACTGCATGGATAGTCACTGAGTATTGTGTGTTCTCTGTCTCCGTCTCAGCCCATGACTTCTTCCTAGCTTGGCGTTCTTCAACATTAGAAGTCATGCACAAATTTAAGTTTAATTAAAAAATGCTCTGGTGCTGTTAAATGTGCCATGTCCTTCAACAGACTCCAACATAGGAGCCCATATTCTGTAAATGGTGACATTTTTATCAAAAATGGGCAAGTAAATTAGTCCCTCTGGCCTTCAGTTTTCTCATTTGCAATGATGAGGGGTGCACTAATACCCTAAAATTGTTTTGGCTCTCATGGTTTATGATTCAACGGTTTGCCATTTTTCTCAGGAGTGAACTGGTCAATAGGCAGCCCTTGTTTTGATCTTGATCTTTGACCTAATTGCACAAAGAATTTAAGATTGACAAAGAGGAGCTATTCAGCTCTGTCAGATTGTATTATCAATTAGATATGTAAATATTCCCATCAAGAGAGTCCTTAAATGCCTCCTAATGAAAATTAGTCAGATATTTAATAACTAGGAATTGTGGAGCTCTCTTCTGTCATTCTGTTATAACTCATCTAGCTACAGGTGTTGAGTGTTGGTTGCCAGGGCGTATTTTAAAGTCAGGGAAAGGACATTTTGAAGAAAATTTGATCCAGAGTTTGTGGGTGGCTATCCTGTCCTTCTTAAGACACTTTAAGGCAAACCATTGAATCATAAACCATGAGAGCCAAAACAGTTTTAGGATATCAGTGCACCCCTCATCATTGCAAATGAGAAAACTGAAGGCCAGAGGGACTAATTTACTTGCCCATGGTTATATAACTGCCTCAAAACAAAATGTCCCCACATCCACACAGATTTGATGATCTGCCGGATACTGTGAGGCCTTACGACCAGAGGCATTTATTTTAGACACGAGGAAACCACTTGTTTCCAAGTATTTTAGGATGCAAGTTCGGAATTCTCTTCTTTGCTTCTACATGTGAGATACCTGTGACATGAATACGACCTGAATTACCATCATTCATATCACCAACTGGCAAACCATTTCACAGCAGAGAGTGCGGTGGGCAGGGATTTCGGAACCCCGAGTTCCTGCTAGGCCTCTTCCTTTAATTGTGGGATCTGGAGCAGGTCGTTCGCCCTGTCTAGAGTCTCCAGGTTCTGGTAGTTAAAATCACAGAGTTGAAATCTTCTGCCATCGGCGGTGTGAGCTTGAGCTAGTTATTTCACTTCCCTGAGCTTGCTTTCACATCATCTATAAAATGAGGTTAATAAGTACACACCGCAGAGGACTGCTGTGGGGATTAAATGACAGAACCCAATAGAAATGCTCAGAGTGCTGCCTAGCAATTAGAAGAGTAAACATGAACTGTCCTTAGCTACTCACCTACAAAATTAGCAGATGAATTGGATGCTCTCTAAGGCCCTGTCTCAACGTGAATATTTTATGCTCAGGTAACTCAAGAAGTTTCTATTTTCCTTTTCCACTAATAAGGTATATGACATATTTCTTTTATGTTCACAAAATATACTTTTTTTTTTTTCATTTTCAGCTTATTAGGAATAACTCATTGGTCTTAGCACAAGGGCGGTTAATCAGTTTGACCACTAGATGGTGATTGAGCTCTTGTGACTTCTTGGGAGATTATTTATACTGACAAATCAGTAGAAGACAAAACATCAAACAGGGAACTTAAAAGGTGGAAGACCATCTATTCTAATTTGAAGAGGTTAGTGAAGAGGTTGGCACCTAAAGATGAAGTGAGTTGTTCAAGGTTACATTGCACTGCCGTTAGTTGTGTGGACTTCAGAAAAGAACATGCTTCCAATTTAAGCCAGTGATTTGATTTTTCCTTACACCACAAGAAGTATACTAGAAACACTGTGTGGTGCAGGGCTGCTTCTTGGGGGTTTTGCCAAACAAATCTGTTTGTCTCTCTTTTTTTTTTTTTTTTTTTTTGAGAGAGAGTCTCGCTCTGTTGACCAGGCTGGAGTGCAGTGGTGCTCCGATCACGGCTCACTGCAGCCCCCGGCTTCAGGGTTCAAGCGATTCTACTGCCTCAGCCTCCCAAGTAAATGCGACTACAGGCATATGCCACCATGCCTGACTAATTTTTGTATTTTTACCATGTTGGCCAGGCTGGCTTGAACTCCTGGCCTCAAGTGATCCGCCAACCTCAGCCTCCCAAAGTGCTGGGATTGCAGGCGGGGAGCCACTGTGCCGGGCCCTCTCCCATTTTTTTTTGATGGTTTAATAAAAGAGTTTTGAATACTCCCTCTGTTCCCTTCTAGGGGATTCTTTCTGTTTTTTATTTTAACATTCATTTTCTCAGGTGTCACTCCTCATCCCCCACTGATATTAGGATAATCTGTCTTCAGAAATTAACAGCTAATAGGTGAGCTACAAACATGGTGCTTTCTTCCGGGCCAAACCTACAGTTACCAATACAGCTTTCACATGCTCATATTATTCCAGTAGCCTCACATTCAGTGTCCTTATCCTTGGTGATATTAAAACCCTTAGGGAATTTATACTAGTTGTAAGGGAATGTTTCTTTTAGCTATATCTCTTATTTTTGCTCATTCAATGTTGTGTGGGTCTGTGTGTACACCAGATGCCTGTTGTAAACAACATTTCTTTCTTCATCTTTTCTACTAGTAACTAAAAAAAGTTAATGGCTGTTCACAGAAAGAAAACAGCACCCAACTCAGAATCTACTTCCAGATCCTGTATTTTCCAGGCAGTCCTTCTTAAGAGCTCTGAAACCTGTACTCAATCTCTAATGCACTGTTTGAAAGGAAGATAAAAGTGAAATAGAAAAACTTGTCACTTTGAGTGTAGAAGGGGCTACAGGATGACAGTCCATCCTCCAGAAAACTTGTCACTTTGAGCGGAGAAGGGGCTACAGGATGACAGTCCATCCTCCAGAAGAACTTGTCACTTCGAGTGTAGAAGGGGCTACAGGATGACAGTCCATCCTCCTCAGAAAATGGTGTCTGTTTTCCAAAGTAACGACATCAGTGATAGGATCAGCCTAGCATCTACATCATACAACACTAGTGTTCTGTAGACAAACCCCACTGCTATTCCTTGTTCGTACAGCTTTGGAACCTGCTAATGTCAGGGCCTGATGCTGATTCAGTGCAAGATGAAACCAGGGTATACTCTGTGATTAATGAAGCTTTTGTGGGTCTGTGCAAAATGACTAAGACTGTTTTTATTTTCGCTGCATGGATTTTGGCAAATCCAGGATGGCTAGATGGGATACTTGGTATGATTCTGACAGCAACTAATTTTGCTGAACAATGTTCCTGATATTCTTAAAACAAAAATGTACTGCATCAAATATCTACATTTTAATTATTCTGGATCTACTTAATTTATGCTGGTAGAATGTGTATAGAGGAGTTATTTTTGTTGCTAGAAAACGCTTCACCAAAGTAAGGGATAAAAGGAATAGAATTTGAACCCAATTAGTTACGTTTAGTTGATTGACTAAATGTTTATTTCTCATCAGTGCAGTTTCCAACAACTTCATTTGGTGGTGGGGGTGACCTGGGCACACGGTGGAAGGCTGGCAGCTGATCGCCAGGCTGGGGTGTGCTTGGCATGGCCCTTTAGCTTCCAGGAAGGTGCAGAGGCAAAAAGCAGCGTCGATCCAACACTGGAGTTATCTGAGTTGTTTATGTCCATTCTTCTCTCAGGTCCACAAAAGGTGGCTCCGATTCCTCCCTTTCTGAGCCTGGGCCAGATCGGTCCAGCCGCGCCTTCCTGTTCAGAGTCCTCCGAGCAGCTCTTCCCCTTCAGCTTCTCCTGCTGCTCCTCATCGGGCTCGCCTGCCTTGTACCAATGTCAGAGGAAGACTACAGCTGTGCCCTCTCCAACAACTTTGCCCGGTCATTCCACCCCATGCTCAGATACACGAATGGCCCTCCTCCACTCTGAACTAAGCAGATGCCATCTGCAGAAGTGCTGGTAGCATGCGGAGGATCGGGTCATAAGCAATCCCAAGCTATCAACAAGAGGACCTTGGTCTTGGCAAAAGCCCTCAGTGTGGCAGCTTTAGCCCTCCTCCAGATCACGTGTGTGCAAATCATGGCTTTGGAGGTGGAGGATAAACAGTGACAGGAGAACAAACAGACGACAAGAAGGTTTGGAAGAAACCTGGTTTGAGACTCTGAACCTTAGCACTAAAGAGATTGAGTAAGGACCCCCAAAGTTCCCTGGACTCATGAATTCTGGGCCCTTGGCCCATTCTATGCATAGCCAAGGACTTCAGTAGACCATCTGGGCAGCTTTCCCATGGTGCTGCTCCAACCATCAGATAGACGACCCTCCCAAGCACCATGTCAGTGTCGTACAATCTACCAACCAACCAGTGCTGAAGAGATTTTAGAACCTTGTAACATACAATTTTTAAGAGCTTATATGGCAGCTTCCTTTTTACCTTGTTTTCCTTTGGGGCATGATGTTTTAACCTTTGCTTTAGAAGCACAAGCTGTAAATCTAAAAGGCACTTTTTTTAGAGGTATAAAGAAAAACTAGATGTAATAAATAAGATCATGGAAGGCTTTATGTGAAAAAAGTTGAATGTTATAGTTAAAAAAAAGATATTTATGTATGTACAGTTTGCTAAAGCCAAGTTTTGTTTGTATTGATTTCTTTGCATTTATTATAGATATTATAAAATATTTTGTCTGTGCTTTTTTTCCCTAAACAAGTAACTCTAAGTTTCATTATTAAGCAGGCACTGATCAGAATGCAACCTAAATGATCATTTTTTTTGTGCAATGAATGAAGCTGGAACATAAGTATATATTAAAGGAAAAGGATGACAAGAGGCAGTGTGGATTTAGACATAGAAGACCCTAGGTGATTCGTTTTTTTCCTCCTTCCATAGGCAATCAAATCTCCTGAATTCTTGCTTCTGGAAACCTCTCATTCTCTCTTCTCCATTCCTTTTCCACACTGGGAGGGGCTTCCTAGGAGCTGCTGTCTGAAGTCCCTTCTCCATTCCATTGTGAGCAGACAACAGCCACAGAAATCTTCTTAAAGCACACTTCTGTTCAGATTCCTTCTTTGCTGCAAAGCCTTCTATTGTTCATTGTCTACCAGATAAAATACAATTTTCTTCTATCATTTAAGTCCATATGCAATGAGATTTTGTTTTGCTCCTCTGAACTTGCCTACTATAGTGGCCCTCATGGAATTATGTGATGCTCATGGCATTTTAATGTATCATTTAATAATTTCTGGGGGATGTAAAACTCAGGTCTCTGGCTTCTCTTCTTGTAGACAGCTCTGGTGCCCTAGTCTGGAGCACGTATTCCTGCATGGCAGTAATTGCTGGAGCTTGTTGGCTGCTGTTCCTTTCAGAATTGGGAGACAATCTCCTATTTATACTTGTAAACCTTCAACTTCTCTCAAGGTCTGTATCACCCTAGCCCCCAGAGGTATTTAAGTTTACAAATCTTGCTCTAAATTGAGTATTTAAACCAAACTGAGGCCCTTCACCTTGCCTGAAACTGCCTTCTGTGGTTTCCATAATGCAGGTAGTCTGAGTCCATCTCAACTAGGGTTCCTGGGGCTTGCTAAACTTTCCCAGTCCTGGGCTTGCTTCAGACCTTCTAGTTCAATCTCTGGGATAGGGCCTGGGAGCTGGCATTTTAAAGAGATGCCTGAGGTGATTTTATGCCTCCTAACTGCTGGAAAGCACTGCCCCGTACTTCCCTAACTTCATTCCTCCTTGCCTGCCTCACCAGACTCAGCTCACAAGCCACCTCTTTCTTGAAAAATTTCCTGATCACTTTCACACTGTATTTAAGACTTCTCTCTACTACTCCGCTTCTTGTCATCAGGTTGTCTGTATCTTACGGCCCACGGCATGGACCCATCGTGTTCCACAGGAAACACGATGGATCCCCCCCACCCCATTGCTATTTTATAGAGAAGACCACCTTGTGGTTAAAGTATCCCATCTTCCTGCTTCCGGAGAGGCTGTGAGCAGCAGTGGCCATTAGCATTGAAGGGTGCCCTGCACCCTCATCTGAGATGGGACCCTCTTCAGGCCTCGCTCTTCCTTCACTCCCCTGTCACTCCTCCCAATACCTGGAAGGGGAAGTCCTCCCTCCGGAGCAGTTTTGCCCTTCAAGGGCTATGGAAATCCCACACAATGAGAGTGTCGTCATGGAAAAGGCAAGCGTCATGGAAAAGGCAAGAGCAAAGAGACTTCAGAGGCATTTCTTCTCCACATCACCGTCAACTGACTTCCTAGGCATCTCCCATCACTGAAGAATCAAACAGTAAATGTTGCTGAGAAAAAACATTTGGTTTCAATTAAGAAAGATCTTAGCATACATTCCATTTGTGCCTTTCACAAAACCCTGTGAAACCCCCAAAGGGGTGTGGAACGTCCATTTCCATTACATTTTTTGAAGATTTAAACAACAGAGCCTTCGAACAGGAAAGAAGTAGGGAGCCCTGGTGAGTGCAAACATTGAACCCATGAGGTCGTGACTCTTCCCCAGATGATCGATTGGCCAGTTTAGCAAGGGCCACGCCAGACACCAATGATGGGGAGATGGGGGGTATGGGGCCATGAGCATCCTCACCCGCACCCAGCGTTTGCTCTGGCAACAGAGAAAGAAAGCTTCATGGAAGGGATGTGGGATGGTCTAAAGAATAGTAAGGAGATAAAAGGACACTGATGGATGATGGTTGAAGTAGCTCCCATTTCTGCAGTGAGGACTGTCAGGAGCCCTGCTGTGGCCTAGAGAGAGGGAATGGTGTCCCAAATGAGTGCTGGGTGAAGAAGGGCATAAAGAGACCCTCCACTGACCAGGAAGGATGGGAAGGGAAGGTTTAATAACATGGTGGTAAGGAGATTTGCACAAGCAAATGGGAAATGCTAGAAAAGTGGACAAAAGAATCCAATAAAGCTAACATGGAAAAATAAGGCATTAGAATCTAAAAGTAGTAACTTAATAGGAAATCCCAGGAGAAATGAAAGGGTTTTTGGGAAATGATGGCTGAGGAGCAGGAATGTCCCTCCTGGAGAATGGACCCACAGGAGCTTCCCTTGTTTTTGTAAGAAGTGAGAAGAGAAGACTTCTGAAGGCCCAGATGGGAAGTTCAGCATGCCGAGTCCTGAGATTTACTGTAAAAATGCAGGTTGGGGTAGACTGATAGCCTACACCCTGGGGCCAAATATTAAGACATTATAGCTACAAAACTTAACTGACAAGCCACATAAAAGATCGTAAAGCAAAGAATAGTGGAGAGAGATGATTTATGAAAGCTGATCGTGGCCAGAAGAGCTGGGCCTCCAGGGGCTGGTCTGGCAGCCCGATGGACAGGTTCCTTGTTGGGTGCAACCCATTCACCAGCACCATCGCCAAACATTCATAGGGGATTGTGGAGAAACGGAAATATCCTGAGTGTGTACCAAGTAGGTCCAGAAGTGCCTGGGGAGAGCAACAGCCACTAATCTCTCAAGTAGTTCATTGAATGCCCACTATGTGGCAGGAACTGCTCCAAGCTCCCTCAGGGAGTCCTCTCGGGGAGGATCTCAGAAGTTCTTGTATTTTGTTTGTTTGTTTTATTTTTATTTTCTATTTTACTTTAAGTTCTGGGATACACATGCAGAACGTGCAGGTTTGTTACATAGGTATACATGTGCCATGGTGGTTTACTGCACCTGTCAACCCATCATGTAGGTTTTAAGCCCCTCATGCATTAGGTATTTGCCGTAATGCTCTCCCTATCCCTTACCCCCCACCCCTCTGACAGGTCCCAGTGTGTGGTGCTCCCTTCCCTGTGTCTATGTGTTCTCATTGTTCAACTCCTACTTATGAGTGAAAATGTGTAGTTTTCACTCATTTGGTTTCCAGCTTCATCCATGTCCCTGCAAAAGACAAGAACTCATTCTTTTTTATGGCTGCATAGTATTCCATGGTGTATACATGCCACATTTTCTTTATCCAGTCTATTGATGGGCATTTGGGATAGTTCTTGTTTAATGACTCATTAAAGCAGTCACCACTGGGCCTTTGACATAGAGAAGAATCCATATTTCCCAGCACAAGCTATGTCCTGAAATGGGATGAAGGCAAATGAGGAAACTAGAAGGGAATTTAATAGAAGCAATATCTAATTTAGGGGAGGAAAGGAGATTAAAGCTGTTAGATCTCTGTTTTCTATGAGCAAATATCCTCTGCTTTTAGCTTCTTGGTCACCCAGTTTATATTACAGTGAAATGTGTTTTTGAAGAGTGTGAATGTCCATCTGTGGAAATGGAGGCAGGTGGAGTGGTTTATAAGCATGGAGGCAATTTTTCACTTAGATAGAACACTGAGAAGTTAATTCGGGAAATGAGAGGTGTTTTGCTGAGTGTGGTCATCTCAGTTTTAGATTTAGTAGTACCCTGGGGTGACTGTGGCTGATTGCCATACCTAAAGTAACCCAAAGATAATGAAACTGAAAACGAAGGACTTTTATTCTTCAATTCCCAGCTTCTCACTAACCTCTCCCTTGAAGTTTTAAAATATGCACCAAGAATCCACTGGAGGCTACCACAGACAGGCCCAAATTTGGGAGAGGACCTTCACTCAGATAAATAAGTGCATGAACAAGGTGAATCAGGAGAACTTCCCGTAGCCTCTGCTAAGCAGCCTTCTGCAGCTGAAGGAAGCTAAGGGGGCTGGACAGTTAGGAATGATTAATGAGAAGCAGCGTGATGTGCTGTAACACAAGCTGAACAATAAGAACATTTAATCTGGGGAGCTGAGGAAGCCGTTTGGGACTTGGATATAATCTTTCTAAAATACGAAGGTCACAGAAAAATAAATCAGGCTCATGAATTTGTTTAACCTGTTACCTAATATGAGAGTGGGAACATAACTGAATTTGAAAACCACAATTATGTCAGGAGAAGAAAGTCCTGGGTAAGCCGCGTCACAGATGACTGCATTTGATGCCACAGGCCATCGAGAAGAAATCCACATCTCCCTGCTGAATATTCAAGTCAGGGCCTCACAGATGTGCGTTCCCAGCTCAGGCCTAAATCCTGCAGAACACATTCTTGAAGAGGTTGTTGGGCTCAGAAAGCAAAGCTGCCAAGCAGCTGCCAACTTCGGCGGCAATTCCAAGTAGCCAACCCCAAACCCCATTTATTGGCAGGAATCCAGCGCAGGCCATGACCACCCCTTGCCTCACACCTCCTTGTGGGATTTACAGGTTGTAAGTAGGGATGTAAGTAGCTATGGCTTTCAGAGTGGGTTTGGCTCACCTGTGGCTCAAAGAATCTATATTACCTGCAAACCTGTTAAGAATGCACCACATTCAGCCCTAGGGCTGGGCCTCCAGGCTACCACCTGCACTGGATTTCTCCATCTTTGGGCCTTTTAAATCTCTCCAGTTGGCCATGATGGCAAGCAGTAACAGCAAGGTTCCCCATCCTCCTCCACTGGCTCATAATATATCGTCTTCACCGAACAATTGGTTTCCAGATGAATCTGGATTTTTATTCTGAACTCTAGTCAATGGTTAGATCTACCTGGCCATTGCTGTTTTAATTATAGCAGTATGTACTATAATTTATTATAATGATGTATATATTTGTATAATATAAAAACAAAATAAAATAGATATAAATAATACAAATATATAAGTATGTACTATAACTAATAATATAGTAGTATAGTACATTTGTTACTTCATTATAAGTTTTAATACATCTTAGGAAAAGCCTCATTTCTTTCTCGCTGTGTATGTGTCTATTTTAAAGGCTAATTGTTAAAAAAATTATTTCAATTACGAAAGATTCTCTTGTGTTTCAGAGAAAACTTAAGTTTCCTATCTACTCTCTCTACATATTTCCCACTTTTATGTTACCTTTCTACGCCTTTTGATTTTCTTATTCAAACAACATACACATTTTTAAAAATTGGATCTATTCTTACTATTCTGTAACTTGCATTTTTCACTTAACGATGTCCCACAGACATATCGGTACCTATGCCATCATCCTCACTGCAATGGAGATCTCAGTATCTCTTTCTCAACCACTGTTTTCTTCCAGGGCTTTGTTAGGAATCACGGCTGTAGTAGACACTCTTGCATGTAGATGCATGTGTATCTTTTGATAGTGCTGCTTTTATTTCTGCAAGATGTATTGTTCAAAGTGGAATTACTGAACCAAAAGGTATGTACATTCTAACTTTTAGTAAATTGTATTAAATTCTGCCAGTTTGCTTTCTAAAAAAGTTGTGATGATTTACACTCCCACCCACACCAGAGATGAAAACCTCCTTTGCCTCTTACCCTTCTTTAATGTACACTGGTGGTTTCCAAATTACGGGACTTATTCCCAAACTACTAGTGTTCGAATTCTGTACATTAGACTCTCTCAGGGAGCTTTTAAAAATGTAGAACCCCAGGCCATACCCCAAACCAAGTAAATTGGTAGCTGGGGATCAATAGTTACTTGAAGCTCCCCAGGCGATTCCCGGGTGCAGAGCGTTGAGAAGGGCTGGCCTAGATGCTATCAGTTTTCTAAAAATATTGCCCAATTGAGAGCAACAGTAGCTCATTGTTTTTCAAATTTGCATGTCCACGGCTAGTTTGTATAATAATTGTTCCATTTGTATGGTCTGTTCTGTGAAGTCTCTTTTATCCTCTATTTTTCTTTTACATTTTAATATTGTTTTCAATGACCTCTTTGCATATTAGAAAAATTAAATCTGGATATGATGTGTCCTGACTTCATATAGTTCCTTCAGTCACACAGAAAGTTTTCATTTTTATGTCACCAAACCTGGCAGGTTCTTTATCCTTGGTAGATTCTAGTTAGTCTACATTAAGGCCTTTTTTATTTTAAGATTATGCAAAAGTTTGCTTGCATTTTCTTCTAGTAGGTCTATAATCTATCTGGAATTATTTTGGTCATTAGCATGAAGTAAGGAACTAGTTTGTCATTCTCCAGATGAATAGATAATTGTCCCAAAACCAATCAGGGATAAGACAGAGAGGCCCCCTGTTGTTATAATTTTCTAGCAACCTAGATGTTCATCAGCAGGAGGATTGTTGCATTAATTATAGTGCATACCTAGTATTCAGTATGATGCAACTATTTTTATAAAATGAAATCAATCTCTGTGTATTGATTAGGGAAAATATCCACTATACTTATATTTTTAAAAAACAAGATATAGAATAATACGATTCCATTTTGTAGGGAAAAACTCATGTGTATATAGTAATGGCATAAGGCAAGGTAAAAGTTTGGAGAGACGTGAAATATAAGGCTTGACATTTTGACTGCAGTCAGACGGGGGGAAAGCACTTGAAACATTTTTATTTAAATTACATCAAGGAGCATGACTTGTTTTTTAGATCCAAGTTGCTATAAGAAGAATGATAATTTTAAAAGACAAAAGAAAAGTACTTCAGTTCTTATATGAGGAAACAACATCTGACTTGCTTTTTAATGAAAAAAGTTTTCTTGGTATGCCCAAAATAAATGTTAACCAGTCATTTATTAAAAGTGACCAAATTCTGATGGATGACTTTGCTCTAGGTGTTCATCTTAAATGCATGGTTGGTTTCGTGGCATAAGAGCGAAGGCCCGATTTGAGGTAAGGGGGGTCCCTGACTGGGGGATTTATGAATCCTGGGAGATGAGCTTTCCTAGGAGAGATGTCCAAATGAGACCTATTTGTTCACAAAAATCCCCCAACTTCCTAAACTACCACCTGCCTCCGGAAGTCACCCTGCCCACAGGTGACATCTGTTCTTGAGATGCAGACTGGTCCTCAGAAATGATGGGGCGGGGAGGGACAGTGACTCGAAAGTCAGAGGCGGCTTCTCTACTTGTACCTTTCTTTCCTGATGTGGGTGCCAGAGAGTCAACCTGCTTTCCTTCTGCCTTGAAATCTGTTCCTGTTCAACAGCTTCGCACAGGATTCTGCCCACCCAAGCCTGGCTTGGGCACGGGGCTCAGTTCCTCCCTCCCCCACCTTCCCTATGGTGTTTTCTGATCACGGTGGGAAAACTGATAGGGTAGCTAATGATCTGGACATTTATAAAATCCCTTGTGTCCAAATTTTAGAGAGGCTCCTTCCATAACAGACTCTGGAGCCAAAAATACCTTGGCTCAGTCCCCAGCTCAGCCACTTCCTAGCTGTGTAACCTGAGCAACTTAAACTTTCTATTCCTCAGTTTCTTCCTCTGTAAAGTGGGATAATAATGGTGCCTCCTGTGTGGGTTGTTATGATGTTAACACATTAATGTATGGGATGTGTTGACACAGTGCAAGGCAAGGACTGAGGGACAGTTAACGCTATTTTACTCTTTCCTCTAGTTTGGTTTTGGAACTCGTTACTGGGAATTGTTTACACACTTGTTTTTAACTTTTTTAGGAGGAGAACGTCTTTTAAAATGTTTTTTTTTTTTTAAGATTATGGTTAAACACACACACACAAAAAACATGAGATCTTCCCTCTTCACACATGTGTCAGTGTACAGCTCAGTTCGTTACTTCTCAGCACAATGTTGTAGGGCAACCTCTGTCTCGGACTCTCGACAGCCCTGCAGTGACTGAGAACTCAGCCAGTGGGAATGGAAATGCTCCCTCCCAGGTGAGTGCATTTCCCAGGCCCTCCCTTTTTCCTTTCCAGGTGCCCCACCGCCCCCCTTCGCCGCACAGAGGATCACCTACCTGTCAGGGACTCTTACTCCTTTCATCAGGAGGGTACCTGTGGCTCAGCGGTGCCTGACAAAGGTACACTATAGTCCCTGCGTGTTTTATAGGCCCCTGAGCTAAGAATGGGTTTTATATTTTCAAAGAATTGTAAAGCAATGAGAGACAAACAAACAAACAGAAACGCCTAAAATGCTTACTCTTCGGCCCTGTACAGAAAAAGGTTGCTGACCTGTGGTAGAGCCGCCCAAGACGCACGGCACTGACGCAGGGCTGCACAGGCAGCGGCCCCAGCCGTTTGCGCTTCTTTCTCCTGAAACAGTTCTCAGAATGGGCATCACCTCTGGGTGAGCTCAGCACTCACCCCACCTCCATCTGACTGCCATTTGGGGTTCTTCCCTGAAAACACGTTCGTGACATCCATCCATGCGGAATTCTTTCGTTTTGATTTTTCCTTTTTGTTTTTTCTTGGATTCTGTTGGGGATCTTGGGAACAGGGCCTTCACGTTTTTGTCTTCAGAATGGGAATGGCATGGTCTTTTGCAGTGGGCTTAGAAGGTTCTGCAAATCCCTTGGCCGCTTCCAGGTTCCCTTGTTCATTTCCTGGTTGGGGCGCCTGCCAAGTCAGCAGGCCTGGCTCTGCCCTCAGCTGCTGGTGCTGACATCAGGATTGCCAGTAGCCGGCCCCTCTGCAATGTTGCTTTCTGGGGCTGGGTATGTCCCTCCGGCAAGGAGAGTGCACATGTGGTTCCCAGAGCTCCGTGGGAATGGGAAGTGTGGTACCAGGATGGTGACATGGTTTGGCTGGTGATAAACCTTGTTTATTCAGGGTTTTCAATCCTTTTGATTGGCCTGATGGGATCCTGGGGGCATTGTTAAGCCCTTTCTTCCTTTGGTGGCCCTTGTAGTACTCCAGAGGCCTAAAGAGCCATGGTAGCTGCTGAGGTCTTGAATCTCCAGTGTCACAGAGTTGCTGGGGAAAGGAGGAACTCACTAGTCGGGGACTCTTGACTGGAAATGAGACACAGGAAATTTGAAAGGGCATCTATTTTATCTTTCTGCTTCTAAGCAATCACAGAAAATAGATGAAAAAAAATCTCCATATTGTTTCAAGCTCTCTGACGCTGCCTTTCCATTGTTTTTTAAACCTAGATCACAGTTTAGCTGCTTTTTCCATAGACAGAAGCCTGGAGCCACTTTGAGTTCGGTCCTTTTTGGGTTCAGGTCTTTCTGCTGCCTGGACCCAGGTTCTTGTGATGCTGGGCTAAAACCAGTGGGTACCAACGTTGCCAAGTAATTAAAATAAGCTTTTCCATCCAAACCTCCAGGCTTTTTATAAACCCACTTAATGTTTTTCTTTATCCACGTTTCTTTAGCATTCGGAATGGATTAGATTGTAGGGATTGTTAAAGGGTGTTTAAAAATATTTAGTAATAAATTCAAAGATGAATTGATGGAGTGTTTACTCTAGTTTATAATCCATTCTTAGGGAACCATCTGGCAGCTCCAATTTTGGCACCGTCAGCCCTTCCTTCCAATTGGAAGGAAATGCTTCCCTTGCTGGGGTTGAGCCCCAAAACTGGTCTGCGTCTGGCGTCCTCGAGGCACTGAGACCACATGTAAAGCAGCTACCAGAGACAGCGACACGGTTCCTGCTGCTGCCTGCACCCTCTCTCCGCCCTTCTCCCCTCCCTTCCAGCCTGTGGTCTGGGGCCCCGAGTATTGAAACATGTTCTTTCTGGTTGGAAATGTGGAAATACTCAGGAATCTTTACAACTTAAACTCCACTGAGTCTGGGGTGAACTTGAGAAGTTAATCGGCTTATAAAAATCTTAACCGGCTCACAAACCTTTCACTGGCCTTTCCCACAATGGCTGATTTCTCAATGAAAAGGCAGCTGATGGCAGGTTGCAGGTCTGCAGAAAGGCCTAGCAGCGCACTCAGTCTGGGAAGTCGCTCCGAGGGCTGTCTGTCCTGCAACGCTTGGGGCGACTGGCTCTTGGCAAAGGGCCTAGCGTCTGCCACTTTGGAGTACGTCCTGGGCACCCAGCCTGGCCTGGCCACTGAGGTCAGCCCACTCACTTTCGAAATCACTGTTTTAAATATTTGCCCAAAGGCTTCCTTGCTGCAGTTTTATCTTTTTTCACGTTCATTTAGTGAGGATGACCGTTCCTAGTTTGTCAGCTCTACATAGATGCCAAGTGCCTTTACGGTGGGCTGTGGTCCCTTCCTGGACCATGAGATGGTCTTGTGGCAATGGTGGGGGGCAGGTGAGCCTGCCCCAGAGACTGTCAGAAGCTGAAACAGGCCCTGCTGCTAGTGAGGATGCCACCGCTGTAGGCTTCAAGGTCTCAGGTCATCGGCTAGAAATAGAGCTCCTCCTGGTGCCAAGGTATAGAGGAAAATCACTCCTCAGCAGGAAGCAGATGCAGGAAGGGAGCCTGGTATGACCTCAGAAACCAAGAGCACTGGCACCACTAGGTGCCAGGAAGATGGTGGAAGTGCTCCTCAAGCTTCCCTACCCGACGGCTGCCCACCAAATAGATAGACGGGACACATTTCTCCAGGACTTGAGTGGCATAGCTTTCAGCATCCTGTCGAACGTGTCATATTTCTTTGATGAAATACTCCTTTTGCGTTAAAAGTTCATACGAGTTTTTATTTCTCCTCAGAAAATGTGAAAGCTTGTTTAAATGTGATTTTTTTTCAAAAAAAAAATTTATTTTGGCTTCAAGAGTACATGTGCAGGTTTGTTATGTAGGTAAACGTGTGTCATGGGGGTTTGGCGTACAGATTATTTTGTCACACAGGTATTAACCCATTCGTTATGTTTCCTGTTTGTCTCCCTCCTTCCACCCTGCACCCCCCAATAGGCCCCAGTGCGTGTTGTTCCCCTCTATGTGTCCCTATGTTCTCATCATTTAGCTCCCACTTACAAGTGAGAACATGCAATATTTGGTTTTCTGTTCCTGCATTAGTTTGCTAACGATAATGGCCTCCAGCTCCATCCATGTTCCTGCGGAGAACGTGGTCTCATTCTTTTTTATGGTGGCATAGTATCCCATGATATATATATACCACATTTTCTTTATCCAGTCTACCATTGATAGGCATTACATGCAAAACTAACATTCACTCTAGTCCTTGAGTAAAATTTCGTATGTACTCAGCAACTCTCAGTAATTCCTAGGAAGCTCAACCCTGGTCTAAGAAGTACCACTCTTACTGATGTTTAAAGTCAAGAAGACTAATTTCATGTCTGCCATTCACAAGATTTCTGACCTTTGAAAGTTGCTTAACTGTCTTAGGCCTCAGTTTCTTCATCTGTAAAATATAATAATTTATCCTTATATGGTAGCTGTGAGGATTACCTGAAAAAGTGGTGTAAAACTGGTACGTAGCTTTTGTGTGTATGAATGTGGGTGTGTATGCTGTCTCAGAGTAGAAAGAAAAATCAAAGATCATTCCATGTGCTGAGGGAAGCTTTTCAACAACATTGTAGCTTCATGGTTATGGATCCATTCAGAGGTGTTTCTTGTTGCAGGAAATTCTCCCCACCCTTCCCTTCAGCTGGCGCCCCAGGTTATCTATAGGCAGTTCTATTAGAAAGTGTATCTCTGTCTTGAATGAAGACCTTTTCTCTGGTCTCAGCTCCGCTCTTTTGGTGGTATTGACAAATATTGCAATTTTTTTTTTTTTTTTTTTTTTGGACAGAGTTTTGCTCTTGTTGCCCAGGCTGGAGTGCAATGGTGCGATCTCGGCTCACGGCAACCTCTGCCTCGTGGGTTCAAGTGATTCTCCTGACTCAGCCTCCCGAGAAGCTGGGATTACAGGCATGTGCCACCATGCCCAGCTAATTTTGTATGTACATATATTTTTTTTTAGTAGAGACGGGGTTTCTCCATGTTGCCCAGACTGGTCTCGAACTCCCGACCTCAGGTGATCCACCTGCCTCGGCCTCCCAAAGTGCTGGGATTACAGGCATGAGCCACTGCACCCAGCCCCAAATACTGCAATTGTAAGCCACCATGAATGTGAACTTAAAACTAGCTTCTTAATGCACATAGTCCAAATAATGAAAACTATGAAAATTTACTTCTTTAAGGCATATGATGTGGTTTGGATCTGTGTCCTCATCAAATCTCCTGTCAAATCGTAATCCCTAGAATCCCTAGTGTTGGAGGTGGGGCCTGGTGGGAGGTGATTGGATCATGGGGATGGAGTTCTCCTGAATGGGTTAGCACCATACCTTCTGGTGCTGTCCTTGTGATGGTAAGTGAGTTATTGTGAGATCTGGTTGTTGAAAAGTGTGTAGCACCTCCCCACCTCTCTCTGCCTTCTCCTTCCGGCAAAGTAGGAAGTGCCTGCTTCCCCTTCATCTTCTGCCATGATTGAAAGTTTCCTGAGGCCTCCCCAGAAGCCGAGCAGATGTTGCCATGCTTCCTGTACGGCCTGCAGAACTGTGAGCCAATTAAACCTCTTTTCTTTATAAATTACCCGGTCTCAGGTATTTCTTTGTAGCAGTGTGAGAATGGGCAAATAGGACATACATTCTGTATTTTTGGAGAAGCAAATCTAAACATGGTAAGTCTGCATTTAAATGTCCCCAATGGCTTAAGAATATCTAACATTGGAGAATGTGCTCTTTACCTAGTATGTAATCAAGCCCCAGTCAGACATTCCTACATTGACACACTCCAATGGGCACATTCAAAAGCTCCATAGATTGCTCAGTATTCTCTCAAAACCTTGCTGATCCCCAGAAATAACACATGGCATATGTAGACAAGTCTGCTCCTTGGTGTTCTGACAAGAGAAATAAAGGATGGACAGGGTATGTGGAGAGGTGAGACCCCTAGCTATGACTGAGAGTGTTGGTAAATCCTCACTCCAAAAAGAAACTATAAGGTTGAACAAAATTGACAAAAACAAGTATTTCAACACTCTGCAAGTTGACCAAAGATGTATAACAATCTGAGAAATGTTTATATTGAAAAATTGCTGAAATTTGCGTAAGTACAGTGCAGATTTGTGGTATTGTTGCCTGGGGGTGCTCCCACCCTTACCTTTCCCCTGTTTGTTCAGCACCAGAACAAGGCAGGTAGAAGGACTGACAGCTTTGTTGCTGCAATCACAGCAGAGCTCACTTGATTTGGTGGATGAGTGTGCAGGGCCAATGTCTTCACTAGCTTGAGGTTGTGGTTGTGGCAAGCATAGTCCTGGCTTAGGCTGCGAACATGCCTAGGGGAGATCAGAGCGTGCCCAGGCTAGCTAGCCCCCGAGTCCTGTCTGACTGTGAGGGCTGCATGCATGTGCAGAGGAGATGCAAAGGGGCCCAGCAAAAAATTGAGTCAGACTTGAAAACAGCCTGAAAATTGAATACATTCTCCAGCCACGTACAGATCCATTGGTGGAGGACAGAGGTCTTGCTGGATTAGGGTGTTTGAGCCTAGTCATTGGATGCACGCTCAGCTGTGGACATAGGGGCAACTCTGAGAAAGTCAGGGTTAAAAATAAAAACAGGAATAATAATTTAAGAACCTAGCAGAAACATCAGAGGCCAAACACAAGTAGAGGCAAGTCTCATATATTTAACTCAGGTGAGTTATTTAAAAAATGAATAAAAACAACAAAATCCAGCAGCAGCAACAAGCAGGGAAGAATAAGAATCCAGAGTTGCTACCATAGAGTATCTAAAATGTTCAGTTTTCAATAAAAATTAGATCATATGTAAAGAAACAGGGAAATGTGACTTCTACTCAGGAATAGCAGAGGTCAAAAGAAACTATGTGTTTCCCAGATGCTGGATTTAGCAAAGACTTCATGTAGCTATTATAAATATGCTTAAATATCTAATGGAAACCATGTTTAAAGAATTCAAGTATGACAACAATGCATCAACAAGTGGGAATTCTCAAGAGACAGAAATAAGTTTTAAAAACTTAATTTTTATTCTGTAGTGGAAATGTACAATAATGGAAATGAAAATTCACTAGAAGAGCTCAACCTCAGATTCAAGAAGGCAGAAGAAAAAAACCAGTCCCCTTGAAGATGAATGAATAGAAATTATGTAATTTGAAGAATAGAGAGGAAAAAAGGCAAAAGAAAATAAATAAATGCTCAGAAATTTGTGGGATGACATCAGACCTACCAACATATATGTAAAGAGAGTCTCAGCAAGGGAGGGGAGAGATAGAGGGGAAGAAAAAGTATTTGAACAAACAATGGCTGAAAACTTCCCAAGTTTGATGAAAAACATCACTTTACACATTCAAGAGGTTCAGTGACTCCCAAGTAGAATATATACAAAAAGATCTACACCTAAACACATTACAGTCATACTGTTCAAAGATAAAATCTTAAAAGCAATAAAGAAAATGTAACTTGTCAGATACAGGTAAGCATCAAAACACGGGTGGCTCTGATTCTGTATTGGAAGCAATGGAGGCTTGAAGGCAATGGGATGACATATACAAAGGCTGGGCAGGTCATGGTGGCTCACGCTTGTAATCTCAGCACCTTGGGAGGCCAAGGCGGGAGCGTTGCTTGAGCCCAGGAGTTCAAGATCAGCTTGGGCAACATAATGAGACCTCATCTCTGCAATAAATTAAAGAAACAAACAAAATTAGCTGGGTTTGGTGGGACATGCCTGTAGTTCCAGCTACTCGGGAGGCTGAGGTGGAAGGATCACTTGAGCCCGGAACATGGAGGCTGCAGTGAACTGAGACTGCGCCACTGCACTCCAGCCTGGGTGACAGAATGACATCCTGTCTCAAAAAAACAAAACAAAAGTGCTGAAAGAAACAAAAACATCAATGGCCATCAACCAGGAATTCCACATTCAGGAAAACTACAAACTGCTCTTCAAAAATGAAGGTAGAATTAATGTATTACCAGATAAACAAAGATCAAGATAATTCATTACTAGTAGACCTGCCTTACAAAAATGCTAAATGAATCCCTTCAGGCTAAAAGAAAATGACACCAGACAGTAACTCAAATCCACAGGAAGAAATGAGGCACACTGGAAATGGCAAATATGCAGATTCGTATTTCTAAAAAATAAATTTTTTCTGATTTCTTGTCAATTTTTTTTAAAAGATAGAAAGTAGTTTAAGGCAATAAATATAGTTGAGTTTATAGCATATATAGATATATATGGTAATAAGAGAATGGAGCTATGTTGGAGCAAAGATTTTTATGTCATCAGATTTAAATTACTATTAATTTGAAATATACTGTGATAGATTAAGATGCATACTGAGCAATCACTAAGAAAATAATTCAAAAAATAAATTGTCTGGGCACAGTGGCTCACACCTGTAATCCGAGCATTTTGGGAGGCTGAGGTGGGTGGATCACTTGAGGTCAGGAGTTCAAGACCAGCCTTTCCAACATGGTGAAACACTGTCTCTACTAAAAATATAAAAATTAGCCAGGTGTGGTGACACTCGCCTGTAATCTCAGCTACTCAGGAGGCTGAGGCAGGAGAATCGCTTGAACCCAGGAGGCAGAGGTTGCAGTGAGCCAAGATGGTGCCACTGCACTCCAGTCTGGGTGACAGAACAAAACTCCATGTCAAAAAAAAAAAAAAAAAAAAGATGAATTAAAATGACACCCTAAAAATATTTATTTAACAATTTGGGGGGAAAAGGTTAAAGGTTTTCTTTTAGATCCCACAAGTTAAGGGCTCAGTCCCACAAGACTGCCCTCCATCTCAGACACCAATTGCAAAGTAGTAAGTTGTCACCTATATCTCTGACCAGCCAGTTATAAATTGGAGTTTCCACAAACCCCTCCTTGGGCTTGATTCATTTGCTAGGGTGGCTCATAGAACTTAGGGAAACACTTATATTTATCTGTTTATTATCAAGGATAATGAAAAAGATAAAGATAGACAAATGAAAAGATGAAGAGAGCCAGGTATAGGGGAAGGTGCGAAGAGCCTCCGTGTCCTATCCAGGTGTGCGTCTTCCAGACACCTGCAAGTGTTCACCAATCTAGAAGCTCTCTCAACACTGTCCTCTTGGGTTTTTTATGGAGGCTTCATTACATAGACATGACTAATTACATCAGTGACCACTGATGATCTATTCAACCATCAGCCCCTCTCCAGAGCCTCTCAAGAGCCTCTCCAGAGGTCAAAGGGTAGAGCTGAAAGTCCCATCCCTTTAATCCCATGGCTGATTCCCCATCCTGACGTTATCCAGGAGCCCACCAGGAGCTGCCTCATTAGAACAAAAGAAGCTTCTATTGCCCAGGAAATTCCAAGGGATTTGGGAGCTCTGTGTTAGACACCAGGGTCAAAGACCAAATATTAGAAAAAAAGAGACTCCTAGCACCCCTGTCTATAAGAGTTTTAGAAATTGTCTCAGAAACTGGGGCCAGAGACCAAATGTATATTTCTTATTGTACCATAATATCACTAGAACAATGAAAGGCAGTAAGAAGAACAGAGGAACAAAGACAGGAGGCATGTACAAAATGATAATAAGGTGGAAAATGTAAATCTAACCATATCCATCATTCTATTAAATGTAGATGCTCAGACAGGGCAACAGTAATTGCGATAAAAATAGCTAACATGGACTGAGTGCTGACTATGTGCGGTACTATCCTGGGCACTTCACATGTCCACTCTTGTAATCTTCACAGTACCGCTATGGGGTATGTGCTATTCTTGTTTCTATTTTAGAAATGAGGAAACCAAAGAACACAAGGATTGAAGAACTTGCCAAGGGAATGCTTGGACAAGAAAATGAATTGGCTTCCCGGAATCCACGTGACTCAAACAATGTGAAGACCCTCAGCCCACCCTAATAAAGAAATGAGTCCTCCGTGCAGTTTTGGAAAACTCTGGAAAGGGCGAAGCAGTGTCAGCCACGGTCCTTCCATACTCTCCGTGAGCGAACCATGTGGTCTTCATAAGAACCCTTCCAGGCAGATGCATGTCATCTCTCTTTACAAGTGAAGAAACTGAGGCCCAGGGAAATTAACTTGCCCAAGGTGATGCCAAAAAAACAAAAAAAAAATGAGGATTCAAACAGTAATCTTGCTGCAGCGCCTGTGTGAATATTATGTTGCCTCTCAGTAAGTCCTATACCCAGCCCCTCCCAATTCATCAGTTAAATCAGAGAAAATGGATAAAGGAAGCATGCAGGTAGCTCTAAAAGGGAAGGGAGTCCTGAAATGGAAACCTGGGGTGGGGGTGGACCAATTGTTCCTGCTTTACCTTCAGGATGAGGGAGAGGTTTTTAAGCTAACTATATAGTTTCAGATCACTCATTCTTCCATTCACTCATTCATTCATAAATAACCACTCTCAGGCGTCCTTCTTCTCCCTCACAGGGAAGGAGTGGGGCCAGGCATTAGAAAATAGCAACTATGTTTAATGAGCATCTCAGTTAGTCCTCACCACCATCCTATGAATTAGGCATCATTATTATTATTATTTTGAGATGGAGTCTCCCTCTGTCGCCCAGGCTGGAGTGCAGTGACCAGATCTCAGCTCACTGCAAGCTCCGCCTCCTGGGTTTACGCCATTCTCCTGCCTCAGCCTCCCGAGTGGCTGGCACTACAGGCGCCCGCCACCTCGCCCGGCTATTTTTTTGTATTTTTTTTTTTTAACTTCTTTTTTTTTTTTTTTAATTTTATTTTTTTTTATTATTATACTTTAAGTTCTAGGGTACATGTGCATAACGTGCATGTTTGTTACATATGTATACTTGTGCCATGTTGGTGTGCTGCACCCATCAACTCGTCAGCACCCATCAACTCATCATTTACATCAGGTATAACTCCCAATGCAATCCCTCCCCCCTCCCCCCTCCCCATGATAGGCCCCGGTGTGTGATGTTCCCCTTCCCAAGTCCAAGTGATCTCATTGTTCAGTTCCCACCTATGAGTGAGAACATGCGGTGTTTGGTTTTCTGTTCTTGTGATAGTTTGCTAAGAATGATGGTTTCCAGCTGCATCCATGTCCCTACAAAGGACACAAACTCATCCTTTTTTATGGCTGCATAGTATTCCATGGTGTATATGTGCCACATTTTCTTAATCCAGTCTGCCACTGATGGACATTTGGGTTGATTCCAAGTCTTTGCTATTGTGAATAGTGCCACAATAATTTCGCAAAAGAAGACATTCATACAGCCAACAGACACATGAAAAAATGCTCATCATCACTGGCCATCGGAGAAATGCAAATCAAAACCACAATGAGATACCATCTGACACCAGTTAGAATGGCAATCATTAAAAAGTCAGGAAACAACAGGTGCTGGAGAGGATGTGGAGAAATAGGAACACTTTTACACTGTTGGTGGGATTGTAAACTAGTTCAACCATTATGGAAAACAGTATGGCGATTCCTCAAGGATCTAGAACTAGATGTACCATATGACCCAGCCATCCCGTTACTGGGTATATACCCAAGGGATTATAAATCATGCTGCTATAAAGACACATGCACACGTATGTTTATTGCGGCACTATTCACAATAGTTTTTTGTATTTTTTTAGTAGAGACGGGGTTTCACCATGTTAGTCAGGATGGTCTCGATCTCCTGACCTCGTGATCCGCCCATCTCGGCCTCCCAAAGTGCTGGGATTACAGGCTTGAGCCACCGCGCCTGGCCAGGCGTCATTATTTATCATCATATTGTTGATAAGGAAGTCGAAACTCTGAAAAATCAATTGCCAATGATCATAAAATTTGTAAAGGTGAAGCCAAGAATTGAGGCCAGGTCTGCCTGACCACAGTGTCCACACACTTCCTGATACACCTGAGGGTGTTGGGCAGAGGGAGTGAGGTGAGGAGAGGCCTTAGCATTCAGACTCGCTGTGTGTTACAGATTGTTTAACCACCTTGATTTTAGATGATCAGTGGCAAACTGCTAGCAAGAAGAGGAGCTTACAAAAAACAAACTTGTTGTCTTTAGTTTAATTCTTTATTTGAACATCAAATAGGTTGAGAAAATTGTTTACAGGTGCTCGAGCATCCCGCTGGATTCTTTTTCAAAGTGCAAAAGAGGTTTACAAGTGTGTTTCATTAAACAAAGCAAAGCTGCGACAAAACCGAGTCACGTCAGTAATAGTATGCATCAGCAAAAGGGCATATTAATCCATCAAACACAATTTGGCATTTGAGCCTTTTCCCATAAAACAAGAGCTCTACACTGAAGAGTATGAAGTGCACAAAAAGCATTGTTTATCACCTGTGAGAGAACAGAAACTGGCATAATGTCACTTATTAATTCAAGTCTCTATAACCAATGACCTCTCTGTGAATGCAAAGGGGTCTGTGTCTCAGGCACCTGCTCATGGGACAATATGTTGTTTCTAGGGTGCACAGCTCTAAACACACACACTGACGATGGGTTTGGAACATGGCAGCATTTACATATTTTAAAAGTTCAGGCACAATTGGATGCAAAAAAAGAATAGAAATTTTTCTTGAATCTCAAAAGACAGTGCAAAATTGAAGTGCCATAATAGAGGCAGCAATTACTTAGAAAACAATTTGAAATGACTAAAAACGAGGCCACACTTTAATTCAATTGGAAAGGAAATGCAGTTGGAAACAGAGCATAATAACGCTACTGAAAAGATGGATATTTGGGACCACAGTTCATTTGCTCCAGTTGAGAGTAACTTTTCAGGGGATTAACCTGGGAATGGTGCAGAGTCATCTAGATCACACTCCCAAGACCTGCACCAAACAGAATTATGGTTGCCTTTTGAGCTACTGTATGACTCTATTTGCCTTTCGCATAACTAGCTTCCCGAAGCAGATCTGCCTGTGAATATTAGACATTACTATGGTGTTAGTGATCATTCCCAGTACCCACGGTCCATCTCATAATTGGAAAGTATGAATAGGAAAGGATTTGTAATCAGTGTCATGCAGGGGAAGGAGTACTCTAAGCCAATGGCCCAAATCAATGGCCATTTCAATGTATCAGGTTTCAAGGTGAGAACACCTTAATGTGATCAAAAGTAAATTATCAGTAAGTCCCTCATTTGTTCAGCCCCCAAAAAGCATGGGATATGGCGTGGTTAAACATATCTGCAAGGTTACTAGGGAAATCAAATCAAAGACTGCACTTCCTTAGGGGTTAGATTTTACAACCTACGTTGATAGGGTCTTCTCTTTGGATGACCTAGTCTCTCATAATTGCTGCATGATGGCATTACAGAATCATTACGGCAAGCTAGGCAATGGGGAAAAGAAACACAGACCACTAGCTATTCCATGGACTTTACTGCTGATGTTGTTCTTTCTTCTCTAGAACTGAAGCTGCCATTTTAGAAATGGCTGTAAATGGAGCCAGTTGATGTGCGGTCTCCAGGGCAGAAGTGGACTACGGAACCCTGGTGCACACTCCAGGTGCCAGAATTAACAATTTTCCTCCAAATACTTTCAATACTTTTCTTCATATATTTGCCATTCCCCAAATTCCTGAATCTACTTCCCCACCATACCTGAGCCCCCAGATAAATCACATCTTTCAAATTTTAACTTGCCTCAGAGTGGGAGAAAGCAGAGGTAAGAGGTTTTTTTTGTCATGTCCCTACACCCAATACCAACATCAGCCAGAAAATATCTGCTGTCCATTAGTGGCACTTCAAGTAAGAATACAAAGAGATTTCCAAAGTTGCTGGAGACCCCTGGGCAAACATTTCAATCACTGATGTTCTCTGCCCATTTCAAATGTAGTAGTATCTTAACATGAATACAAACACATTGGATGAATAATGTAAAACCTTCCGCTGTATAATTGTTTGGCTTTAGCTGGTATTACATCATCTAGTCCTAGAAATTTTTTTTGTTTTATTTTAATTTTTTTAAAAGAAAATCTAAGTATAAACATTAAAAAGAACCCACTGACCCATTAACTACTGTCCAAAAATATTACTACTGATATTTTGGTAAAAGCAAAATTAGCTGCCCTGAATAATTTTCCTTTTCAGGCATAATCTTTGCTACATAAGATTGTCTGTCATTCAATATCCAACAATAGGCATCTGGATTAGTGCTATTTTGTCTACTGTGGATACAAAAGTTGATATGAAATGTGATCTTCATTTAAATGAATAATCACCAGGCTTTAGGCATAAATGACTGTATACATGACAAGGTAGCTTGAAAAGTATACAAAAAAAAAAAAAACAACTAAATATTTTTCCTTGGTTTTTGCATGTTAACCCAGTCAAATTAAATCCAGAACAGAAGTACTACATTCAATTGTCTGATAAACAAGCAATGTAATTTCAAAAAAATATATATTATACTATATAAGGTGCTTCTTAAACAAACTAAGGTGCTTCTTAAACAAACAGCAACAAAAGAATTATGTTCTTCAACATATCCTTAACACAGATACATAAAATTGTCCCCAAATTTAAGTGCACATAAAAACTTTTTTTTTTTTTTTTAATTCCCTCCCAGATTCTCAGTCCTTTGGTGATCACTTAACTGGACAATCAGAAATTAATGAAATCCACTTTTCCAAACAAGACATACCAAGGGAAGCCTGAGCAGCTCACCTGGGTCATTGGCTAACACAGACATCACCTCTCAGTAGGGTTTCAATTATAGACAATAAGGTCACCCAGAGGAAATCAAACATTCTTTTTTGTTAAGAAAAAGGAAGTAACCCATACTTGTGCTAGAGAAGCAAAGGCCCAGGGAAGGCTGCCCTGTGGCTGGAATGAGCCTTTCCTTTTTAGCCTATAAGTCAAAGGAAATTGAAGGAAATGAGCTGGCAGGAGTGGAGGCGATGGGAGTGGGGGAGGAAGGGGGAGGATTTTCTTCCCCAAACCAAACCCTGATTTTGGATTAGCTCTAAACAACCAAGGGCATATGTAATCTGACCAGGCCCCAGTCGGCCTGAGTAGTGACAGCAACGGTCCCCACCCTCCTCCCGTGCCCCAGGGTGCTGGGCCAGTTGTAGGAACACAGCTGTCTACGGCAGCTGTGACAGCTGCTTCTTCCAGCCAGGGCCACGCTGGGAAATGAAGAAGAGCTGGACTACCCCAGGGATCCCAGGGCACCCCCAAAGGGCAATGCGGGGTCTGCAAGGAATGTTCCTAGGTAGCTGCAGCCTGTGGCAGGGCCACCCTGAGCAAGTCTGACTGTGCCTCAGAACTGTATCCAGTTTCTGCCCTACTTTCCCTCTTGTTCTCTAGTAGCCACAACAATCCTGCACAAGCGCTGTTCAGCTCCATGCCCCAGGGCTAAATGCATCACTAGGGCCCCTGCTCCTTTCAACAACCCTTCACCCTTATCATGCATCACCACAGTGAACAGTTCACCCCTGTGTAAGGCACACACACGCCGGGAAGATCCAAGTACAGCACCCACCGAAACAGGTCCTGAAGCTGACCTAACTGCAAGTTCAGGGAGAGAGGGCTTTCTTTTGTAACACAAAAATAAAAACAAAAATCAAGAACTTATCCCTCATATAGGGAGACTTAACTAAGATCAACTTGCTGCTTTCCATAGGTCCATGGGAGGCACGAATGAACTGGAACCCATGACCGGAAAGCCAGAGGCAGAGCTCTCAGCACATCTGAAGCTGCAGTGTATCAAGTTAAAATAGTCTTGCCAACTAGAGGATCCACCTTCCTTGTGTGCCCCTTGTATTCCTATAGGGGAAATGAATTGACAGTCACCAGATATTCTGCTGCAGTCATATAAAAGCTTTAAGGTATACCACTTTCATAAAAGGATGCATTGCCATAGGAATACAAGAGGGTGCTATAATAAACCCTTGACCTAGCTTTCTCCAAGTCCCCAATTAAAGGAGCCACTTTAAATTCTTTGCTGTGGCTTATTCTTAAAGCCATTTAAAAAGTGCTTATCAGAGGTGAAATGTTTACTCTCCAGGCCTGGGTCTCTACAAGTAGCTTAAATGCACAGAGTCGTCTGAGCCCCAACCCGTAGACTGAGTTCAGCTGTGAAGAGCTACAGGAATCCTCACGCTTAGTAACATAGCACAGGGGGAACGAGAGCTGTTACAAAGATTTCGCCCTGGAATCCCTTTGGCTGTTCCCAACAGAAGACAGAAGATGTGCCACTAAGAACTGAGCAAGCAAATGAATGGCCACTCATCTAGAAAGCCATTGGTGGTGGATGCATGCCGGAGTGTATGCAGGAGACAGAATTTGGCTAAAGTGGTGCATGATGAGGGTAAAATGCAGCAGGGATTATCTGAACCGTGGGGGAGCCGGGGAGCTCTCAGACTGTGGCGGGGAAACCCTCTGCGTCCCCCGTGATGTAATACTTTTGCAAGGAATGCGATGAAGTAGAGCCCGCGGTGGCCAAGTGGCTTTGGTCCGTCTCCTCCATGGGCGCCCCTCCACGGCTAGTGGGCGCATGTAGGCGGTGGGCGTCCAGCATCTCCAGCAGCAGGTCGTAGAGGGGCACCACATTCTTGCACTTCATGCTGTACAGATGCTCCATGCCTTTGTTACTGTGGGTGGGAAGACACAGAGAGGACCACTTTAGAGCCAGCCCGAGCCCCAGGAGTGCTGAAATCCCTAGAAGGGGAAGGAAGAGGAACTCCAAAGACACACGGCAGCCAATCTTTCTTGCTGTTTAAAGACCCACTTTAGGATGGGAGCTGGGAAAGCTGAGGGCTTTCAGAGGCCCTAATCTGGAACTCATGGCTGTGAGGTTTTCATTTTCCACCTCCTACGTGGGTGGTCCCACCCTCACACTCTCCCTGCAGCCACTTTCAGGGTATTTGCTATGCAGGTGACTTCCACGGCCCTCCGCGGCCTCAAATGAGATCCTATTCCCTTCCAATAGGATCTAAATGCATTCAAATAGGATCGCCAGTGCATCTAAAAAGAGAACAGGAGATATTCAGCCATGAAGGAGCCGGTATTTTAAATGCGTAAAGCAGTTCAAGACGCTCCACTGTTAAATCTCTCACGTCACTTCCCATTTCACTCAGAATACAATCTAAATGTCTTTCCATGCTCTACAAGGCCCAACTGGCCCAGCTTCCATCCACATCTCCAAGCTCTTCCTGCCTGTCTCCCCTAACCCACTCTCCCTAGCCACACTGATTTTTGTGCTGCCCTTAAAGGAACTAAGCTCCCCCCAAGACTTAGGGGACCCACACTTGCTGTTCCTACTTCCTGGGATGCACCTTCCTCCAGTCTTCAAATGCCGCCTGCTCGGAAAGGTCTACCGCTACCCAGTGGCAGCGGCCTCAAGCCTCTGCAGTCTCAGCCTTCCTCTTTCACACTGGTCTGTTTCTCTTAGCATACTTATCACTACCTGAAATTCTCCTTTTTATTTATTTGTGTTTATTCTCTCCGCCTCCAAACACACACATGCACACACTCACACACTCAGGGCGAATTCCTAGAGAAGCAGGCTTTATCCTGTCCCCTGCTAGGCCTAAAACAGTGCCCAGAGCTCAGTTCATGTTCAGGAAAACAAGGGGGGAAATGGGCAGAGGGAAATGTAGGCACATGGCATTCTCCTTTCCCTACTCTCCTCCTCTGCTCTCCTCCACCAGCCACAACTCTGCTGCCCCACCACACTACTGGTGGCGGGGGTAGGGAGGAGAACAACTATTATCTAGTTTGAAATTTCTTTTAAAAGAAATATGTATCATGAGTAGCGAGGCCAAGAGAATGTCTTAGAAAACTTTGCATTTTTAGTAGGGGAAAATTCAGCTCAAGTTGGAGACCTGCCATGAAAACACAACATCAAAGCTATTCAGGGCCTACAACATGGTCTAAATTACTTGTTTAAGTGTTACTTTTTTTTCCCTCCCCCTCATTTAAAATGCTATAAAAGTTAAATGCCCCCTGGATCTGCCACTGTGTTCCTCGTGCAACCTGATGATTCACATTTACAGTCAGATGAAATCTGATATTGAATTCTCTGAGTAGCAACATATGGCTGGGGCCAAGCTTACTTAACAACATAGACTTCTGTGATTTAGATTGGCTGTAGTGAGGAACCAAAATATTATTATTATTACAATCGTGTGTGTGTGTGTGTGAGAGAGAGAGAGAGAGAGAAGCAACCTCTCTCCAGCTTTTCACACGATTCTAACAGAAACTACAGCACTTTCACCTTGCTGCTGCCCTCTGCCAGATGTGGCCAGTAAAATCAGCCAGGGTTGTATATTCAGTGCAAATTTACTTAGTATTAACTAATTAGGCTTGCTAATGCTGACAAGCAGTTAATGGATTTGAAAATTCAGCAATTCCTTTCAACAAATAGAAACACCCAACTGCAATGCATTGAATCTACAACATCACTGACATTCCCAGCTCAGAGTCAAAGCTAAGATGTTTTCCTCCAGGGTAAGGTTATTCTCTCAGCCAGGGATTTTGGCATCTAATCCACTCACGGCTTCCCTCTCTCTAATACTCATCAAAAGAAAAAGACAGGGAAGACTGGAAATGTATACTCTGAATGCAGTCACCTTCTCTACCTGACAGATGTGATTCCTCCGTCTGTTACACAGGGATCCTTGGGGAACCCTGAGAACAGAGACTGCAATCACCTTACCTACTGCAATTACCAAGTAGAAGCCGAATTCACAGGGCAGGGAAAAGCCTGCCATGAGTCATTTGTTCATTCATTCATTCCCTCATTTCTTCGTTCACTCACTCAGTAATAACGTTGTGGGCCTTTACCATATGTAAGTCTTCATATACGGCACTGTGAGGGATGCAAAGAAAATCAGATACATCTATTTTCCCAGGAGCTAATAATTTTTTAAGGTTGTCTCTGGAAAGGGTGGTGCCTGGGACTTTAATGAAGCAAACTTCTTGCCATTTGAATCATGGTCTCAGGATTTGAAGGTCCCTTAAAAATGATAGAATCCAACCTTCTTAAGACATCATAGGCCTTCCCTCACAGCCACTAAGAGAAGGAATCTCTTTCATTCCTAGGGGCCTGGTGTAAGCTCAAGGTCGTGTAGGCTTCATCACCCATGAGTACCTGTCCTAGTGTCATCACTTTGAATCATCGCTGTGGTCCTGCTGGAGTCTGCAATACATAACCCGGCAGTCTCCCCATCTCTTCCCTGCAGATAAGGTCTGCTCATGAGAATGGTATCCACTAAGCTTTTGGCCAAATTGCAGGACGATGGAATGGAAATGAGGCCACTTTCACCTTTTGGCATAGAAAGACTCTATTTTCTCTGCTGATATCCTTCCTTAGCTCTTACAGAAAACATTTGTTGAGTACTTACTATGTGCTCTGCACCGTGCTAGGTGATATTGGGTAAGCAAGCCATGGCTCACAGAGTTGTCAATCTAAACGGGCAGAAAAATAGTAAAATGGGCAGTAACCATAGGGAAGAACAGAGTATAAGTTCCAACTAGGTCTTAAGGGTTAGGAGATGCTTCCTTCAAGGAGTGAGATCTGAGCTATGACAGGTTAGATTATTGCTCAGAAATATTCATGCCCCTGGCAACATGTCCATCTTTGACTCTGGACTCCTCACATGCTTGCTTGGCCAATGAAATGTCAGTGGACATGAGTGAAAGAAAATAGTAAAATGCACTTGCCCAAACAGGATCGCTTTCTCATGCCTCTGCAGTTGCTATGAGAACATGTCCCAGCTAACATGTGGGTACAAGGAGGATAGGAGACATGAGACACAGAGCAGAGTCACCCTGGCCTCAGGCAGCTGCCTCCCAGATGTGTGAGTGAGCCCAGCTGAGGTCAGGAGGGCTGCCCGCCAATCTGCAGCCTGAAGAAGAACCTCCCCCAGATGACTCATCCAACAGTCAGCTATTATGGCTAGAGCTCAGACATGAGGAAGTCCTCGTAAGCTAAGTAAGGGCTGAATCATAAGGAGTAATAAAAACAAAGTGAAACGGTTTATACTTTTATCTAAAAGCAATGAGAAGCCACTGAAGGGTTTTAAGCAGGAGGATGACATCAGATTTGCTTCTAGAATGATCACTCTGGACACATCATGGAGAATGATCTAGAAAGGATCTAGATTACAGGCAGGCATACATGTTCAGTGACTGGCCCAGAAGTCCAACAGAAAATGATGGTGGCTTAGACTAGGGTAATGGCAGTGGGGGTGACAAGAAGGGGTTCAACAGGTATGAAGGAATCAACATTGACTCTCTGTGAGGCATCTGGCCCCAGGGTCTCTCATTTAGGATATCCAGGTGTGCACAGGGACCATAACAGATGTGCCCAGTGTCTTCAGGGGATGTGTACGCTCACAGGCTTCTCTTGATTGGCCCCCTCCTCCTATTTGCACACTGCACCCAATCTCTAAACCCCTGCCCCAAAGCACATGCTTTAAACCAAGCATAAGTATCGCTTCCTCTCTGCCTTCTCTGACACTTGCCCTGTGACCCATGCAGATTTAAAACATATCTCTCCTGTCCTCCCATAGCATTTATGCTTATTCTGTGCCAGGAACTCTCACAAGTGCGCTCTCCATATGCAGGCACCAGTCCTTCCTGGCCAGCTGTCACATAGGTTTGGGGGCGTGTTTTCTTTATGTCTCTCCTGTAGGAAGCCCACAGATGCCTCACCTCATGTGCCTGATGTGGGAGAGGATGAGGAGGAGCTGGGCCAGCCGCCGGTGCTGCTGCTGCAGGGTCAGGCCTGCCTTGGCCATCAGGTGGATCAAAGTGTCTGTGATCTTGTCCAGGACTCGGTGGATATGGTCCTTCTCTTCCAGAGACTTCAGGGTGCTGGACAGAAATGTGTACACTCCTGAATGTGCAGAGAGAGAGTGAGAGAGAGAAGCTCAAAGAGGATGAGGTCTAGGAGACCCAGAGTGTCCTTGGGATGTAATAACGAGCCAGTGGCCTTCCCCAGCACAGTAGTCTAGCATTGGGGATGCTCCAGACCCATTTGAAACCGAGTTACAATGTAAAATTCCTAAGGCATATGCAAGTTTCAGAGCACCAGCAAACCAGGGGGGGGCCCTTTATGTGAGCCATGACCCAGAAAGGGGCTGTTGGCCTTGGGGCCTGTCATGGTAACATGGGCCATCTTTTCTCAGACAGGTCTGACACCAACATGAATTGTCCATGTAATGTAATTGACCGTGTAATTGACAACCCTGTGAGCAGCCACTGCTGTTCCTTTTCACATCAAGAAACTAAAGGGCAGAGAAAGTCACTAAAGCCACTAACCTGCTAGGGAACTCGGATATAGGCAGGCAGAGCTTAGATGAAACCCAATCTGCTGACTCCACAGGTGGTAATGATAAAGGAGACGCTCTCTCGGGAGATGTGTGAAACTCGTGGTGAGATTCAGAGACAGAGAGTGATGAGCGATTGGCTAAGTGATTGGAAGGTGATGTTTCCAAGTAGGATTTCTGTTTTAGATCAAGTCTGAAGCCTAAGCACTTTTAATCAAGTTTGCACTTTAGATCAAGTTTGAAGTCTAAGCACTAAGCCTCAGCACAAAAGTTTAGGATGTGGATGGGTATAGGCCACCTTGAAAACCACTGGTTTTTTATGGCCACGTAAGTTTTTCCTCTCTGGCATATTTTCTGAAATAGATCCTGCTCTCTGGGCCCCACAGACAGATCCAGGACAGAAAGTGAGACCATCACGGCACCTGGTGTTTCTGGACAGCATTAGCCTCGAGCCAGAAAATAAGAGCCTATTTCTGAGATTGTATGTGAGGTTGTGAGACAAAAGTTCTTTCCTCTAGCATTGCTAAACTGGGAGGATGAGAATACAGGGCTCTGAATGGCCCTCTTCCCAGCACATGGAACTCCTGTCTGCAGAAAGGAAACTACTGACAACAAGCAGAGGTGATAGTGTGGGGGTGAAAGAGAGAAAGAAAGAGAGAGAGAGAGAGAGAGATCCAGGTAGTAGTCACAAGGTCTTAGTTTTTTCTTTTTCTTTCTTTTTTTTTTTTTTTGAGACAGAGTCTCCACTTTGTCACCCAGGCTGGAGTGCAGTGGCACGATCTCGACTCACTGCAACCTCTGCCTCCAGGGTTTAAACAGTTCTCTGCCTCAGCCTCCCAAGTAGCTGGAATTACAGGTGCCCGCCACCACACCCAGCTAATTTTTGTATTTTTAGTAGAGACAGGGCTTCACCATCTTTGGCAGGCTGGTCTTGAACTCCTGACCTCGTGATCCACCCACCTTGGCCTCCCAAAGTGCTGGGATTGCAGGCGTGAGCCACTGCACCTGGCCAAGTTCTTAGTTCTTACATTTTTTTCACTTGACCTTTGAGCTTTCATATATCCTTCCTAACAGTGTATCAGTGAATCCCCTTTTAGCTTAAGATAGTCAGAGTTGGATTTTTGTCGCTTGTAACTGAAAAAATTCTATTACAAGAAGTTGAGACCTCAACCCAAGGACAGGAAGAAAATGAGTGACAGTGGACTGAGAAGTATTGAGAACAAGAGATGGGCAGGATGGAACAGGCTTTTTGGGGACTACAAGGATGCATTTTCTAACACTGCAGAAATAAGCTCCATCCTGCCTAATCACACCACTTTGCAGGGAGCAGATGACAGTGTTTTGGTTTTTTTTCCCAGATTATGTGTATTTATAGCAACACTTATCGGTCATCCCACTATTCAGCCCACTGACCATCTCACAAACATATTCCTCCTCCTCTCCTCTCCCCTTCCTCATCAGCACCTTCAAGAGCTAAAGGCTCCCAAGTTTATCCATCCCTGACTTTATGCGGAAAACATGGTGACAAGTTACTGCTCACGTAGCAGCTTGTAGGTTGGAAATGGGAGAAACATCTACACAGAGGAACTCATAGTAAACAGAGTTGTAATTGCCCAGAATGGAAAATGGCTAAGGTTTAAAACTAGCATAACAATAACAACAAAACCAGAATGGTCGGGATCTTGGTTTCCACGCAGTTGAATAGGATAATGTAGCTTTTGGTACCCTGGGGCACTTTGATCTAAAGCAAACAGCACAGAAGAAGTAAGCAGCAGAGAGACAGCAGGTTAAGAAGGAAATTGCTGAATTACTTCACTTATGTTCCATGTGGGCTGCTGGTAGAGAAAGAATGTGTCTATCAGAAAAATAGGCAAATGTCCCATGGCCGTGGTGTTGGCCTGGAGGCGGCAGATAACAGAGGGTGTGAGCTGGGGGATTAGGGCTAGGAGGGCCTCAGTTTACCTCCCTTGTCTCCGCCTCTCACAGTCCTCTGTGACATCATACACAGTGCAGCCTCACATCCCCTAGAGCCCCTGCCTCCAGCTGGATATCCTAGGAACCCACCCAAGCCACAGAACTGAGTTAGACCAACTTGGATGATGTACTTTCTACCAATTTCCTTTTTTGTTCCCACCCAGGATGCCGGTCTCATTCTCCAATAATCCCTTTCTTGTTGAAGGAAACCACAGAATGGAGACTCAAACAGCTTGAATGTCCCTGCCTGGAAAGGTGACACGTGTGCATCACTTCTCTTGTTATTGTTTCCACGGCGAGAAAGCACGCTGTGCTGGGACCTCAGCAACCCCAAGAGCCAGCATTTCACCATGACCTTGTCAATGGAGGTCAAAGACACGGCACTCAGCCTCTGGGGAGTGACTTTTTTCTTGGGCTGCCAGTGTTCCATCCTCCTTAAGGTGCGTGTGGCTTCCTTTATCCAGCACGCACTTATTGAGAACCTAGTATGTGCATGACTATGCTAAGGATTCCAAGCCTTACTTCCTTTCAAGTGTTAATGTTTTAAGAGCAGATATTGCCTGCAGAGAGAGAATGTTCTTAACACGGACTCTCAGGATACAGGCCATTTGCAGAACAAGCCTGTTTTTCTAGTCCTGTTTTGGCATCAATACAGCTTATCATCTCATCCTTGTCAGCAGATGCTTCCTAGCTGTGCAAATATATTGAGAAATAAAAATAGGGTCCTGTTGAAATGCCAATAGTTGACAACAGAAGCCATCTTCTTTCTGGACTTCTCTGGCAAAATGTCGTCCATGTTTGCTGCCTGTTGCCCTTCAGGGGCCATTTGGGAGAAACAACAGAAATTCAGATTCCCAGAATGCTTCATGTGCTTTGGCAACCACCGCCAATAAGCAAGAGCAAAACAGGGCTGCTGGTAGTTTCCATATCCCAGGTGGTCTCTCCCACCCTGGATGGCCACACCACTGTGCCCAGCAGCACAAAGCAACTGAGCAGACAGTGTGGACCCGCAGAAATATTCTTGCAACAAGGTAGGCTTTTGCAACTCTGGAGATTGCTCCAAATCCCAATGATGGAAACAAACAAACAAAATCTATATGTCATTATCCAGTCTTGAGATGCTGCCAGCAAATCTGAGCTTCTAGGCATCCTGAATCTTATAGCCAATAAGGAGATATCTAGGAAGAGTCTGGGGAAACTGAGTGGTACAAACGAAAGGGGAGCGAAGCCACGAGGATACCCCTATGTACAAGACATCGCAATTTAGTCTCTTGCTCTCTCCCTCACTCTCAATTCTGCTGTCCCTCACCTTCTCTCATTTTGCTAGGACATTCTCTCTTCCTTTTCCTCTTTCCATCTCCACCCCAGAGGAACCCCGTTATCCGTTTCTCAGCACTTTTCTAGATAACGGAGTCTTCCGAAAGCTGGAGGAGGTGTGTCGTACACTGCAGTACCCGTGCGGTGTGGCTGTGCCCAGAAGGAAGCTCTAGTACAACCAGGGGTCCCCTTGCCATGGCCTCCATGGAGATGGGGGGCACATCTAAATGTCCCTGGAGAAGTAAGAGATGCTGATGCCTATGGCTTACCAGATGCTTGAGGACAAACTCTTCAAGCCAGGCCAGATTTTCTTTCTGTTCCCAAAGGAAGGATGTGACAGCAGACCCTAAGAGAGTCCTTCATTCTATTGCAGCTTGATCAAAAACAGAATGACTCAAAGGAAAAAGTGAAGAAAATTCCTCAAGTCACAGTTTAAGTAGTCTGGACCAGAAAGCTGCCACTCAGCTTGGAGAAGGAGGAGCTTTCAGCACTCACAGAGAGGTCCTAGGGATGAGTCACACATCAGCCTTTCGGGTGCCCCGCTGGGGACTCATTCTACAACCAAATAGCGTGCTTGCTCAAAAGTGCCACCGAAGCTGACCGTCTGATAAACACGTTTGTTGTATGCTTCTCCTATGATTGTGGTTCATTTGTGGTTCTGGGAGTGGCACTGTCCCTAACAGGGTGTTTGGACAGCCTGAGGCTGCTGTTGCCACTTCTTGGAAGGGACTATACTGGATGTCCTACAATGTGCAAGACAGTCCCTAACAATGAAGGATTTGTTCCAGTTCCTATGCCTCTCAAATGCCCTACTGAACTAAATCTACTACAAATAAAAATCTAGAGTGGCTGGATGCAGTGGCTCATGCCTGTAACCCCAGCACTCTGGGAGGCCGAGGCAGGCGAATCACTTGAGGTGAGGGGTTCAAGACCAGCCCGGCCAACATGGTGAAATCCTTTCTCTACTAAAAATACAAAAGTTAGTCACGCATGGTGTCAGGTGCCTGTAATCCCAACTACTCGGGAGGCTGAGGCAGGAGAATCGCTTGGACCTGGGAGGTGGAGGTTGCAGTGAGCCGAGATCGCACCACTGCACTCCAGCCTGGGTGACAGAGTGAGACTCCATCTCAAAAAAAAAAAAAAAAAAAAAAACAAGTAGTGAAAAGTTTCGAAAAGCTTTCACATGGCTGTGCCCAAAAGTTCCAGTATATTAATTGGTTATAGAGAAGGAAGTTTAAATGGAATAAAATTTCCCCAAATTATTAAATAATTTATTCACTTTATTTAGTTTGGCAATTGAATATATTATGTCAGCTTTTCAACCATGCATTTAATTGAAATGATTTCAGTGCAGTTGAACAGGTACCACAAAAACAATACAAATGGATGTAAATATGTAGACAGGAGCTGTAAGACTCTACTAAATAAAATTAGAGCCAACAATTATAAAATAGTGCACATCAATGAAATATTGTTATTGCCTCCTATATGTTTTAAAATAAATATGTAACATGATAAGAAATCCATTTTTGTGGGTACATATTAAAATCATTTTGAGGTTTGTATCTTTTTGTTTTACATTGACATCATCTCCAGAGTTTTTGTACACGCTTCCTGATAGCCTCTTACATGTTTTATTGTTCCTTTTTCCAATCCATCTTGTCTTCTCCACTGCTTATCCAAAGGATATAATCTCCAAGGCCTTGTTAAGTTCCAGAGACTGACTGAATATTTGCCTTGAATGTAGTGGGATATTAAGATAGGATAAATGTTTCTATCCACTTTGGCTCTTTTTCATCTTATAACAAAGGGAATCACTTTGACAATACACTTATAATAAAGCCAGACTCATTTGCAAAATTATTTCTTCATTTTTTATTCTTCTTTCACTTCCACAGTCTTTGAATTTTCTTGGCATGTGTTTTAGCCCATTTTCTGTTGTTTATAACAGAATACCTGAAACTGGGTAACTTACAAAGAAAAGGAATTCATTTCTTACAGTTGTGGAGGTTGGGAAGTCCTAGGCCAAGGGGACACCTTGGGTGAGGGCCTTCTTTCTGGTGGGGACTCTGCAGGATCCCGAGGTGGCTCCTATGGCAAGGGGGCTGAGTGTGCCAGTGCAGGTCTCTCTTCCTTCTCTTATAAAGCTACCAGTCCCACTTCTGGGATATTCCTTGATCCACCAGCGCGTTATTCGGTGAATGGTTTCAACCACTCATGAGTGCAGAACCTTCACGAACCAATCATCTCGTAAAGGTCCTACTTCTCAATACTGCCACATTGGGGATTAAATTTCAACATGAGTTTTGGAAGGGACAAATATTCAGACCACACAGTAGCATATTTTTACTAATCGATTTATTTTTTTTTCTCCTTTTATCATACACAAATAGGTTGGTTAGTTTTTAGTTTTCTCAATCTAGTGTCCATGTCTTTTTCTGCTTTTTCATATGCCTGTACTTCTTGGATAAAAAGCCTCTGATCATCTTCTCATATCCAAACATTCATTATAAGTATATATAAGCATTTTATTACTGTATTATGTTTCCTACTTTAGTCAAGCTTGGGCATCTGCATTGAAATATATATCATTTTATTTTAGTATAGTTTAATATTATTTCTCCTTTATATGATGGTTATAAAATACACTAAATTTTTAATTATATGTACAGGTAAATTATTACCTAGTTGTTTCATTTAAGAGTAGTCAAAGGAATATGTATGTTTTATTAGACTGGTAGTTTGTTACTGGCAATTGAAGGAGATTTTTCTCTTAAGGTTTGTGAATCTCAAACTTGGCTGTCTCTCAGAATCTCCTGTGGAGTTTTACAAGATGCAGCTGTCAGGTTCCATCAAAACCTCATGATTGGAAGCTGAGGGTGGAGCCCTGATATCTGTGCTTTTAAAAAAACTCTCCATTAACAGCCAGGATGACGAATCACAAGACTATCTTAGCTTCTTTGTATTGTGGCTACTGAAATGTAAAATCTTGAAAACATGGACTGAATCTTTGTTTTGTGAAAAGAGCCCTATCACGATGCTACGATGACTTTAAGAGGATGACTTATCCATGGATAGCCTTGCTCCTCCATGCCTGTTCTGCCTTTCTGCCTGGACTGGTTATAATGGAGATAACTCTTAGGATGACCTTGGAAGCCACCCATTCATGATGGCAGAGCCCTCAACAGCCTGACTCCCTGAGTGACCACATCAGAGAGGGTTATGATACTAACCTGTTCATGGACCCAGCATTGTTAAGTAAACAAGAAATAAACTTCTAGGTGTTTGAGCCATTATACATTTTGTAGCCTATTTGTTACAGTAGGTGTCCTACTCTGATGCAAGATGAGAAGTATTTTATGACTTACTGATGGGAAAGTGAATACATTTGTGAAAAGAGGAATAAAGCCAGAGGAATATTTTGTATGCCTCTTTTTGTTGCCATTTCCTACATTCTTAAGGCTTTAGGTTGCAAAGTTTACTTAGAAATCATTCTATTGCCTAATACCAATACTGCCACACTTCGTTATGGAAACCACAGTCTAAATTCTAGAACCAGCTAGACATCCCCCATCATGCCATCCATTCATTCTGAATACTAACATACTTCGTAGCAACCAATTTGTTCAAAGAACTAATGGGCAAGCCTAAGACACTTGAATGTCTAGTTTGTTATGATTTAAAGCCCTCAACATTACTAAAGACTTCAAAGAGATTGCTCTATGGCGTAGAGGAACTAACTTCTCATTATGTGAATTGAATAAAGAGATTACTGCTGTGGGAAATATTTGTTCATAGATAGGAAACTTCCATCCTTCTACTGATGTGTAATGTTTACCTGAAAGGTGAAGAGCGTGCTCATAACCCAATCCTTGAGCAAATGTGTATTGTTAGACTAGTGTGTATAAGACCATACACTTATCGAAGTCCTCTCTAAGAGGTCTCAAAGGGAGATGACAGTGAAGATGAGTGTTTTTGCTGGAACCCAGCAAGGGAACATGGCAGTCCTGTTCATTTGGTATTGCTATATACCCACTTGGCACAGATACTACATAACCAACCATATGCTTCTGATTCAGTGACATTTTTCAACTTGTATAATTTTTTATTGAAATCTACTAGATGTTCTAGAAAGTAAATACTTGGTGTATCAACACATTCACAGTGAAACTGATGAACTGATTCAGTTGACTTGAGAAAAAAAATCTTAAATGTGCACTTTTTAAGAAGAATTTAATATCTCACTTTTAAATGTAAAGTCCTAGTTTTTAATTTTTATAAGAAACATTGTATTTATTTAAATATTTAAGTATTAATTATTGATAATAAAATAAATATTAATTATTTAAATAAATATTAAATATTTATTTAAATAAATTTTGTAATAAATATTATAACCTTTGTAATAAAATATTATAGCCTTATACCTTTTAGGACAAAGCCATTACGTATCTATATTTTCCTTAGGAGCCTTCTTTTCATTAGTTGTATCTGTAATGTATTTTTAAACAGCCAGGGTTCTGGATTTCGTACTCCACAGTCAGTTACTATCTTTCCAAGGTCAGAAAAGATGCCCTAAAGACACACTTGGAAAATGCACAGTCCATCTATTGCAGAGGAGTTTGCAGAAAGTTCCATGTGGAACTTCTAGTCCCACTGGGATGACCTGGTCTCAGAGGCTTTGAGGGTTTCCTTTTTTCCCAGAAAAGGCAGACCAAAACATCCTGGGTATATTTGTTTCCCTGGATCCCACTCTTTCTTGCCTGGTACTTCAGTAATAACTAAGCCACAACGCAGAGCAGGAAGCCGCTCTTACACACTGGGGAAGATTGTGTTTTCCAAGGATGACCACACCAGTATCTCCTATCCACAAGTTTTTCTACAAGGTGTTCTTGGCACCCTTCCCATGAAGATATGGGATCTGGGCCCTCTCCCTTGAAACTGAGTGGACTCATGACTCACTTCTAATCAATAGAATGGGCTGGAAGTGACACATTACCACTTCTAAGTGCATTTCATAGAAGGCTATGAAACTTTTGTTTTGTCAGCTGGGACAGTTGCTTCTGGAGCCCTTGCCACTTTGTGAGAGGTCTAGTGTCCCATGCTGTGATATCAGACAGGTCTCCCATTTGACAGGTCCAGTTGATGTCCCAGCCAACAGCCAATATCAATTGCTAGCCTATGAATAAAGATACCTCAAGGTGGCTCCAGCCCATAACTCTCAAATTACCCCTGGTTGACAACTCTCCCCATCTAAGACTTCAGACATTGTGAACATGAGACAAGCCATTCCCTCTGTGTCTTATCCAAATTTATGATCTATAGAGTCCAAACATTTTTTTTCTAGCTGTTAAATTTAGCAGTCAGCAGCAGTAACCAGAACACGCCTGGACATCTTTTTTTCTTTTTCTTTTTCATTTTTTTTTAGAAAGAGAGACAGGGTCTTGCTCTCTCACCCAGGCTGGAGTGCAGTGGTGCAATCATGGCTCACTGCAGCCTCAAACTCCTGCGCTCAACCAATCCTCCCGCCTCAGCCTCTCAAGTAACTGGGTCTATAGGCACAAGCCACAATGCCCAGCTATACCTAGACATCTAAGCCAGATGCTTCAGGAGGAAAGTGATCCAGAAGAGGAAGATAGGAGATTTCACTCCTGACCTGATACATCAAGAGGTGGAATAGAATTTCAATGCTTCCTGCCCCATGTTATAAACTCTGACCTAGCCCTCATCCATGCAGTGATAAGGGCTTCGGTGCCCTGACCTAGCCCTCATCCATGCAGTGATAAGGGCTTCGGTGCATCCTATGAAGTGTGAAGTTAGTGGTTTTCATAGGAGACCTTTAGCCTAATCACCACCAAGGTGATTATCAAAACACATGGATCATCCCCTAACTGGTAACCCAAAAGATCTGTACTCCGGTTTCTCACCACGGAATAAATGACTTCGAGTTGTCAGTTGCACAGTCCTTGCCAAAGTCCTACTTGTGAGAAATAGACTTTGTAGAACTTTGTCTGAAAAGGAATTCTTATGTTGAATAACTGGTCTATTTTTTTTTAATTAAAAGCCTCTGAACCTTATAATAAAATGTGTTCTTTTTGTTTTGGCCAGGCAAACGAAATTTACAGCCAAACTGTAAAGATATACTTCTGTGTGTGTGCATCATTTTCATGCTGCTGTTAAAGACATACCCAAGACTGGGAAGAAAAAGAGGTGTCATTGGACTTACAGTTCTAAGGCTAGGAATGCCTTAGAATCATGGCGGGAGGTGAAAGGCACTTTTTTTTTCTTTTTATTATACTTTAAGTTCTAGGGTACATGTGCACAATGTGCAGGTTTGTTACATAGGTACACATGTGCCATGCTGGTTTGCTGCACCCATCAACTTGTCATTTACATTAGGTATTTCTCCTAATGCTATCCCTCCCCCACTCCCCCAACCCCCTGACAAGCCCCAGTATGTGATATTCCTCGCCCTGTGTCCATGTGTTCTCACTGTTCAACGCCCACCTGTGAGTGAGAACATGTGGTGTTTGGTTTCATGTCCTTGTGATAGTTTGCTTAGAATGATGGTTTCCAGCTTCATCCACGTCCCTGCAAAGGACATGAACTCATCCTTTTTTATTGGCTGCATAGTATTCCATGGTGTATATGTACCACATTTTCTTAATCCAGTCTATCATTGATGGACATTTGGGTTGGTTCTAAGTCTTTGCTATTGTAAATAGTGCTGCAATAAGCATACGTGTGCATGTGTCTTTATAGTAGCATGATTTATAATCCTTTGGGTATATACCCACTAATGAGATCGCTGGGTCAAATGGTATTTCTAGTTCTAGATCCTTGAGGAATTGCCACACTGTCTTCCACAATGGTTGAACTAATTTACACTCCCACCAACAGTGTAGAGGCATTCCTATTTCTCCACATCCTCTCCAGCATCTGTTGTTTGCTGACTTTTTAATGATTGCCATTCTAACTGGCATGAGATGGTATCTCATTGTGGTTTTGATTTGCATTTCTCTGATGACCAGTGATGATGAGTATTTTTTCATATGTCTGTTGGCTGCATAAATGTCTTGAGAAGTGTCTGTTCATATCTTTGCCCACTTTTTTGATGGATTTGTTTTTTTCCTGTAAATTTGTTTAAGTTTTTTGTAGATTCTACAAAGATATTACCCCTCTGTCAGATGGGTGGATTGCAAAAATTTTCTCCCATTCTGTAGGTTGCCTGTTCACTCTGATGATAGTTTCCTTTGCTGTGCAGAAGCTCTTTAGTTTAATTAGATCCAATTTGTCTATTTTGGCTTTTGTTGCCATTGCTTTTGGTGTTTTAGTCATGAAGTCTTTGCCCATGCCTATATCCTGAATGGTATTGTATAGGTTTTCTTCTATGTGTTAGGTCTTACATTTAAGCCTTTAGTCCTTCTTGAGTGAATTTTTGTATACAGTGTAAGGAAGGAATCCAGTTTCAGCTTTCTACATATGGCTAGCCAGTTTTCCCAGCACCATTTATTAAATAGGGAATCCTTTTCCCATTGCTTGTTTTTGTCAGGTTTGCCAAAGATCAGATGTGTGGTGCTATTTCTGAGGCCTCTGTTCTGTTCCATTGGTCTATATATCTGTTTTGGTACCAGTACCATGCTGTTTTCATTACTGTAGCCTTGTAGTATAGTTTGAAGTCAGGTAACGTGATGCCTCCAGCTTTGTTCTTTTTGCTTAGGATTGTCTTGGCTTTGCAGGCTGTTTTTTGGTTTCATGTGAACTTTAGTTTTTTTCAAGTCTGTGAAGAAAGTCAGTGGTAGCTTGATGGGGATAGCATTGAATCTATAAATTACTTTGGGCAGTATGACCATTTTCACAATATTGATTCTTCCTATCCATGAGCATGGAATGTTTTTCCATTTGTTTGTGTCCTCTTTTATTTTGTTGAGCAGTGGTTTGTAGTTCTCCTTGAAGAGGTCCTTCACATCCCTTGTAAGTTGGATTCCTAGGTATTTTATTCTCTTTGTAGTAATTGTGAATGGGAGTTCACTCATGATTTGGCTCTCTGTTTGTCTATTATTGGTGTACAGGAATGCCTGTGATTTTTGCACATTGATTTTGTATCCTTAGACTTTGCTGAAGTTGCTTATCAACTTAAGGAGATTTTGGGCTGAGACGATGGGGTTTTCTAAATATACAATCTTGTCATCTGCAAACAGAGACAATTTGACTTCCTCTTTTCCTAATTGAATATCCTTTATTTCTTTCTCTTGCCTGATTGCCCTAGCCAGAACTTCCAACACTATGTTGAATAGGAGTGGTGAGAGAGGGCGTTCTTATCTTGTGCTGGTTTTCAAAGGGAATGTTTCCAATTTTTGCCCATTCAGTATGATATTGGCTGTGGGTTTGTCATAAATAGCTCTTACTGTTTTGAGTTACGTTCCATCAATACCTAGTTTATTGAGAGTTTTTAGCATGAAGGCTCTTGGATTTTGTCAAAGACCTTTTCTGCATCTATTGACATAATCATGTGTTTTGGTTCTGTTTATGTGATGGATTACGTTTATTTATTTGCATATGTTGAACCAGCCTTGCATCCCAGGGATGAAGCTGACTTGGTTTTGGTGGATAAGCTTTTTGATGTGCTGTTGGGTTTGGTTTGCCAGTATTTTATTGAGGATTTTCACATGGATGTTCCTCAGGGATATTAGCCTAAAATTCTCTTTTTTGTTGTGTCTCTGCCAGGTTTTGGTATCCGGATGATGCTGGCCTCATAAAATGAGTTGGGGAGGATTCCCTCTTTTTCTGTTGATTGGAATAGTTTCAGAAGGAATGGTACCAGCTCCTCTTTGTACCTCTGGTAGAATTCGGCTGTGAATCTCTCTGGTCCTGGACATTTTTGGTTGGTAGGCTATTAATTATTGCCTCAATTTCAGAACCTGTTATTGGTCTATTCAGAGATTCAACTTCTTCCTGGTTGGGTCTTGGGAGGGTGTATGTGTCCAGGAATTTATCCATTTCTTCTAGATTTTCTAGTTTATTTGCATAGAGGAGTTTATAGTATTCTATGATGGTAGTTTGTATTTCTGTGGGATCGGTGGTGATATCCCCTTTATCATTTTTTATTGCGTCTATTTGATTCTTCTGTCTTTTCTTTATTAGTCTTGCTAGCGGTCTATCAATTTTGTTGATCTTTTCAAAAAACCAGCTCCTAGATTCATTGATTTTTTGAAGGGTTTTTTGTGTCTCTATTTCCTTCAGTTCTGCTCTGATCTTAGTTATTTCTTGCCTTCTGCTTGCTTTTGAATTTGTTTGCTCTTGCTTCTCTAGTTCTTTTAATTGTGATGTTAGGGTGTCAATTTTAGATCTTTCCTGCTTTCTCTTGTGAGCATTTAGTGCTATACGTTTCCCTCTACACACTGCTTTAAATGTGTCCCAGAAATTCTGGTACATTGTGTCTTTGTTCTCATTGGTTTCAAAGAACATCTTTATTTCTGCCTTCATTTCATTATGTACCCAGTAGTCATTCAGGAGCAGGTTGCTCAGTTGCCGTGTAGTTGTGTGGATTTGAGTGAATTTCTTAATTCTGAGTTCTAATTTGATTGCCCTGTGGTTTGAGAGACAGTTTGTTGTGACTTCTGTTCTTTTACATTTGCTGACGACTGTTTTACTTTCAATTATGTGGTCAATTTTAAAATAAGTGTGATGTGGTCCTGAGAAGAATGTATATTCTGTTGATTAGGGTGTAGAGTTCTGTAGATGTCTATTAGGTCTACTTGGTCCAGAGCTGAGTTCAAGTCCTGTATATCCTTGTTAACCTTCTGTCTTGTTGATCTGTTTAATATTGACAGTGGGGTTTTGAAGTCTCCCATTATTATTATGTGGGAGTCTGTCTCTTTGTAGATCTCTAAGGACTTGCTGTATGAATCTGGGTGCTCCTGTACTGGGTGCATATATATTTAGGGTAGTTAGCTCTTCTTGTTGAATTGATTTCTTTACCATTATGTAGTGGCTGTCTTTGTCTCTTTTGATCTTTGTTGGTTTAAATGCTGTTTTATCAGAGACTAGGATTGCAACCCCTGCTTTTTTTTTTTTTCTTTTTGCTTTCCATTTGCTTGGTAGATCTTCCTTCATCCCTTTATTTTGATCCTATGTGCATGTGAGATGGGTCTCCCGAGTACGGCGCACCAAAGGGTCTTGACTCTTTATCCAGTTTGCCAGTCTGTGTCTTTTAATTGGAGCATTTAGCCCATTTACATTTAAGGTTAATATTGTTGTGTTTGAATCTGATCCTGTCATTATTATGTCAGCTGGTTATTTTGCCCATTAATTGATGCAGTTTCTTCATAGCATCGATGGTCTTTACAATTTGGCATGTTCTTGCAGTGGCTGGGTACCAGTTGTTCCTTTCCATGTTTAGTGCTTCCTTCAGGAGCTCCTGTAAGGCAGGCCTGGTGGTGACAAAATCTCTCAGCATTTGCTTGTCTGTAAAGGGTTCTATTTCTCCTTCACTTATGACGCTTAGCTTGGCTGGATATAAGATTCTGGGTTGAAAATTCTAACAAACCTGCACGTTATGCACATGTACCCTACAACTTAAAGTATAATAATAATAAATAAATTAAAAAAAAAAAAAGATTTTTTAAGAATGTTGAATATTGGCCCCCACTCTCTTCTGGCTTGTAGGGTTTCTGCTGAGAGATCCCCCTGTTAGTCTGATGGGCTTCCCTTTATGGGTAACCTGACCCTTCTCTCTGGCTGCCCTTAACGTCTTTTTGCTTCATTTCAAACTTGTTTAATCTGAAAATTATGTGTCTTGGGGTTGCTCTTCTTGAGGAGTATCTTTGTGGTGTTCTCTGTATTTCCTGAATTTGAATGTTGGCCTGCCTTGCTAGGTTAGGGAAGTTATCCTGGATAATATCCTGAAGAGTGTTTTCTAACTTGGTTCCATTCTCCCCATCACTTTCCAGTACACCAATCAAACATGTATTTGGTTTCTTCACATAGTCCCATATTTCTTGGAGGCTTTGTTCATTTCTTTTCATTCCTTTTTTTCTCTCGTCTTGTCTTCTCACTTTATTTCATTAATTTGATTTTCAACCACTGATATCCTTTCTTCCACTTGATCAAATCAGCTATTGAAGTTTGTGCATATGTCACAAAGTTCTCATGCTGTGGTTTTCAGCTCCATCAAGTCATTTAAGGTCTTCTCTACACTGTTTATTCTAGTTAGACTTTCATCTAACCTTTTTTTCAAGGTTTTTAGCCTCCTTATGATGTGTTAGAACATGCTCCTTTAGCTTGGAGAAGTTCGTTATTACCGACCTTCTGAAGCCTACTTCTGTCAACTCACCAAAGTCATTCTCCATCCAGTTTTGTTCCCTTGCTGGTGAGGAGCTGCGATCCTTTGGAGGAGAAGAGGCACTCTGGTTTTTGGAATTTTCTGCTTTTCTGCTCTGGTTTCTCCCCATCTTTGTGGTTTTATCCACCTTTGATCTTTGATGTTGGTGACCTACAGATGGGGTTTTGGTGTGGATGTTCTGACTGTTGATGTTGATGCTCTTCCTTTCTGTTTATTAGTTTTCCTTCTAACAGTCAGGCCCCTCAGCTGCAGGTCTGTTGGAGTTTGCTGGAGGTCCACTCCAGACCCTGTTTGCCTGGGTATCACCTGTGGAGGCTGCAGAACAACAAATATTGCTGCCTGATCCTTCCTCTGGAAGCTTCGTCCCAGAGGGGCACCTGCCTGTTTGAGGTGTCTCCCAGTCAGGCTACATGGGGGTCAGGGACCTGCTTGAGGAGGCAGTCTCTCAGTTCTCAAAGCTCGAGCACTGTGCTGAGAGAACTACTGCTCTTTTCAGAGCTGTCAGACAGGGATGTTTAAGTCTGCAGAAGCTGTCTGCTGCCTTTTGTTCTGCTATGTGCTGCCCCCAGAGGTGGAATCTAGAGAGGCAGTAGGCCTTGCTGAGCTGCGGTGGGCTCTGCCCAGTTCGAGCTTCCCCACTGCTTTGTTTACACGATGAGCTACTCAAACCTCAGCAATGACAGACGCCCCTTCCCCCATCAAGCAGTAGCATTGCAGGTTGATCTCAGACTGCTGCGCTAGCAGTGAGCAAGGCTCCATGGGTGTGGGACCCACTGAGCCAAGCAAAGGAGGGTATCTCCTGGTCTTCCAGTTGCCAAGACTGTGGGGAAAAGTGCAGTATTTGGTCAGGAGTGTACTGTTTCTCCAGGTACAGTCTGTCATGGTTTCCCGTGGCTAAGAAAGGGAAATCCCCTGACCTCTTGCACTTTGTGGGTGAGGTGACACCCTGCCCTGCTTTGGCTCACCCTCTGTGGGCTGCACCCACTTTCCAACCAGTCCCAGTGAGATGAACCAGGTGCCTCAGTTGGAAATGCAGAAATCACCTGCCCTCTGCTTCTATCTCACTGGGAGCTGCAGACTGGAGCTATTCCTATATGGCCATCTTGGAAGTGACCAAAAGATTGGTTTTTAAATGGAAAAAAATATGTTTTCCTGACAGAGTATAAAAGAGCATCTAACCCACTGCAAAGAGAGGTCTTATGAAATTCAAGGGGTGTACCATGGCTTTCTGTGAAAAGAAAGGCCGTCTTGGTCAAAGTAAACATAGGCACTTGCAGTCCATATTGTCAGAAGAAGGACAGCCTGCAGGTCCAGCAAGGATACTTCTTCCCTATGCTTGTGAAAGGCACTTCTTACATGGCAGCAGCAAGAGAAAATGAGGAAGATGCAAAAGTAGAAACTGATAAAACCATCAGATCTCATGAGACTTACTACCACAAGATAGGGAAAACTGGCCTCATGATTCAAATTGTTTCCCACCAGGTCCCTCTCACAACACTTAGGAATTATGAGAGTATAATTCAAGATGAGATTTGGGTGGGGACACAGAGCCAAACCATAACATTCCACCCCTGGCCCCTCCAAATCTCATGTCCTCACATTTCAAAAGCAATCATGCCTTCCCAACAGTCCCCCAAAGTCTTCATTCATTTCAGAATTTATCAAAGTCCACAGTCCAAAGTCTCGTCTGAGACAAGGCAAGTCCCTTCTGCCTATGAGCCTGTAAAATCAAAAGCAAGCTAGTTACTTCTTAGATACAATGGGGGTTTAGGCATTGGGTAAATACAGCAGTTCCAAACGGGAGAAATTGGCCAAAACAAAGGGGTTACAGGGCCCATGCAAGTCTAAAATCCACCAGGGCAGTCAAATTCTAAAGCTTCAAAATATCTCCTTTGACTGAATGTCTCACATCCAGGTCATGCTGATGCAAGAGGTAGGTTCCCATAGTCTTGGGCAGCTCCGAACCTGTGGCTTTATAGGGTATAGCCAACACCACCTCCAACCATGATGGCTTTCACAGGCTGGCATTGAGTGTCTGTGGCTTTTCCAGTCACATGGTGCAAGCTGTCAGTGGATCTACCATTCTGGGGTCTGGAGGACAGTGGTCCTCCTCTCACAACTCCACTAGGCAGTGCCCTAGTGGGGACTCTGTGTGGGGGTTCCAACCCCACATTTCCCTTCCTCATTGCCCTAGCAAAGGTTCTCCATGAGGGCCCCATCCCTGCAGCAAATGTTTGCCTGGGTATCCAGGCATTTCCATACATCTTCTGAAATCTAAGTGGAGGTTCCCAAACCTAAATTCTTGACCTCTGTGTACCCACAGACTCAACACCACATGAAAACTGCCAAGGTTTTGGGCTTGCACCCTCTGAAACCATAGGCTGAGCTGTACCTTAGCCTCTTTTAGCAACAGCTGGAGTGGCTAAGATGCAGGACACCATGTTCCTAGGCGGCACACAGCATGGGGACCCTGGGACCAGCCAACAAAATTGTTTCTTTTCCTCGTAGGCTTCTGGGTCTGTGATGGGAGGGGCGTCCATGAAGACCTATGACATGCTCTGGAGACATTTTCCCCACTGTCTTGGGGATTAACATTGGCTCCTTGTTACTTATGCAAATTTCTGCAGCCAGCTTGAATTTCTCCTCAAAAAAATGGGTTTTTCTTTTCTACTGCATCGTCAGTCTGCAAATTTTTTGAACTTTTATGCTGCTTCCCTTTTAAAACAGAATGCTTTTAACAACACCCAAGTCACCTTTTGAATGTTTTGCTGCTTAGAAATTTCTTTTGCCAGATACCCCAAATCATTTCTCTCAAGTTCAAAGTTCCACAAATCTCCAGGGGAGGGGCAAAATGCCATTAGTCTCTTTGCTAAGACATAACAAGAGTCACCTTTGCTCCACTTCCCAACAATTTCTTCATCTCCATCTGAGACCACCTCAGCCTGGACCTTATTGTTCATATCATTATCAGCATTCTTCTCAAGGTCATTCAACAAGTCTCTAGGAGGTTCCAAACTTTCCCACATTTTCCTGTCCTCTTTTGAGCACTCCAAACTGCTCCAACCTCTCCTTGATATCCAGTTCCAAGATTGCTTCCACATTTTGGGGTATTTTTTTCAGCAACACCCCACTCCTGGAACCAATTTACTGTATTAGTCCATTTTCATGCTGCTGATAAAGACAGATCCGAGACTGGGAAGAAAAAGAGGTTTACTTGGATTTACAGTTCCCCATGGCTGGGGAGGGCTCCGAATCATAGTGGGAGGTAAAAGGCACTTCTTACATGGTGGTGGCAAGAGAAAAAATGAGGAAGATATAAAAGCGGAAACCCCTGATAAAACCATCAGATCTCATGAGACTTATTCACTACAGTGAGAACAGTCTGGAGGAAACCACTCCCATGATTCAAATTATCTTCCACTAGGTCCCTCCCACAACACATGGAAATTATGGGAGTACAATTCAAGATGAAATTTGGGTGGGGACACAGAGCCAAACCATATCAGTGTGCTAATCTGACTCCTGGATTTATTATTTTCTTCAGATTATCCTCAATTTATAATGATTGTGTCAAATATTGGTTTACCCCTTTACACTGCATAAAATTTGGTAAGGCATTTCAAATCTGCTGTGGAATAGTTAATATACAAATAAAATCATGAAAATGACACCCCTTCATTCCTTGCCAAATCAATGAACAATGTTAATATGAACAGAAGTGTTTATAAAACATCACGAAACACCTATCTGACACTTAGACTAAAATGCAGAAAAAAATGACATACAATCTGAGCATATATGATTGGCCAATGTGTGCATGTCCATATCACTCTGAACTGAACCGCCTGTTTAATAGCCTGCAATGCTTTGCACTAGTCACTAATAAATGACGGTCATATCATCTTGGTTCCGGTCTGCAAATTTATCACATGAACCAGAAACCTTCAAATATATTTTCCCTCTTTTTCCTAGGCTAGAATTGAAATGGCTGAGAGTTCTCTCTGATTATTGTGAAAAAGATACCTAGTGTTGAAAGTTCCTATTTTTGAGAGATGAGTGGGCATGTGAATGGTGCATATTCTTTAGGTGTATTGTTTCTATCTAAGTGAGCACTACGTGGATGAAAACTGTATTGAAAAAAATGTCACATGATTGTTTATAACAGGTTTATCTCATTTTTTTCTTAAGGAGAGGAAGGTTATATTACATTGCAAAAATAGAGCCACAGAATTCCAGAATCATAAATCTTAAAAGGGCCTTAAGATGATCATCAAGTTCAGTGGTATTTAAAACATTTTGAGAGTAAAAACCACATTTAAAACAAACAAAAAGGTGAACCTCATGTAAAGTCCTCAAATGCAATCTGGATGAAGTCAAACTTCTCTGATTAAAGCAAGAGAAATGTTGCGGGGTGGGGGCACCAGAGCCCATTCACTCCAACTTTCCCTCACTACCCTGTGCACCTATCCCCTGGTGACCCCATGGCTTCTTCCATAATATTTGGCTTCAGCAGAAGAAAGTGTAAAAACCACTGATCTCCAGAGAATGAGAAGACAAGCCACAGACTGGGAGAAAATATTTGCAAAAGACATACCTGCTAAATGACTGTTATCCAAAATATACAAAGAGCTTTTAAAACTCAACAATAAGAACACAAACAACCTGATTAAAAAATGGACCAAAGACTTTAACAGACACCTCACCACAGAAAATATGCAGATGGCAAATAAGCTTACTGAAAGATGCTCCGTGTGATATTATCTGAGAAATGCAAATTAAAACAAAATGAGATACCACAATACACCTGTCAGAATGGCCGAAATCCAGAATACTGACAACACCAAACACTGATGAGGATGTGGAGCAACAGGGACTCTCACTCATTGTTGGTGGAAATGGAAAATGGTACAGCCACTTGGGAAGATGGTTTGGCAGTTTCCTACAAAACTAAACATACTATACAATCCAGCAATTGTGCTCCTGAGTGTTTATTCAAAAGCATTAAAAACGTATATCTACACAATTACCTGCACATGGGTGTTTATAGCAACTTCATTCATAATTGCCAAAACTTGAATGCAATCAACACATCCTTCAGTAGGTGAATGTGTGTATAATAAAGTGTGTATAATCCAGACAATGGAGTAGTATTCAGTGATAAAAAGAAATGAGTTATCAAGCCATAAAAAGACATGGAGGAACCTTAAATGCATATCACTAAGTGAAAGAAGCCAATCTGAAAAGACTACAAACCTTATGATTCCAAGCATATGGCATTCTGAAGAAGGCAAAACTACGGAGACAGTAAAAATATCAGTATTGCCAGGAGTGGGGTGGAGGGAGGAATGAGTAGGAGGAGCACGGAGGATTTTTAGGGCAATGAAATTATTCTGTATGATATTACAATGGTGCATAAATGTGTCAAAAACCCTAAAATGCCCAACACCAGTGCAAACTATGCACTTTGGGTGATAATGATGTGTCAATGTAGGTTCATCGGCTGTAACCAATGTACCTCTCCGGTTGGGGATGCTGATAGTGAGGAAGACTGTGTATGTGTGGGGGCAGGGACTATATGGGAACTTTCTGTGCTTGCCATTCAGTTTCATTGCAAATCTAAATCTGTTATAAAAAATAAAGTCTTTAAAAACAAAGTAAAATTTAAAAATAAATAAATTTTAATGTAAAAAATGAAAAACACTGATTCAGTACAATTACTAGGAAATTATTAGGAAACTGAGGCAAAAGGAAGTGAAGGAAGTGGGGTTGCAGAGGTGACATCTGGAGGGGCTTGAGGCAGGGCCGCCAGCCTGGACTTGCCTGAGGTCGGCCAGTTGGTAAATAAGTGGTAGAGCTGGAACTAGAACCCAAATATCCCTCACTTCTGGCCCAGTGCTCAAAAGCTACACAAATAATTTCCTAACTTCAAGGTTTGTGAGAAACTAGAAATGACTGCCAATAGACTCGCCTCCAGAGATATTTGAGAAAACTAATAATTTTCCTGGAATGATTTAGAAACAATTCTGCATTTCAAAACAGGGTGCAGGATGGTGTGGAGAAAGGAAGAAGTGGCAGTGAACTGGCATCTTCTAAGAGTCTCTTTAATTAAGGATTTTCACCAAAATGTTGACAATGGTTACTTTTGTGTGGTGAAATTATGATTTCTTGGGAGATTATTTTGCTTGGTGGCTTTTCTGTATTTTCCAAGTTCTCTGCCTTGGTCATGCATTACTTTCGTAATTTGGTGGAGGAAAATGCTATTAAAAATACAAAATCAAAGTCCCTTTGATTCCTATTATTTCACGATCTTCGTCAACACCCGGACTGTTGAGAGGGAAAATATGGCTGATGAACAGATACTCCAAAGAAAAAGGAGTTTGCTGTACGGGTATGACTTATTACTATTTTCATAATATTTCTATCATCCTTAAGGCTGCTCCCATTTCTGAAACTCTTCAAGGCTGGTCGTTTTAGCAGGAAGTGGAGCTAACAAATTTGTAACCAAAGCGTCTGTGAATAACGTTCTTAGTTGGAAATACCTCTAGCGTGTCATCACTAGCCTGAGCTACACATGCAAGTACAAAAGATCAGCTTCAAAGATGAACAACACATCATCCTCAGAGGACTTGCAAGATGCTAAGAAAGCATGGCACTAAGATTTTTCTAGAAGGTGCTGAGTGTTTGGCTTTCACTGAATGTGAAGGCTACAATATCGAACTCAATGATTAATACTTGCTATTCCAGGAGAAAGGACAGAAGCGTTGCTTATCAAGATGAAAGTGAATTTCGCATTCTGGGTTTCATCCATCACTGTTGCTTCCAATTTTAAAGAATAAATAAATGTTCCCCTGCCAGTCCCCTCCTGACATTCATGCATAGCTGTCCTCAAAGCTAACTACCTGTTCCAACCTGGACCATGAAGCCCAAGTGTCTGCTTTCTGTTGCAGAGAATCTGGAGAGTAGACTGCACTTGGTCCTTCGGGCCTTAGTGGGATTAGACAGGGCACTGTCTGAACCAGCAGCTCCTTGATCACCAGAGAAAGGCACGGCTAGGTGATAGCACAGCCCCATGTTCAGTGCCGGGTCCAGCAGCTTCTTTCAAGCTCATTACTGACCAGGGACTGTCAATCATAGAAAGCAAAAGAAGTATTTGGAAGAGGTTATCCTTCCCTAGAAAAGTTTTTAAAGAGAGATACACTCACAACAAATCAACCCTCCTCTTTCTTAAAATATCACTTTAAAAAAAATCAGTGGCAAAGAGTCCAAAACAGAGGATAAGACATAAAATGCAAATGCTTGGGGAGCTTAGACTGGCTGAAATAAGCAGTTCATCAGCACTGTGTCCGTGCAAGTCACAAAATTTAAAATGAACATAGCAAGCAGCTATATAGATACTAAAATGAAGAAAATTCTCTGAGAGAAGATAATTTGTTTCACAAGGAGATGTTTATAATAGGATCTATGTAGAAATTCCTACTGTGGCTCTTTTAGAGCAGAGGGCAGTGGCTGAGCAGCCGGGAAGCTGTCTGCCCTCTGTAACTCTCCTCTGTCTCATGGCCCACATTGCATGATAAGGTTACACTCATGTGAATGCTTTCATACACTCTTGGTAAAAGAGAAATTGATAAAGTTTCCTGGGCCAGTAAGCAATATCTATCAAGAGCAGGCAGTATGTATCAAGAGCAGTAAAAATGTTTATACCCTTTTCACCAGCAAATCAATTTCTAGCAACATATACAAAGTAGCAATGAAAAGTGAGCAGAAAAGAATGCAAAACAAATGTTATTTATAATCCTGAAAGAGAAATCACTTATGTGTTTAACAGCATCAGATTTGTTGAATAAATCATGTTGTATCCTCATGACTGATTATATAGTTATTTAAAACCTTATTTTAAAAGAAAGTAGGGGTATATAATCCTAATTAGAATACATAAATATAAATATGAATATATGCATACACAGTATGGATGGAAAATAAAAGAGTACCTAATACAAATCGTTAGTTTAAGTAGGTATTGTTCTAAGAGCTAACTTGTATTAAAAATAGCCCTATGAGGTAGGCACTATTATAATCTCCATCTCATGGGCAAGCAAACAGAGGCACAATGGGTTTAAGCAACTTGTCCAAAGTCAGACAGCTAAGAAACAGCAGAAAGGGATTTGATCTTGGAATCAAAGTCCCTCGTTCTTAACCCTACACTCTTTCGCAGTAAGATAATCAGAACATCAACATGGTTGGCTAACGTCAGGTCGTTTTGTATTTCCTTAATTTATTATTTTCTTTCTATAAATTTGGTAAAAATCCAATTTAGTGAAAACTATTTTTATATCACAATTTTATATTTAAAAAGAACAATTTTCTTGTTATATCTGCCTTTATCATCAGATGATGAGGTCTCTGAGGTAGGAGCTGCCTTCCTAATTGTTACTACTATTGATATGAGCACAGGGTCACTATTATGGAGTTGTCCCTAGGTTCCAGGGAGCAGTCCCTATGCCTCACATAAACCACACCGTAGGAACTACTACTCTCTCTGTTTTACAGATGAAGCAAGTAAAGGTAACTTTGTATTTCTACCACTTAGCACAATGCCTGGAAAGTAGTAAACACTCAATAAATGGTGATCAGGCTAACAAACAACAGTTGACAAAGCCACAGACATCACTCAGTTCCATGGAATATTGCTGTCTTTCTTATATGCCAGAAGAAAAACACAACCTAAAAAGCACATCTAAAGTAAAAACTCAGAGGAAATGGAGCTGAATCCACCTCAATCAATTTCAATCTGCAAAAGCAGCCATGGGCCCTCTGGGAGAAAGTGCTGGAAGAGGTGGAAGCTGGTGGAGAGCTCAATGACCCCATGGGGCAGGCCATGCAGGGCAAGATGGAACTCAATGCAGGGAGTTTGCTTTTCCATCCTTCAGCCCAAGAGAAGCAGTTGGAGGGAGCAATGGGGCCATCAGTGGCAGATGCAGACGTACATATTCTCGCTTACTGCTGTGATTTTGGTCTAGACTCAAAACTTTACAGAACAGTTTGATGTTCCATTTCAATTTTTCAGGAAAGCATACATATTCTATTATGTATGAAAGCATACATATTCTATTATGTATGCTTTGAATACCCATTGAACAATTCATAGTATCTTGCGGGGAAAGAAAAATTCATTAAAAAACAATTATTTTACTTTTGGGCTCAGGAAATAAGTGGAATTTTGTTGTTTCCTTAAGGTTTTCTTTAGTTCAAGTTTTAAAGTCTTTTAGACTATATAGTTCAGTATGCTGGGAACAAGGACAGAGGGAGAGCATCTATGGCCTTTCCAAATATATGGCCTGATTGCAGCTCTAGTTCTTTGATTAGAGCAGGGAGGCCTTGACTTCAAAATTTTGGTAGGATATTAGACTGCTGAAGACTTTTTCCTTTGAAATAGAGAGTACAACAGAAATGATGATATTAACTTAGGTTTTTGCACTGTCTTATACATCACAACACTATCTCATACATCATAACTATAAGGTTGACAGTACTGCTTAGAAGTAGTTAGAGGTCCAGTGGCTTGATGAGACATTCACTAGTAGTTTAACGTTGTTGTCAGAAATTCCCTTGTGTCCTTCTGACTCCAGCTAATCCTACTCATCCTTGAAATCATCTTCATAAAATCAGTAAAACCAAATTACTAGGTTTTAAACAAAAACATAAGCTTTGAATAGAAACACAACTAAGCATTAACCAGCCTGCCCTATAGCCCAGAGGTCCTCAACCCCCTGGGTTGCAGACTGGTATCAGTCCGTGATCCATCAGGAACTGAGCCGCACAGCAAGAGGTAAGTGGTGGGCAAGTCAGCATCACTACCGGAGCTCTGCCATCTGTCAGATCAGCGGTGGCATTAGATTCTCATAGGAGTGTGAACTGCCCATGTGAGGGATCTAGGCTGTGTGCCCCTCATGAGAATCCAGATGCCTGATGATCTGAGGTGGATCAGTTTCATCCTGAAGCTATCCCCCACCCCACCCCACCCCATCTGTGGAAAAATTTTCTTCCATGAAACTGGTCCCTGGTACCAAAAAGGTTGAGGACTGCTGCTATAGCTCACTTTCTTATAGCCACTCACCACTTCGAAGTCACGTAGCCCCATCACAAAGTCCTAACTTCTATAGATAACATCTTTGATGTTTAAAAAAACAAACAAACAAACAAAAAACCCTCAAGTTTGCCGTTTTGAGATATTTTTCAGATCCTGCATTCCAATGAGTTCACTGCTGCCAGCCAGAGTGAGGACTCCCTCAAAAGGAACTGACCCAGTGCAAGAACGGAGTTTCTATATCGTTATTATCTCCTCCCCTATGTCCTAACCAATCAGTTACCCCCAGCTCCTCAGCCTCCTTCTTGCCAGAACTGCCTTAAAAAGCCAAGTCCCAGGCTTTTTCGAGAGGTGGATTTGAGGTTTCCTTGACTCCTTATTTGGCGGCCACACAATTATTAAACTCTTTCTCTGCTGCAACTCCTGCTGTTTGCTGTATTGGTCTGTTACCGTGCAACATGCCATCAAGCCTTGTGGTCCGATAATGTCCTCGTCACTCAGCAAAGGATCAGTCCTTAGCTAAGGACTCCTTTGTTGGGTCTCTGCAGCACTCAATGCTTACTTTCATTACAACCCTGAACTCATAATATTAAAATAATTGTTTAACTATCTTTGCCTCCTACCCAATCCAGTCCAGGGAGGAAGTGGACCTTACTCATTTTTACACGGGCTTGCCTGGCACAGTTCCAAGCATGATCAGTGGCTCCCCTGCAGTTTGCAGAATGGGTACTTTTCTAATATACTAGAGACTTATTTTATTTTATTGGAAATTCAATTATCTATGCCAGTAGTTTTCAAACTAGGTTCCACACGCTCCTGAGAATTAAAGATGGATTCTCATAGGTCTTTAAATTGTCTTTAAGAATTTTAAAATTGTATGCTTTTGTCTTAATGATATTCCAAAAGACACGAAGACATTAATATCAGAGTGCTCTGCATCAGTTAAGACAATGGTTCTAAATCCTGGTCACAAATTTTAGTCTTGGGGGATGGTTTTAAACAAATGTTGATATTAAGGCACCACTCCGGGATAATTACATAGGAATCTCTGGGTGTGGGTGCTCATACAGAGATTTTTCACAGAGTTCCCCTCCCCCATGCCCCCATTTGAATTGTGTGGTCAGTCTTAAGACACACCAATCTAGATAATCCATGGAACCCTGAACTGTTTCCTAAGTAACACATTTTTCACAGGTGCTTATGAATGCCTTAGAATCTAGCAGTTATATTTTAAGTATCTCAAATAAATACAGAACAGAAGCAAACAAAATGCATAAATGATGTGTTGCTGCCAAATCCAAATGACGGACGTTGCAGCACACTGGGCGAGCAAAGGTTTTGGCACCGTTCTGAGTGCAAGCAAGTGCTGCGAGAGCCCAGTTGGGGCCACATGCTGTGCAGCCTCCAATGTCAGATGCAAAGAGGCCAGGAGTCTGCCCCAGGCATGTTGCAAACAGCAACTTAATTACACAAAACATTGTTAGTATCAGTTTTCCTTTTAGTTTATATTTAATTTATGAAGTTGTTTTGCTTTTATACTTACATAAGAGCTATAAACATTTGCAGTTTATATTTGGTGCAGTTGTCAATTTAAGTAGAAGATACAATCATTCATATTTCAGCAACATTGGCATACTAAGAACATTTTAAGTCAGCACTGCGGGAATCAGGTGAGCATTTTTTCCTTTTGTCTTAAAATTTTTTTGAGATGGAGTTTTGCTCTTGTCACCCAGGCTGGAGCGCAACGATCTTGGCTCACTGCAACCTCTGCCTCCCAGGTTCAGGTGATTTTCCTGCCTTAGCCTCCCGAGTAGCTGGTATTACAGGTGCCTACCACCATGCCCAGCTAACTTTTTGTATTTTCAGTAGAGATGGGGTTTCACTATGTTGGCCAGGCTGGTCTGGAACTCCTGACCTCAGGCGATGCACCTGCCTCAGCCTCCCAAAGCATTTTTTTCCTTTTAACTGGGTCCATACATTATTCAAACTTAATGCCAATTTACATAATGTCTGGACCCTAGAGAAGGTAGGACAAAATGGTCATCAAATCGAGTATCTGGGAGATGGCATTCCCCTTTGTTGGTTCTCTTGAGGACACAAAATGATAGGCAGCTTCTCCTCCTGAGGTTCTGAATGTGAATGGAAAATGGCTGCTAACATCCAGAACAGTGCAAGGATTTCCCGTCTTTCAACACCTGCTGTCTTTTTTCACCTCCCATGAATTCACGCTAAAACTCCCTACATTTGCCCCAGGCTGCAGGCATTTGGCTGGTTTTCCTGGGTTTCAGAAGCTCCAAGAGAGCTCTGCAGCAAGATGCAGGACCAAATCCACACCATTTGGGACCTGAGATGATTCTATTCACAAGAACATCTTCATCATAAGAATGCAATCTTTTAACCCATAAGGGCAGGAGTGAAATTCTCCCACAGAATTTCCACGCACGACTTGATGTATTACCTGCTAAGAAGAGCAGAGTAATTTATTTCATAGTGACAAAAACTAAGGCTTTGTATTTGGAGGGCATAACATAAAAAGCTCAGTTACACTCATGTGCATCTACTGTATGCTAGGCACAGTGCAAGATGCTTTACTAACTGGTCATTCTTTCAATTGTCACAACAATTCTGTGAGTTAAGTGTCATTATTTCTATTTTTTAATTAGGCTCAGGGAAGCAGCTCATCAAAGGACATCGGTCATCCCCCTTCTGCCAAGGAAGTGGCAGAGTTGCCTCTCTTGAATTCAGTCCTCTCTCATGACAAAGTCCATGCCATAGCATGTTGTCAGGAAACTAACAGGGGACATGAGGCTTGCTTAAGGCAACACCAAAAGTTAGTAGCAGAGAAAGGCTCCAAAGTTGAGTGGCTGCCTACAGAATACAGTCAGCCAGAGAAGAGACAATGAACCACTTAATACTATGAAGTGCCATTTCTCTCAAAATAATGACAATAAGCAAGCTCCCTGGAGAGGAAGCTTGGCATTACAAAGGACTCCAGAGAGAATAGAATCCAATCTCCAATGTGACAACAATGGGCATACCTGACAATGTGTCCATTTACAATTTCCAAGGGCTGTTCCTGTCAGAAACCTTCGACTGTTGAGAATTAATGATTTTCAATGTTTACAGTCAATGTGTTTAAAAAATATTCTTTCGTCTAAATACAGGGACTCTCTGAATCATTGTGTTATTTCTAAACTTAAAAACATAAACGCTCCGAGTAATTGTCTAATAATATAAAGTGAGTGCAAATAATCCAGATCTGGAGAGAGAAAATAATCTTTGTGATGAGAACTTGTTATAATTAACTATGAAACAAATACTTCCTTGACCAGAGAGTGGCTTCTGATCAAAGCAAACAGAATGGCATCGGCTTCAGCATCCTTCGTTTCACGAGGGCACCATCATGGCAAGACATGCCACGTTAACAAAGCATGACTAGATGGCAGACAGCAGCTGGCACTGCTTCGTGTTTATGTTTAACATATATGTTCCTGTTTGACATTCCATAGTCCCATTTTTGCTAAACACTAAAGTACACATTTTAGAGATGTTGCCATAATTCTTTCTCCTATCTTGTTTTCCCTTAACTTTTCACGTGGGGTATTTAAATGTCTATGAATTTTGACCCGTATTCCCCTTTATTATTCCATCAATTGAAAGAGAAACGTTGTCTGAGGATCAGTTTTGGATGAACAGATGAGCAAGGCTATAGCACTTCAAGAGCATAAGACATACCCAGGGGAACAAGTGGCCCTGCTAACAGTGATGCAGAAGCTAGCAGCACACAGAGGGCACCTGGGTAACTGGAGGTTTGTGGAGTCGGGAGAGAAAAAGAGGAACTGCGGTTGAAGAGAGGACAGAGGGCTGGAATCACGGTCTGGCTGGTTCTCCAGGGAGAGAAATAGATAAAGTTACCAGGGCGAGATGTGCATGAGGCTCTTCAGAATTAAATATATAGAACTGTGGTCAAAGGGGTTCGGAAAAGAGGTAGAAATCATTATTAAATTGAATGTGAAGGCCAAACCAAATATTTATTAGAGAGTATAGATTTTTACATAGAAAGCTTTGACATATGAATTTTTCTGAGCCTTGAGGAACATTCACTGAAAGGGTGGTTTTCTGATAGAAGTGGGTTCTGAGGGGTTATGAGGTTAAGCAAAACCACAGCCCACTGATGAATGATGTGCCTACCTATGAGACGCCACAGCAGTTCACCAGAGAGTTTTCATCAAGGTCTCTCAACAGTAAGTTCCAATCACAATCAATTCTTTTCCACAAGATAAATGTTGCTCTCAATTTTCTCTAAATCTAATTACGTGGCATAATTAACAGTCTCAGGATAACAGCTATGGTGGTCTCTATTGTTGGTGTTGCACTGGAGTCCCCACATTTTTGTATTGTAAGCCTTGCTAAAGGCCTTTAAGCTAAAACACTTCATTACACTGAAAAAAAGGCATGAACCTACTCCATTTAAGCCAGAGATTCTCATCGGTGATGATGATAGCTGTTGTTGACTAAGGGCCTAATGTGGTCCATGAACTGCAACACACGCTTCATACACAATTTCCCCCTTATCCACAATAACCCAAGGAGATGGGTCTTGCTTTTTCCATTTAATAATTTGATATCATCTAGATCTGTGGAGCACTCAAGAGCATGATACATTTCAGAATGGTAAGAACAGATGGGAAAAATGAGGACTTTCCAGGTCCTCCTGGCCATGTCTAGCAAATAAGCATCTATTAAATGACTGAATGATGTAACATCTGTTGACAGTCCACAGGCTAAATAGACTGTGAGGAATCAAAAAAAAATACAAATAGTTTATAGGGAGATTAGGAAATATGTGCATAAAGAGTGAGAGAAAAATCCAGGTTAACATAAAAAATGCAAAGAAAAAAATTCCACACAACAGTAACATTCTTTTTTGTGTATGTGGCACAAAGTCCATAGTAGGAACTCAATAAACATTGAATTATTTAATAAATGAATGAAATCAACCAACTAACCAAATGCTAGATTGTGGGGTAGTGACTCTAAGAATTGAAATAGTCTAGAGAGGAAATTTATTATGGACTGGAGTAGTGAGCTGGGCCTAGAAAAATGAGAAACATTTGAATGATATACAGGAAAACTGAATTCCCACTGGGTACAAGAGATACCGTGGGGAGGCCCAGACCCTGTACCATGGCCCGCTTTGCAGCTCCAGCTCCCATCCTTTCTCTACAGCTGCTGCTTCGTGGGCTTTTGCCTTGAGCCCATCGCTTCTGTTCCGATTTGCCCTACACTTGAGCTCTGCCCAGCTAGTTCTCAGAATGTCTTGAAGTTGGCATCTTTGGATTAACCAGGAATGCCTCTGTCCTTTGGTGTGGAGTGGAAAAATAAACAATGTGTGTCCTATGGATGATTCTGGGTTTTTGCAAGCAAAGTAATAAATTATTCTAAATGGGGCAGAAATGATGACGAATATCTCCCACTCCCAAGCAGCTGTGAAGATGGCTTCCCATGGAAATTTTGGCATTGGAGAGACCCTCTCCAAACTTCCAGAAAGACATTCCGAGCAGGTCCTCACAACAACCTTTCAATTCCCCTTGTGCCTCGGCCACAAAATCGGGGCCAATATAAACCCAGCCTACTCAGACCTTGGCGACTGGGGCTCAACACAAAACCTTGGGTTCCTCCATACACTGAGGTTTTGTTTCCCAGGCGTCAGAAAGGCATCTTCTAGCTCAGGTTTCCTGAACTGTTTCCAGCTTGGCTTCTGTCAGAGATTCCTGGAGTCAGAGCCACTTGGTAATTGGTCTCATGATAGGTAAAGCTGCCCCATATCAGAGCCATGAATTGGTTGGACTTTTAGAAAAATACTTATCTCCAGTTGTGGGGAAAAATTGTTGATTGTGGTATGACCACATGCTTCATATGACCCGTTGCTTTTTTTATTTGAAAAAGGCTCCTAATGCTACAGCATTGTGTGTCAGAGTCTTGCCCTCTTTGATGCTGTTTTTCAGGAACAATAGGAGACACAAGGAGCCCTGCTCAGCAGCAGATCCACTTTTCTGCGGCACAGCTCACTTTTATAGGGAAGAGAGTGGTTTCGCTTTGTACAGGGTTGAGAAACAGCTTCTGTTTGCTTACGGCTCTCCTGAGCCAGCAGTACCGTCCTTGATAGAAAAGAGGAGCTGCCAGCCGCTGTGTTATCTCATGAAAAAGACAACTGTAAACTATGTCAGCATACAGTGCCTTGTATTTCTGCAACAGCGTTTCTGCCCTTCAAGAGCAAAGAAGTGCACAGAAGATCCTAAGAAATAAGTGAAGGAACAAGGACGGAGTATGAAACTTTAACTAGTCTGAGAAGGAGGCAGACAGGGGCCAAATCCTGCAGTGGGAAATACAGTCTTGAGGTTTGGGTGCCAGTCTTTAATAAAATACTTTCTTGTGAGGGCTGAAAGTTTTTCCCCCTGGGTTGTAAAAACCCTGGGTCTATGAATCCAATGTTTTGATGGCCAAAATCCTGATTTTTTTTGTATAATAGTTAAAAAAATTCACTCTGTCATAGGAGCAGAAACAAAACAATAATGCAGGAAAAGTCTATATGGATGTGGAGGAAATATTTTTTATTATCGAGATCAGAGCATCCACTATCTGGATCATACAACTCTGGCTAATTTTACTTCCTGTCTGGGGTACTTTTTCTTAGTAAAAGTGCGGGGTGGGGAGTCTTAACACTTAATAGGCCTGCCTTCCCTGAAGTTCCCAGATTGCCCACATGAAAGCTGTCAGCACGCGCCAGCCCTCCACCGAAGAAGGCACAGGTTCAGGACCTGGCACCATGTAGCCGAGTGGCACTGCTCCCAGAACTCTCATCCAATAAAGAGCCATTGTGGGATCTGGACCCTACAATGTACAGGACAAATGACCGAAATGAAAAGCACAATGCACTTGAGTGGAACCAGAAACTTGAATGGAGTGGTAATCACTTCCTTAGTGTGGATCACATCATTTATCATGGGACTTCATTCTGTAATTCAGTCCTTGCCTAGTGTAATAGTACAGATTTCCATTTATCAGTTGATAAGTGAGAATGATTACTGTGATAACCATTAAGCAACACAGGTTACTAGTGGTGGTGGGGAAGAGAAGTGGAAAATTGTCATGGGAGGTGGGAAGGGATCAGCACTCATCAGAAAGAGACAAAAACATCAGAAAAGAGAAGGAAGGGCTGATTCCATTAAGCAGCACCATTCCTAGCAGTGGTGGGGAAGAAAAATGAAAAATTGTTAGGGCAAGTGGGAAGGGATTGGCACTCATCAGAAAGAGACAAAAACACGTGCAAAGACAAGGAAGTGCTGATTCTCTATATATGTGATCAATACAAGCTGCAGTTGAGCTATTGAAGAATTTGAGACTATGTCTAATGGCATAAGAAACTAAGTCAGGCCCAGGGCTTCAAAATGGCTGTGATTTCTATGTGAGAATGAGGAATGAGGCACAAAGTGGAGTTAGAGCCAGGGGGAAAGGTGGAGCTTAAGGGGAGCTGCTGTACAGCTGATACCCAATGTGAGCTTTAGGTCCCAGAGGCTGTAGAGCTAGAGCTTAGATCCAAATACCAAGAGGCTGGGAGGAGTCAGTGCACTAAATCAGGCTGAACCATAGTTTCCATCTGGGTGACATAGAGTGACTCTTTCTTTATACAACAGCCAACCTCACTACATTAAAAAACAAAACAAACAAACAAAAAAAACCAGATGTTGCTCTTAGCTAAGCTTTCTCAAGTAAATAAATACGAAGGGGCAGTAGAATTAGACTTCATAGAGCAAATGGAAAATGCTCTGTCAGCTGGACAATTTATTGCATTCCACATTCTTCTGTTTTAGAAACAGGTTTTTCTATCTCTAAGCCAACTATATTTTTAGCTAATCAGTTTCGACCAGAAACATGGTCTGTCTCAAATAACCCTCTTTCTTTACTATCTGGAGCCTGGAATTGGTCACAATTTCTTAGCAGAGTTACTTGGTCTACTTATTTTCAGACATAATATAACTATCAACTAACATATGTCTATATACATGTACCATTTGAACAAAAACATCCTCATATCTGTGAAAGCATACAAAAATTTCAGCTCAAAGGCCATTTGATTTAATGCCAAATTACAATTTTTCATGCATCTATTCGGCTAGCATGGTTCTACCTCTATAAGGAATCTGCAATGTTGGTAAGTTATTTTAAATGTGTGTCAGTAGTTTCTTTCTATTTATGACATTATGCCTTTGGAGTGGGTAGATTGTATCTGGTTGAAAAATACAAATAAATGTTTAATCCAGCATTGAGTTCTCTCATGTTATCAACTCACCAGAATTAAGCAAAATAATAGATTTGAGGCACACAAACTCCTCTCCCTGCAGATTCATCATGCGGAACCGAGATGATGTGGCCAGTAACATGTCGAAGATCTCCACCATGCCCTCTACACATTTTCCCTGGTTCCTGTGAAAACATAGCAAAAACAAATAAAAAGATTAAAAAATAGAAAATCTTCCACAAGACATGAAAGGGTTCACATTCATAAAAATCCACTGGTTCTAAATCTTTAACAAAAAACTATCAGCCATTGTCTTCATGGAGTATGAACATTCATTTGAATTCCAGAAGGCAAAACAAAAATATAATTTCCCATCAATAAAACATTCTCATTTCAACTTCTTAGAAGAGGTAGATAGTTCAGTCCTCAAGTCTGCCATGTTAAATATGGAATTCTTCAACCTATGGGTAATTGAAAATGATGAAGATTTGGATAAATGATTTATCTAATACACATATATTGATCTGCTACTATATTCTAGACAATGCGGTAGTTCTGGGAATAAAAACATGGCCTCGGCTCAAGATGCTCATGGCCTTCAACTAATATAACAAGTCCTGATAGATGTGTTTCGTGGTACTTTTGAAGTACAAGAACAACTACAATAACTATGGGCTATGGTTGGGCTGAGTCCCTTGGTGTTGCAGGGGATGGTATGTAAGGATTCGCCTAATAGGTGGCATTCAAGTGGACGCTTTAAGATAATGTAGGGTTTCATCAAGCAGAGGTGCGAATGCCTCCTTGGAAGAGGGTCCTAAACATGTGAGGAGGAGCATGAAAGAACATAGAGCAGTGTGTTGGAAGTCAGGAGGTGGCAGATTAATCTGGGAAAACAGAAAAATGTCAGATCATGACATTTTTAGAAGTCCAGGCTTTTAACCTTGGCATCAAGAATTTAACATTAGTAGTTGCAACTATTAAATAAGCAAACCAAAGGTTCATAACATGCAGTACTTAAAAACATGTGTCTATATCTTTTCCATAGGGTTGTTGAAGAATTTGAATGAGATACTACACACGAAAGGAATTCATTCATTTTTTTTTTTTTTTTAATCACAGGTTGAATTTTGGCATGATGTGTTTGAGGGGGTTAGAAAGAAGTTAAAATATTTTATGCATGCACAGATATAGATTTGTGAAATATATAAACAATTAAAATAAATAAATTAAAACTAAACACATTGTTTAGCACCTTGTTTTGTTTCTAGTTAATAGATCTTGGAGTTCTCCATCAACTTTTTTTGACAGCTCAGTATGTTTTCACTGAACAGAATGCTAAACTTTCCTTAATCACTTCTTTCTTGGGTGACATTTCTTTCTTTTCAAGTATTTTGTCGTTAAAAACATTTCATTCAATGACTATCCTTGTGTTTATGTCTTTGGATACGTGTACAGATAGCTATAGAATAAATTCTTAGAAATAGAATTGCTAGATAAAAGGGCTTATGAATTTTAAATTTTGATAGTTCAAACATTGCTTTCAAATAGCTTATACAATAGACTGTTGATAAGAGAATATATTCGTATAGGCTTTCTCTAAACTGCCTGCTCTTGTCCTTTGCACATATTTTTCTGTTATATGTCATTGTCACATAGATTTTTAAGAGTTCTTTAAATACTATAGTAATAGGCCATTTGTCATATGTATTTTTAATTGTTTTTCTTAGGGTTTTTTTTGTTTTGTTTTTTCTTCTGTTTTTTTTTTCTGGTATTTTCTTCTGCAAAACATTTAATAGAGAATTAAATTTACCGAATGTTTCATTTATGGCTCTAGAACATTACATCTTGCTTTTAAAAGCAAAGACAAATAAAAAATTTACATATAAATATATATAACATAACATATAAAAATTATCTTATATTTCCTTCTAGTATACTTCCATGTTTTCATGTTTAAATTTTTGATCTTCTGGGGTTTATTCATTTGTATAACAATTTTATTGAAAGATAACCACATAACATATCATTTGCCCATTTAAAGAGTGTGAATCAATGGATTTCAGTATATTCACAATGTTGCGCAACCATTTTGGGGGATTTATTTTGGTGTAAGGTATGAGAAAAAGATCCAATTAATATTTTTTCAAGTAGCTCATTAGTTTTCCATCTTTTCCACAGATGTTCTTTTCTTTGACTTAAAAAATGTTGATTACTTCTGATATATTCATATACTTCTTACGAGTGACCTCTAAGATTAGCATTATTATTTCCATTTTCCAAATGAGGGGATTAGGACTCGAGATTGTTACGTCAAATCACATTGCTTACCAACCCAAAGAAAGAATTCCAACAAGAAGATCTTCTCTGTCTTTAATTCTTGCTCTACTTTAATTCATTCAACAAGATTTACTGAGAGCCTATTACATACTAGTCCTTATGCTCAACATTAGAGTACCGAGAAGAAAGCCATGGGCACTGTCAATAAAGAGATCTAGAATGGGAACAAGACAGACAAGGAGAAAGCCAGGTGCAAGACACAGGAAAAGGTCTAGAAAGAGAGCTTTTTGCATCTAACATCAGTCTCCCCAGATTCAACCCATCTCAATATTGAAGCAATTGTCATCCTGTTCCCAAATAAAGTGAAATGAGGTTTTTTATGTAAAGTTCATGGAATGGAGTGTGGCACACAGTAAGGACCACCTTTAAGTATTACCTATAGATATACTGATAAATACATGGATATGTCAAGGGAGAGGCTGGCCTTTTAACTTGAAGGAGTCAGAAAAAACTGCCATGTGCATTTTGCTTTGACTATGAAAATCTGGATGCATGGAAGCTCCATAGAAGCAGAGCAGGAACTTCGAGAGGTATGCTGCCCAACGTGGGGCCGACAGAGTGCTCACACCAAAGGCTCCACTGGCATTGAGTGGGGAGAACATACTACAAGTGGGTTCTTCTTGTCATGGAGTTGAATTTTTTTTAAAGTAGTTCATCTTCTTTCTAGTGAAAAAATAAACAAGGATAGGGGAAAATGTTTGGAGGATGAAGCTTTAAAAATAACAACTCATAGCCAAAATAGAGAAATGTTCCTTTCTCAGTATAAAGTCTCTGTTTACTTAACAGACTGCACACCGGCAGGGGAGGAAGTCTCAGTGTGGGAGGGAGCCTGTATTCACCTGCTGTGAGCAAAAGTTCAGTTCAGAAACTGAGAAAGTGGAGACTTAACAATTCTCCTTTCTTCTTGTCCTTTTTCAATCGTCTCCCATAGTTTCCCATGAAGAGCTCGTTCTTGACTCTTCCAGCAAGAGTGTATTTTTCTGAGCCTCTTCTCGTTGGATACCCTGTTATTCCTAACCAGCAATTATTACTTGTCAACAATATAACGCTTGCTCTACGGCACGCATTAGGAGCTGTAGACTGTACCCTCAGGGATGGTGTATACCCCAAACTCTCAATTCAGTTCTCACACACGTGTGTGTGTGTGTGTGTGTGTGTGTGTGTGTGTGTGTGTATGTTCCTTTAGGGGATGTGGAGAGGGCATATGTTGACTATTAATCATAGACATATTATGATAGGAAGACCCCAGAGCCTACCTTCCATGCAAACACATGTGTTTCATGTTTTGGTGGTGTGCATCTGAACTGCGAGGACTTCTGGGAGGATATTCAAAGCAATGAAGCTGCACTTTTCTAAGCAGTGCTGTTTAGAGGCTACAAGAAGTTTATCTTGATATACTCTTATGAATAAAATCACTCTGTTTTTCAATGGGAGCAACTTAGTTGGTCTAAGCACTTTAGCGAATCCACTATTTGTATAATAAGTAAAAATTATGTACTTTGATGACTCTGATGATAGTTTTGTTAAATTATCCAAATGTTGCCTGAGTCTCAATGACTGGCCAATTATGTGGTAACTATGGGTCTCTCACTAGTATTTTTACAAGGTGAAAAGGCTTGCCACGTGAGCTAGTGAAAAAGTGATTTGTCAACCTACAATCTGGCACAAATCTATGTGGACTTTGAAAATGAGATAGATACTTGTCACCTGCCTGATGCAAAGAAACTCTTCAGTGTCTACTGAGGTCATTATGCATTGTGGTCAGGGCTTCATTTTCAAAGTCTAGCCAAAATACTCTATACTAACTTCAAGGAGCAAGTCAGACTAGAGCTCAGTTTCAGTGGGTATGGATGGATCGCTGGCATCAGAAATGGGGTGATTACTACAAATCTGGAGGTAACATGACTGTAAAAGACAAAATTAGTCTAAATCCATGAAGTGCTCCTGAGGCTGAGAAGCACGTGGGGTATGGAAAAACAAGATTTATTTTTAAAGGAAGCACACAGCTCCAGTTATAGATCAGGAGTAGTTTATCAAGCAGACCAGCCTATGACTCCCGCTGTGAGACGTGACAGCCTGCGGTGATGAACTTCTCTACGGATTATGTCAGTCTGGTTTTCAGAGCACCTCAAAATCCCCTTGTGGGGAGCGTTGTTCTGCTACTTATCCTCTTCAAATGTGGTCCATTTGCACTTAAGTAATGGGGGAAAGAACTAGACTTGACAGAGCATTTGCTCGTGGCATGTTCTGGAAGTTTCTTCTCTATAAAAATAAAAGCCTGTTTTTTCAGAAGCTCTAAGGCATCTCTTCCTCCACATGGAAAATAAAGAGCTCTAATGAGGGTGTGCAGACCAAACTCTCACTTGTATATCTTCAAAAATATGCCTTACAAAATGTAAGGTTACCCATTAGCATCTCTTCATATAAAAGGAAACTGATAAATGGAAACTGAGAAAACCCAGGGGATCAACATAAGACATTTAATTTAGCTGTCCTGAAAAAAAGTACAATATGGTTTTTAAAAGGTAACAAATTAAGATGCTATTCAAAATCAATAGTGGCAAGATTGGATGTATTTAAAGAGCTTCTTTGTCTTCAACACTACAAAATCTCTCAGCATGTGCTCAAAATGCTGAGAATCCATAAATATTTATATGATCAAGAGGTTTACATATGCAGCTCTGAAGTATGGAAGAAAGTGATGAAGATGGAAACTGTAAGTGATATATCTTGAAAGATGCAAAATTTAAAATGAAAGTTGTTTAGACTCTTGAGTCCAGCTGCCTGGGTTCAAACCTTGATGCCGCTATTTACTAACTTTGTGACCTTGAACCAATTACTTAAACTCTGTGTGTCTGAATGAGTATATAGACAGAAACACCACATTGTACTGTCAGTTGCAATTAAGCCATTGGGATTTGATGGTTGTTTGATATAGCAGTTAGCCCATGTAAATTAAAAAAGAAATTGGTACTGGAAGTGAATACTGCCATGAAAAATGTTTATTCCTAATACCAGGTAGGAAGAAAACATAGCAAGCTAGGGAGCCCTGTTACAACATTGCAAACTATCTGCTCTGAAAGAACTTGGCAGGTAGACTACATGCCTGGGGAGGTGGTCAGAATGAGACCAATAGTGTGTAGTGGACACTCTGGCAGCCATTGGTAAGGTGTTGCAAGAAAGATGTGAGATTGGGCAAGAATTGAATGGTTCTCAAGCAAAAATGGAAGGGAATGGAGCAAGATCAAAGATAAATGGCCTTATAAGATTGGAAGAACCAACAGTTTTTGGCCATGAAATATTAAGAGATGAAATGTAAAAGGGTCTTGAGCATGGAAGACCAAGTAAAACTTCTTTGTTTACTAAGTGACTCCATCTTGTGGCAAAGGGTGACAGCAGAAGGGTATGTCCTCACCATCCCAACTAATTATTTCAAGTAGTCTCAAGCGAGTCACCATTAAGTCATGAGGGAAAAGCCGAAGCACTAAGAGGCAAATAAGAATATCAGGCTCGTTGGCGAGGACATGAGGAAAAGCAAACCCTGGCACATTGTTGTTGAATATGTAAATTACTAAAACCATTATGGAAGTACTACAGAGGACCCCGCCCAAAATTAGAAATATAATTATCATTTGATCCAATAATCCCACTACTGTGTATATATCCAAAGAAGATGAAATCAACATGTTGAAGAGATATCTGCACTCCCAAGTTCATTGTAGCATTATTCACAATAGCCAAGATATGGAATCAACCTGGGTGACCATCAACAGATGAATAGAAAAAAGAAAATGTGGAATATATGTACAACGGAATGCTATTCACCCTTTAACAAGAAGGAAATCCTGTCATTTGCAACAACATGGATGAACTTGGAGGACATTATGTTAGACATTGCTCCCAAATGACCAAAGGGCTATAAGAAATGTAATTCTATAGCACCCTGCTTTACAGATTTGAATCATTTCCAACTGGCATGATTAGTAAAGGAACAAATAGTATGTAGCATTTAATGTGGGTCTCAAAACGTTGACTGAGTGAGAAGGAAAGAAATTTGAGGAATTTCCAGAAAGATTAAATGGTATCAGAAAGGCCAAGAGGTGGGAGAAGAGAAGGCCTGTTCAGGGAATCTTGAGTGATCTAGTTGGTAGAGTTCGCTATTTGTAAAGACAGAAACTGGCAAAGAGGGCTGAGTCAGACTGTGAAGAGTGGTTAATAAAAGGCTCCTGAGATGAAACGGGAGATAATGTGTAAGGGAAGACCATTAAGAGCTTACCAGTGGGTGAAACGATCATGTAAACACTTTTGTTGTGACTAATTTGGCATCAGTGCACAAAGGAGAGTGGGGGAGAGAGAAGAGTCTGGAAGAGATGGCAGGTAGGAGGAAGGGGAGAGAAGACATGAGACAGCACCGTGGTGATAAAGAGAAATCAGGGCTGTTCTGAAAATCCTTTGTTGATCTGAAGGAAAAATCAACAGATTTTGGTGAATGATCCTGGGTGTTGGCAATGAGGAAGGATTTAAAGACTCCTCTGGAACTGTATGTTAGGATGGATGAAAAGATGATAAAAGAAAGCGAGAAATTAGCAGAAAGAGGGAAATTCAGAGATTTGTCATTTGCTAGTAGAAGAAAACAACTTCCCTTAAAAATGATTGAGCTAAAATTTCACGAGACTAAGTCAAGACAACAGAAAATTGATAACGTGGGTCTGAAACTTGAGAGAGGGACAGTGCTAAATATATCAATTTGATGAGTTTTTTTTTTCCCCACTTACTAAGAGTGGGCATCTTTTCAAATAAATTTGTTAAAATATACCTCATCCTTTAAATGGGTGCCTGGTATTTCACTGTGTTCACATGTATTTAAGGACTCTTATTATAGGCATTTATATTATTTCTAATTTTCAGCTACAACAAACAATGTGCAATTATTCCTATACATATATTTTCTACACTTACAAAAGTATGCAGAAAAAAAATCCTTACACATACAATAGCAGAATCAAGGGGTATAAACATTTAACCATTTACTAAGTATTGCCAAAACGCCTTCCAAAAAGGTTATACCAATTTACACTGCCCCCATGAAAGCATAAAATATCCAGAAATACAGATTTTGGAGATATCTGAATAGAAATCATTGAAACTGGAAAAGCGAGTGAGTTCACTAGGGAAGAAAGAGAGAGACAGAGACAGAGAGAAAGAAGGAGAGAGAAAGAGAGATGAGAGAAACAGATTGAGAGAGAGAAAGAGGGAGAGATTGAGAGAAAGAGAGGGTAAGAGAGAGAGGAAGAGAGATTAAGAGAAAGAGAATGGGAGAGAGACTGAGGAAGAGAAAGATTGAGAGAAGGGGAAAGAGAAAGAGAGATTGAGGGAGAGAAACATTGAAAGAGAGAGGGAGAGAGCAAAGGAGGAAGGGGTGAGAAACTGTCAGAGGGAGGCAATTTGGGAGCGACAGCATCTCCAGCATGAGAGGACGAGGTGAAATGGCCCAATCAAGAGGACAAATGGTTGAACGGTCAGAGGTGTGGCTGGACAGGAGCAACCAAGATGTTAAATGTCAGAAGGTCTAAAGGAATAGATGGTAGAATGAGACAGACTAAGGGAGGGACTGAGGGAGGGAGGGAAGGAGAGAGTAATGAAAACAGATGAATGCAGAATCAATATCATCACAGGACAGAAATACCTTTTTCTAACTCAAGGATATGAGAAGAAATAAATGTGAATGCAGAAATTCTGAGAGGTTAATTCTTTAGTAAACAAATGTGATATTATTTGCAGAGAATATGGGAAGGTAGCCTGAGGCTGGAGCCTCTAGGAACTCAGAAGCATCGGTGAAAGCTGCTAGGGCCCTGGATGGGCTAAGGCACAAACTCCTTAGCAATGCCCTTGGGTTTCTGGCCCTTGTCCAATCTCTTCAAGAGTCCATTTCTTACTTCCCACCTTGCAGTTTATACTGCAGGATACTTGTGAACAAAGGCAAGTTTTTCAGAACACCTGCCCGTGCTGTCTGCTTGGATCACCACTGCCCACCCCACCTCACCCACATCCTGCCCTTGGATGTGTCCTTCTCATCCTTCATGGCACAGACTGGGTCCAGGGAAACTTCTTTGCAGTTCCACTATGCTCTACTCTTCCCTCCTTTGGGTTATATGCTTTTTCTCTGTGCTGTGCGACTGTCCTTTATATCAGACTTTTTCTGTAAAAGACCACAGGACAACTATTTTAGGCTTTGTGGGGCCATTACAGTCTCTGTGGCATCTACTCAAGTCTGATGTGTGTTTTTTTTTGTTTGTTTGTTTTTGTTTGTTTGTTTTGAGATGGAGTCTCGCTCTGATGTTTTCATGCAAAAGCAGCTGTGAACAAAATGTAACCAATGATTACGACTGTATTTATTTATTTATTTTGTAAATAAATAAATTTACAAATTTATTTATTTGCCTAACTTGCCCCCCCGCCCCCACCTTCTATCACTGTTCTACATTCAGTGAGTTTATTGAGCACTGATAAAGTGTAGATGTGTGTCCCCTCCAAATCTCACATTGAAATTTGATGGCAGTGCTGGAGGTGGGGCCTGGTGGGAGGTGTTCGGGGTGGATCCCTCACAACTGGTTTGGTGCCATCTTTCCATAATGAGTGAGTTCTTCCTCTTTCAGTTCATGGGAGAGCAGGTTGTTTAAGGAGCCTGGCGTCTCTCTTGCTCTCTCCTTTGCCATGTGAAACGCCTGCTGTCTCTTTGCCTTCCACCATGAGTAAAAGCTTCCTCAGGCCTCACCAGAAGTAGATGCTGGCGCCACGCTTCTTGCACAGCTTGCAAAACCCTGAGCCAAATAAAACCTCTTTTCTTTATAAATTACCTGGTGTCAGGTATTCCTTTATAGCAGCACAAAATGGACTAACACAAGCCCCGACCACAGCCCCTACTCGTTGATAAGAATATAGTAATGACCAGGACAGCAATGTGTCTTTCTCAAAAGGAGCTTACAACATAGGCGGGCAGAAGATACTTTTTAAAACACAAAATAAAAAAAAGAAACAAAGTTGTAATTAGGGTATGAAGGGAAATGCATGGTATTTTAATATGCTATGGTAGTGAAAACCAGGGACTCTCTGTGGAAGGGAAGTTTGAAATGGTGAGGGACATCCACATGGACCTTAGCGAATTGTGGACCTGGAGCTCAGAGAAACACTGGGGTCTGGAGAAGCAGCTTTGGGGGTTGACAAGGGAGCCTGCCTGAGTGCACAGAGGGAGAGGAGAGATGGCATCTTGGGGGAAGACAGCCTAAGAGAAAGATGAGCCTGTAAAAGACACACAGAGCAGGGGGAGGTAGAAGAAAGCACTGAGGAGGAGGGGTGTCCCAGGTCAAGAGGAGGCATCAATTGTGTTGATGTCTAAAGAAGTCAAGGAAGAGAAGCATGGATTTGAAGACCAGACTGAGATCGTATCCAGTTTTTTGTTTTTGTTTTTGTTTGTTTCTTTGTTTTTGTTTTGTTTTCAGCAGGGTTGGGCAGCCTGGGGATCAAAGTGAAGAAAGTAGACAGTGGATGTGGCTCAAGGTGGATGACTGACTCTCTAAGTATGGAGAAAACTTGAGGGCATAGAAATTCTAGAAGGTAGTCTTGCAGTGACTTATTATGGGGCTTAGGATGAAACCAGAGGAAAATGAAATCAGAAAACTGTTTATGATAAAAGAATAGAAAGTATTATAGTAAGTATCAAAGATCAAGTAGGCTCAGAAAGAACAAGGGGTGGGAGAAGTGGAGGTTACAGAAATTATAGTCCTAAAGAGGGAGCTTCTAATCTAAGATACTGCTGGTAGTAGAGTTCCTGGAGGTGGCATCTACTCTACTCTACATCTATTCTACTAATGTAGAGGTAAAACTAAATAATGGAAATGTAAAAGCTTAAGAACGCTGAGACCACAGTGCCTATCCTTATAACAAAGCACAATATTAAACAAACAGTTGACTAACAATTGACAAAAGGCCTATTTTGAAAAATTACCCAGGACTCATTTGTTTCTGACTCTTCAACGACCTCCCAACTTTGAGGTGTTTCCCTCTGCCGATGATTCTGAACAAATGCAATGATCTGAAGGTTACAAGAATGGGATTGATGATCTCACCAGAAGGACAGCATGTCTCTCTCATGCCCAACCTTCCTTCTGCCCACCTGTCAACATGCAAAGCCAATGGCCTTGGGCAAAACTCTACAATTATATGTTAGTGTTCTTTAACTGTTGCGAGCTATGGGTCAAGGCAAATGGGCTAAAAATATATCATGATAACCCGCAAAAATGTCATTCCTCTTAGAGAAGGCAGTGTTTAGATAGAAAATGAAAGAAAAAATGGAAGAAAATTAAAAAAAATAGGAGAAATTTTTAAGATATGGCCAGAGGATCATCATCTCAGAGTTATTCTGAAAAAATGGAGATAAAAACCAGGTTGGATGATTCATTTAGAGGGATTGTATTTCAAGTGGAAATGACTTTTGGTCCATTAACTTGAGAACGGTTGGTATGAGACTGAAAGCCAGTCTATCTTCCCTGAGAGTTTGAGGAATAAATGCACGGAGCAATTTAGCAGCAGTTTAGAAATGTAAAGTTCTCAGAAGCCATGTTCCCAGTCAAGCAGACCTTGCTGAAGAAGCTGGGAAGTATGATTGCAGGAAAAAAGTTTCAGTTCCCCGCTTTTCCTAGCTAAAATCCATATTTCACTTTGTTGCTATTACTGTCTTTTTAAAATGTGGAACATAAAGGAATCTACGAAAGGAAGCCGACCAACAGTGGTGCCCAGTGGATAGACTTCCAGTGAAATGGGGGGACAAAAGCAAAAAGGATTCTTTTTGTGTAAAGAAGTCCATACTTGTTGAACACAAAGAAAGGAGAGAGTATTTCTCTCAGGCAGTATCATCAGGGTTTTTTAAGATTGAGACAGAAAAGTCATTCTCCTTCAGAGACCTGCCTTGTGGAGGCATTAAATCCCTTACTACTACGGGGTGGAAGTGGCTGTTACACATCAGCAGGTCATCCATACACATCTATTTCCACTTCCAACCCCTCGTAGGATGAAGGCCCTCCCAGAGTCCTCTAATCACATCCCTGGCACAAAGCCAAGAGGAACCTCACTTTCTCTTCCTCCCTCTTTTTTTGCAGCCTCCACAGGTGAACCTCAGCTTTACAAGAGTCACCATGAGCCTGCCTCCAAATCCTGGTGACAGAGGACAGTTAATTGATACACCCTTTACTCACCCAGAAGAATTCACACCCTCTCCATTTATGCTGGTGCAAATGGTTATTGCGGAAATTACAGAGGAAATGTTAGATCGGCCTATGGAAAAGATGTGTCTGGACTTCAGTTTGAATCATGTAGTCATATTATGTCCAATTGTCTTTCTTAAGCTGTCTGTCACACAAGAGTAAGACTCCATGCTACCCCTTGCTATTTACTTTTTTCACATCAGGGAGCTGATAGCCAAAAGAGTTCTTAAGCCAAGAACTCTTTATATATTTTCTTTTATATATTTTCTAATAAATAGAACAAGCCTTAACATGTCCTCTTTTCATATACTTTTGGGTGCTAAAGTGGTAAGAAAGGAGGTTAGAGTTGGTTATTACAGATGCTTCTGTCAGAATGTGTAAAACACACTTCTGGGTTTGAATGGTTTGCCAAAGGGAGATGAAATTCTACACTTCTATAGATAATGATCCACTTAAGTTTGCTTGTTCAGTTTATACAGTTTAAGAGCTAAAGTAAGTCCCTAGAGGAAAATTCTCTAATGGTTGTGTCTACTCAAATATCCAGCTGAAAGGAGATTCGATCAATCTTTTAAAATGCCCACATCAAGTATATACCATTGGGAAGAATATCACAGTTATTCACTTTTTGTTTAAATGTTTTGGAATTACACAGACACAGCAATTACAAAGTTTGTCTCCGCTCTTCTTAGATGAACAGATTCTGTTAACTGAAATGAAGGTAAATGAATGAAGAGAGTTCTGTGTTACGTATCTGAGAGCAGAGTCTCTGTTTTTGATACACCGACCATTGTTTCTCTGTAAAAAAATACAATTAATACTTCATCTGCTCATTAACTCAGTTCTAGTTGAATACTATTTTTTAGTCCATTGTATATGGCAGACTTTATGTTAGGCACGAAGGACATAAAGATTCACTGATTCCTTCACGCAGTAAATATTGAGTTGGAATCTCCTATGTTCCAGGCACTGAGTTAAGTGCTGAAGGTTTAACAGTGAGCCACACAGACACAGTTTTGCCTTCCTGCAGGGTACAGTTTAGTCAGGAAGCAGATATTAAACACACATATACACTCACAATGATAAAATAAAATAAAGCTGTTAATTTGATAAATGCCGAGAAGAAAAAGAATGGGGCTTATGAGAGAGTACAACAAGGGGTGCAACTTAAACCAGGGGGCAGGAGGGTATCTGAGAAGCCCGCTGGGAGGGAGTGATTTTTTTTTTTTTTTTTTTGAGATGGAATCTCGCTCTGTCTCTAGACTGGAGTGCAGTGGCACGATCTCAGCTCACTGCAATATCCGCCTCCCCGGTTCAAGCGATTCCCCTGCCTCAGCCTCCCGAGTAATTGGTACCTCAGGCATATGCCATCATGCCTGGCTAATATTTTTTGTACTTTTAGTAGAGACAGGGTTTCACTATGTTGGCCAGGATGGTCTTGATCTCTTGACCACGTGATCCGCCCACCTCAGCCTCCCAAAGTGCTGGGATTATAGGTGTGAGCCACTGAGCCCAGCCGAGGGACTGACATTTAATCTCAAACTAAATAACTAGGAATTAGCCAGGAAAAAAGTTGAGGAGAGTGTGCCAAGAAGAGAGACATGCATGTGGGCCTTGGAAGCCAAAAATAATAATAATAATAATAATAACAACAATAATAATAATGCTTGAGGAGTCGGAGAAGCTGAAAGAAGGCTGACATCCTGGAACCCTGTGACCCCAGGCACAGTGGCCCTGGATGAGGCTGGAGAGCTGGGAGCACACAATGGCCACAGGCCACAGCAAGAGGTCTTAATTCCCCCAGTCAAGTGACATCAGAGCAGTTTTCAGAGAGGAGTGACCAAGATTTGTGTTTCTCTTATTCTTTTCTTAAAATGTTTATAAATGTATAGGGTACAAATGCAGTGTTGTTACATGCATAGATTGCTTAGGGGTCAAATCAGGGCTTTCATGTATTCATGGATTTGTATTTTTCTCTGCCCTCAAGGAACTCACAGGGGAAATTTCCTTAAGTCTCTATAGCAGGATGAAAAGAAAATTCACATTTCTTAACCTGGCAAAGCCTTGTGCACACAAAACCAAAACAAAATGCGCCATACAATGTTTAGGGTCTATCATGGCCATTGAAATGCCTGAAGTAAAGACAATGCCTTTCTTTCCCTCTTCCTCTTATAAATAACCTTAATCCACTTACTATCCTTTCAGTGACACTTTTCCAATACAGAGTGTTGGAATTCCAATAACTAAACTAATGACCTAGGAATTTTCCTGTTGACTTCTCACAGGAATTCCAATCATTCACTTGTTAGAACTGTTAGATCAAGTTCTTACTAGGTCCTAAACACTTTGCTACTTAGTGAAGGTCCCTTACTTTCCATGAGCTTTCAGTCAAGCAGAGGCAAATATGAGACAAGAGACATGGACAAGGTAATCTCCAATTGTAGTATGTTCTACTAGAAAATAAAACAGAGAGTAGCAAGTAGGGGGCAATTTTAGTTTCCTTGTGGTTAAGGGTGTAGCATTGAAATGAAGGCCTGAGTGACAAGATGCTTGGAGATACTCCAGACTTCATTTTTAAAAGAGAAAATTTTAAAGTGTTCTTCATGAGGGTAAGAGGTGGTTATTTTCATGGTTGGTTCCAAGGTTAGGAAAAAGTGTCCTAGTTTTGAAATCCAGTAAGGGAGACCAACAGATGCAAAGCATTGTGCCAAGCAATGCAAGAAACTTGCAATGAAAAAGTAGAATTAAAAGTGGCCTAAACACTCCCTTCCTCTTAGAATCACCAGCCTTTTCATGCTGAATTTGGAGTTGCAGCTGTTAGGAGAGTAATGCTACCCGTGGAAGCCAGTTCACAAACGAGGTCTGTGAGCAGAGTCAATGGAAGATGGCAGGACTTCTCAGCCCACATTCAAAACAATCAATCCTGTTTTATTAAATACACCCTTCTTTTAAGATTACAACTCACTGGCAGTTCTTTTGTCTCTTTCTTTCTTATTTTGTCTTCTTTTACTTGGACAGTCTTTACCTTGAGTTCACCATATAATTTCTACTTTCTAACATCATTTCATGCTTCTCAATCTCTTCTAACCTCACTCAATAAAATACGGTGAATATGTAACCACGAAGTTAAATACCAGTTTGTTTCTTGAAACTCTTACATATAAGTACTGATTTAGAAGTGCACTTTAATTTTTTTCTTTTGATTATGCTAAAATCTGAAAAGTGCAATGATTTTGCACTGTACAGCAATAGGTAGCATTCATTGTGTAACTAGTAACAGGCACTGGACCAGCAAGGAGCAGGCTTTTGTTCCTGACCCCACTCTGTTAATATATGGTCTGCAACCTTGGAAAAATCACCTAACCTTTCCGTAATTCCATTTCCTCATATGCAAACAGAGAGGTTGGATCAAATCACTGGTTTTCAACCTATTTTTAGAAGTGGGATCCTCTTAATAAATGAAATTATATGTGATGCTGCAATTATAAAACAGAATCAATGTCCTCTGCTCTAGAAGAATTGGAAGGGTGTCCAAAGACCCACTCCCTTTGCCTTCTTTCAAGGCAACTCCTCAGCCGCTTCCACGAAAAGTCCCACAAGGCACAACTTGAAAACTACTGGCCTAAGTTTCAGATGTGATTCCAGTTCTAAAATAATGATTCAGTGACTTTTTAAGTGCAAATAGGACAATAAGAGCCTCCCAAATGAAATGCAGAATTAACATTTTGTAGACTTACTAACTTCAACAAGAAGGTAAAAGTGTTCACTCTTTTACTTTAATTACTAAGATCCGCTTCTGGTGACCAGACTTCTTAAAATACTGTTATTTTTTTCTTCATCTCAGCACCAACCTCATAGGTTAGGCGATTCAACTCCACCACCAACACTAAGAACAGTAATATAGTACCAACGAAAGCTAACCTTTATTGAGTTCTTACTCGGTGCTAACAAGCATAGTCTTGGTACTAGATATCTAATCACTACAACTCCATGAGAAAGGTACTGTTGTAATAGAAAAAAAAAATTGAGGCCCAGAGAGATTACGTGACTATGCAAAATCACACTGTAATTGGTGGCAGACCTCCACACTTCTAATAGTGTAGAGAACACTGACAGTCTGGCTGCAGAGTCTCGTGTCTCCAGTCTCTGCTATGCCTGATTCCATGTTGCCCAACCCTCTAAGAGGCCTCTCTGGGACTCCCCTAACTCCAGTGGATATGAAGACAGTGTGGAGTACCATGCCCTGGTTGATTCTCACGTTGTTCCTACACTGAGCCTTTGAAAGTTGCTACAACTCTTTATTCCACAGGTTGCAAAGTCTTTTCAATGCCCAAGTGCATGGTACCAATCCTGGGATGAAGACTTGGCAGCTTGGTACCAGGTTCATCAATTAAAGACTCCACTGCTCTTGCATCTTCTTCCTATGCCCCTGTAGTGAGCCATTCATCTGCTCACAGTTAAGTATCCCTTCTGTTTCTCCATGTACCATTCCACACTGCCACTTCTTCCGAGATTAAGACGGGGTTAACATGCACCCACAGACAGCGCTTATTACCTCTACCTCTCTCACTTGGCAGTTATCTAATTTATACTGATATAAGCCTTACATGTTTATGTAACTGTTTTCCTTTCTTCCAATAGATTACATACTCTCAGATAACAGCACTGAGTCATGTTTTACCCTATATCCCTAAAGCCTAGGGCGATGGTTAATATTGAATGTCAACTTGATTGAATTGAAGGATGCAAAGTATTATTCCTGGGTGTGTCTGTGAGGGTGTTGTCAAAGGAGATTATCATTTGAGTCAATGGACTGGAAGATGGAGATCCATCCTCAATCTGGATGGGCACCATCTAATCAGCTGCCAGCATGGTTAGGACAAAAGCAGGCACAGGAACATGGAAGGACTAGACTGGCTAAGTCTTCTGGCCTCCATCTTTCTCCTGTGCTGGATGCTTCCTGCCCTCGAACATTAGACTCCAAGTTCTTCAGTTTTTAGACTCATAGACCTACACCAGTGGTTTTCCAGGGGCTCTCAGGCCATTAGCCACAGACTGAAGGTTGCACTGTCAGCTTCCCTACTTTTGAGGTTTTTGCACTTGGACTGGCTTCCTTGCTCCTCAGCTTGCAGATGGCCTATTGTGGGACTTCACCTTGTGATAGTGTGAGTCAATTCTTAATAAACTGCCTTTTATATATACATCTCACTTATTAGTCCTGTCCCTCTAGAGAATCCTGACTAATACAGATTTTAGTACCAGGAGTGGAACAGAATTTTAAGGATGTATTTCTTTAGATGGTTTTGGGGTTTCTGGAGTTGCCTGCTTAATATGATTAGACCCCAAAATGCTAGGGACTCTACTTCTAAGAGTGTGGAGAACATTGATAGTCCTTGCCGTGAACTGCATACAGAGTTATGCAAAGTGAATGTATCTGATACTTCTGATTCACTGCTCATGAGAGGCAAGGAGTTTAGTGACTTTATGCCTAATACCTTTGACTATATGTGGAGAACCAAGGAATATAATGAAGCTAGTTGGTTGCTCCTAAGTTCACTAATCAAAGTGATGAAAAAAAATGATGAACTCAGGGATTCTATCTCCCAGCTCCAGAAGCACATTCTGAGCCTCAAATTTTCTAAGATTGCCCTGAGTTCGAGTCTTATCTCCTGTATAGAAAGAGCTGAAATTGTGGAAAATCAGACACAAGCTCTTATCACGTGAGTGGCTGACCTGCAACAAAAGGTGCATGCACAGCCTCACCAGGTGTTTACTGTTAAAGTGAGGGCATTGATTGAAAAAGAATGGGATCCTGCAACTTGGAATGGGGATGTGTGGGAGGACCCTGATGAGGCTGGGGGCATTGAGCTTCTAAATTCTGATGACCTTTTTGCCAGAGGAAACAGGCAACAGAGGGAAGGCAACATCCCCTCCTCCACCTGTGCTGCCATCAGGCTTTTCACCTTTGTCTGAAGAGTTTAACCCTGCACTGCCTAAGGCATCAGTGATGACCTCCCTTGAGGCAGTTGCCAGGCAAGACAATGTTGATTCTCCTAAGGACCCACCCTCAACACCCCTGCTTCTAGTTCTATAACTAGACTAAAGTCCCGGCAGGCCCCTAGAGATGAGGTTCAGAGTGTGACCCACAAGGAGGTGTGCTACACTCCAAAAGAACTGCTTGAGTTTTCTAATTTATATAAGCAGAAATCTGGAGAACAGGCATGGGAATGGGTATTAAGGGTGTGGAATAATGGTGGAAGGAACATAAAGTTGGATCAGGCTGAATTTATTGATTTGGGCCCACTAAGCAGGAATTCTGCATTTAATATTGCAGCTCAGAGAGTTAAAAAGGGTTATAATAGTTTATTTGATTGGTTAGCTGAAATATGGATCAAAAGGTGGTCCACTGTGAGCAAGCTGAAAATGCCTGATCTCCCTTGGTTTAACGTAGAGGAAGGGATCCAAAGGCTTAGGGAGATTGGAATGGTGGAGTGGATTAGTCATTTTAGACCTACTCATCCCAGCTGGGAGAGTCCAGAAGATATACCTTTCACCAATACTTTGTGAAATAGATTTGTGAGGGCAGCACCTGCATCCTTGAAGAGCTCTGTGATTGCTCTTCTCTGTATGCTAGATCCTATAGTGGGAACCACAGTCATTCAACTACAAAATTTAAATACAATGGGAATAACTGGATCCTGAGGTGGCATGGGCCAAGTGGTGGAACTCAACTATCAAAGGCAAGGTAGGTGCAATTACCATAATGGACAGCAGAGGCAAGGCAACCATCAGAATAGTCTGACTTGTGTAGAGCTCTGTCATTGGCTAAGTAATCCCAGTGTTCCTAAAAAGTGAAATTGACAAGAAGCCTACTGCATTCTTGCTTAATTTATATAAGCAGAAAACGTCCAGGTCAAGTAGACAGAAGACCAATTTAAACTAAAAATTATAAAAACAGAGAATCATGGTCCCTCAATCAATTTCCAGACTTGAACCAGTTTATAGACCCAGAACCTCTTGAATAAAGGGGAGGCTGGGTCCCCTTGAATGAAAGGGAGGCTGGGTCCCCTTGAGGAAGGACCCCACTACATTACTGACAATTTATGCAGTGAATCTTTCTCTCATCCTTCCCCAAGGAGACCTCTGGTCTTTTACCAGAGTAACAGTGCATTGGGGAAAGGGAAATGATCAGATATTTCAGAGACAACTAGACACTGGCTCTAAGCTGACGTTGAGTCCAGGGGTCCCAAAACATCATGTGGTCCTCCAGTTAAAGTAGGGGCTTTTGGAGGTCAGGTAATTAATAGAATTTTAGCTCAGGTCCAACTTACAGTGGGTCCAGTGGGTCCCCAGACTCATCCTGTGGTCATTTCCCTAGTGCCAGAATACATAATTGGCATAGACATACTTAGCAGCTGGCAGAACCCCCATATTGGCTCCCTGACTGGTAGGGTGAGGGCTATTATGGTGGGAAAGGTCAAATGGAAGCCATTACAGCTGCCTCTACCTAGAAAAATAGTAAATCAAACACAATATTGCATCCCTGGAGGGATTGCAGAGGTTAGTGCCACCATCAAGGGCTTGAAAGAAGCGGGAGTGGTGATTCCCACCACATCCCCACTCAACTCTCCTGTTTGGCCTGCGCAGAAGACAGATGGATCTTGTAAAATGACAGTGGATTATTGTAAGCTTAACCGAGCGGTGATTCCAATTGCAGCTGCTGTACCAGATGTGGTTTCATTGCTTGAGTAAATTAACACATCTCCTGGTGCCTGGTGTGCAGTCATCGACTTGGCAAATGCCTTTTTCTCCATTCCTGTCCATAAGGCCCACTAGAAGCAATTTGCCTTCAGCTGGCAAGGCCAGCAATATACCTTTACTGTCCTACCTCAGGGCTATATCAATTCTCCAGCTTTGTGTCATAATCTTGTTGGAGAGATCTTGATCGTTTTTCCCTTCCACAAGATATCACACTGGTCCATTACATTGATGACATTATGCTGATTGGATCCAATGAGCAAGAAGTAGCAAACATACTGGATTTATTGGTGAGACATTTGTGTGCCGGAGGATGGGAAATAAAATCGACTAAAATTTAGGGAACTTCTACCTTAGTAAAACTTCTACGGGTCCAGTTGTTTGGGGCCTGTCAAGATATTCCTTCTAAGATGAAGGATAAGTTGCTGCCTTTGGCCCCTCCGACAACTAAGAAAGAGGCACAATGCCTAGTGGGCCTATTTGGATTCCGGAGGCAACACATTCCTCATCTGGGTGAGTTACTCCAGCCCATTTATCAAGTGACCTGAAAGGCTGCCAGTTTTGAGTGGGATCCAGAACAGGAGAAGGCTCTGCAACAGGTCCAGGCTGCTGTGCAAGCTGCTTTGCCACTTGGGCCATATGACCCAGGAGATCCAATGGTGCTTGAGGTGTCAGTGGCAGACAGGGATCTGTTTGGAGCCTTTGGCAGGCCCCCATAGGTCAATCACAGGGGAGACCTCTAAGAATTTGGAGCGAGGCCCTGCATCTCCTACAGATAACTACTCTCATTTTGAGAGACAACTCTTGGCCTGGGCCTGTTACTGTGCTTTGGTAGAAACTGAATGTTTGACTATGGGTCATCAAATCGCCAAGCAACCTGAACTGCCTATCATGAACTAGGTGCTTTCTGACCCATCTAGCCATAAAGTGGGTTGTGCACAGCAGCATTCCATCATCAAATGGAAGTGGTATATACGTGATCAGGCTCAAGCAGGTCCCAAGGGAACAAGTACTTTACATGAGGAAGTAGCTCAAACGCCCATGGTCCCCACTCCTGCCTTCTCTCCCCCAGCCTGCACTGATGGCCTCATGAGGAGTTCCCTATGATCAACTGACTGACGAAGAGAAGACGAGCCTGGTTTACAGATGGCTCTGCATGATGCAGGCACCACCCAAAAGTGGATAGCTGCAGCACTACAGCCCCTTTCTAGGACATCCCTGAAGGACAGTGTTGAAGGGAAATCTTCCCAATACACAGAACTTTGAGCAGTGCACCTGGCTGTGCACTTTGCTTGGAAGGAGAAATGTCCAGATGTGTGATTATATACTGATTCATGGGAGGTAGCCAATGGTTTGGCTGGATGGTCAGGGACTTGAAAGAAGCATGATTGGAAAATTGATGACAATGAAATTTGGGGAAGAGGTATGTGGTTGCATGGACCTCTCTGAGTGGTCAAAAACTGTGAAGATATTTGTATCTTATGTTAGTGCTCACCAAAGGATGACCTCAGTAGAGGAGGATTTTAATAATCAAGTGGATAGGATGACTCGTTCTGTGGATACCACTCAGCCTCTTTCCCCAGCCACCACTATTATCACCCAATAGGCCCATGAACAAAGTGGCTGTGGTGGCAGGGATGAAGGTTATGCATGGGCTCAGCAACATGGACTTCCACGTACCAAGGCTGACCTGGCTACAGCCACCACTGAGTGCCCAATTTGCCAGCAGCAGAGACAAACACTGAGGCCGCAATATGGCACCATTCCTTGGGGTGATCAGCCAGCTATTTGGTGACAGGGATTATATCGAACCTCTTCCATCATGGAAAGAACAGCGGTTTGTCCTCACTGGAACGGACATTCACTCTAGATATGGGTTTGCCTATCCTGTAGGCAATGCTTCTGCCAAGACTATCACCCATGGACTTATGGAATGCTTTATCCACTGTCATGGTATTCCACACAGCATTGCCTCTGACCAAGGCACTCACTTTACGGCTAAAGAAGTGCGGCAGTGGGCTCATGCTCTTGGAATTCACTGGTTTTACCATGTTCCCCATCATCCTGAAGCAGCTGGATTGACAGAACGGTGGAATGGCCTTTCGAAGTCACAATTACAATGCCACCTAGGTGACAATACTTTGCAGGGCTGGGGCAAAGTTCTCCAGCAAGGCCGTGTATGCTCCAAATCAGTGCCCAGTATACGGTGCTGTTTCTCCCGTAGCCAGGATTCATGGGTCCAGGAATAAAGGGGTGCAAATGGAAGTGGCACCACTCACCATCACCCCTAGTGACCTGCTAGTAAAGTTTTTGCTTCTTGTTCCACAGCATTGTGTTCTGCTGGCCTAGAAGTCTCAGTTCCAGGGGACGAATGCTGCCACCAGGAGACACAACAATGATTTTATTAAACTGGAAATTAAGATTGCCATCTGGGGCTCCTCCTACCTCTAAGTCAACAGGCTAAGAAAGGAGTTACAGTGTTGGCTGGGGGACTTACTCAGCCTATCAAGATGAAATCAGTCTACTACTCCATAATGAAGGTAAGGAAGAATATGTGTGGAACACAGGAAATTCCTTAGGGTGTCTCTTAGTATTACCATGCCCTGTGATTAAGGTCAATAAGAAACGACAACAACCCAATCCAGGCAGGTCTACAATTGGCCCAGACCCTTCAGGAATGAAGGTTTGGGTCACTCCACCAGGTAAAAACCCATGACCTGCTGAGGTACTTGCTAGAGGCAAAGGGAAAACAGAATGGGTTATAGAAGAAAGTAGTCATCAGTACCAGCTACGACCATGTGATGAATTGCAGAAACCAGGTTACTGTAATTGTCATGAGTATTTCCTCCTTATTTTGTTAAGAACATGTTTCTGCATGTATACACTTGTACTAAGAAAATACCTTCATTTTACTTCCTTTCTTTCTCCTTTATCATGTGACATAAGATTTAGTGGCTCACACCTCGGAGGCTGAGGTGGGTGGATCACTTTGGGATCCACCACTTTGGGAGGCCGAGATGGGTGGATCACAAGGTCAGGAGTTCAAGACCAGCCTGGCCAAGATGGTGAAACCCCGTCTCTACTAAAAATACAAAAATTAGCCGGGTGTGGTGGTGGGTGCCTGTAATCCCAGCTACTCGGAAGGCTGAGGCAGAGAATTGCTTGAACTCGGGAGGCCGAGGTTGCAATAAGCCAAGATCGCACCACTGCACTCCAGCCTGGGTGACAGAGCAAGAATCCATCTTAAAAAAAAAAAAATTATTGACTTCATATCAGCATTTAAGTGTTGTTAACTTTATGTAATAACATTTGGTTTGGGAATTGGTGCATTTCCGGTTGTATGGACGATAGTTGTATTATGTTCGGTGTAATTATGACATGATTGTCTTTATTTGGAGATTATGTATGATTTAAGGAGATGTGTATGGGTTCAAGTTGACAAGGTGTGGACTTGTGATGGTTATTATTGAGTGTCAACTTGATTGTATTGAAGGAGGCAAAGTACTGTTCTTGGGTGTATCTGTGAGGCTGCTGCCAAAGATTAACATTTGTGTCAGTGGACTGGAAGATGAGAGACCCATCCTCAATCTGGGCAGGCACCATGCCAGCATGGCTAGGATAAAAGCAGGCAGAGGAACATGGAAGGACTAGACTGGCTAAGTCTTCTGGCCTCCATCTTTCTCCCATGCTGGATGCTTCCTGCCCTCGAACATTGGACTCCAAGCCCTTCAGCTTTTGGACTCTTGGAACTAACTAGTGGTTTGCCAGGAGTTCTTGGGCCTTTGGCCACAGGCTGAAGGCTGTACTGTCAGCTTCCCTACTTTTGAGGTTTTGGGATTCATACTGGCTTCCTGGCTCCTCAGCTTGCAGAGGGCCTATTGTGGGACTTCACCTTGTGATGGTGTGAGTCAATTCTCCTTAATAAACTCCCTTTCATATATACATCTATCCTATTAGTCCTGTCCCTCTAGATGACCCTGACTAATACACCTAGGAAAGTGTTGATATTAATTATCAACAATAATTATTAATAGTGGAGTGAAAAAGCACTGAAATTAGAGTGAAGAGTCTTGATTCTGCCACTCTCTAGCCTTGTGATCGTAACCAGCTAAACTTAACCACTATAAACGTCATTTTTCCAGCAGAAAGATGTGCTTTGTAAGGTCTATCTTCATGTCCTTAAAAAGCTGTTCTAGGATAATTGAGAAAATGTGTAGGGTAACACATTATGAACCACAAGCATGACACATACTACCAAATTATCACCACTTAACTCTTACCTTTATTTTCTAGAAGGAATGCCTCTAAGGCTTTTTAAAAAACAATGCAATATAGGGAAGGGAAGGGTAATAGCTCATAAATGCTTAGTAGAAACTGAAATGAAAAATGCACCGAGCTTCATTAACAGCAAAGTGCAACATCATCCATGTGATTTCAGAGGCCTGGTGAACCCTTTTTACTCCATCCAGAGGATATTTTATCTTTGCAGGCATTTGTACTTGCATTTTCAAGAAATAAATAAGAGAATGATCTTGGTATCTTGTATGGCTAAATATGTTTTCCTCATCATTCTTACTATAAAGGGCAATGTCTTGGTTTTTGTTTTGTTATTTGTTTGTATCTCTCTCTTTTGCATGCTCACTCTCTCCCCCTCCCTTCCTTCATTAAATATTTCCCAGGCTTTAGGCCCGTCCATACAGGTAGAACTGATATCCTTAGTCCAACAGAACAACATGAAACTAAGTCGATGCTATTGCTCTAATTTACCAGAAGCTTCTTAAAGAAATAAACGTGAAGTAGGGACTGAAGTATAATCCTACCATCTCATCCACAATTGGCGCGCTGCAATACATTATCCTGGAAACAACTGGTAAACACAGTGAGCCCATATGTGGGCTTTTAGAAAAACATTGCTCTCTTTTCTTTTCCCACCCAGTGTATTCCCAAGGACTTAATGCTGCACTCTGACCTAGCCCTCAATGATGGTTAAAATTGATTCACAACCAAAGTAAACAGGTTTCCTCCCCACGGCTTGGAGAGCTCCAGTCTGCAGAAAGCTAATGAAGCCCTTGAAGCAGTATCTTGCCTTCCACCCACACTTTATTGAAATGTTTTTGAGTCTTATTGTGTTGTAATTACATACTATAGAAAACTCCACCAACCTCTATTTCAAGGATTGGGCCCATGACTCTCACTAAAACATTTCAATTCCATTTTCCAGAACATACCATTTCTAAATGCATCTGTGAGGGCCCTCCACAAGTATTTTCAGTCCACATTTCAGAAAACTTGAAAGTGAGGCAGGTTCCTGACTTAGTTGATGGTGAGTAAAGGGAATGCCATTATGAGTGGTAGAGGTTGTTTTCTTTTTTCTTGCCATATTCTCAGTGTAATATTTGAGTCTTACAAAAGAAGTTTGATAATATAAACTGCATATTTTTAAAAGCATAATAAAAATAAGTATTTTTCCAGCAACCTGTTTTTTTGTTTGTTTGTTTCTTTGTTTTTTTGAGATGAGTCTCACTCTGTCGCCCAGGCTGGAGTGCAGTGGTGCCCTCTCAGCTCACTGCAAGCTCCGCCTCCCAGGTTCACGCCATTCTCCTGCCTCAGCCTCCCCAGTAGCTGGGACTACAGGCGCCCGCCACCTCGCCCGGCTAGTTTTTTGTATTTTTAGTAGAGATGGGGTTTCACTGTGTTAGCCAGGATGATCTCAATCTCCTGACCTCGTGACCCGCCTGCCTCGGCCTCCCAAAGTGCTGGGATTACAGGCATGAGCCACCACGCCTGGCCCTGTTTTTTTATTTTTATTTATTTATTTATTTATTTATTTATTTATTTATTTATTTATTTTGAGACAGAGTCTTGCTCTATCGCCCAGGCTGGAGTGCAGTGGCCAGATCTCAGCTCACTGCAAGCTCCGCCTCCCGGGTTCACGCCATTCTCCTGCCTCAGCCTCCTGAGTAGCTGGGACTACAGGCGCCCGCCACCTCGCCCGGCTAGTTTTTTGTATTTTTTAGTAGAGACGGGGTTTCACCGTGTTAGCCAGGATGGTCTCGATCTCCTGACCTCGTGATCCGCCCGTCTCGGCCTCCCAAAGTGCTGGGATTACAGGCTTGAGCCACCGCGTCCGGCCTGGCCCTGTTTTTTTAATTAAAGTTGTTGATTTTAAAAAGGTTGACTTCATTAATATTTCTTTTGTGGTTAGTGCTTTTGGTGCCATATTTGAAGACCTAATTCCCGACCCTGAGATAGGTATTTTTCTATATTTTCCCATAAAAGTTTTAGTTTTGGCTCTCAATTAAGTCCTACATTCATCTGGAATTAATTGTTTTTACATAGAATAAAGAAGGATTAAGGTTTTTTTTCTATGTAGATATCAATTGTGTCAGCACCATTAACTTACTAGTTCCTTTGTTCTCTTGTAGTCTCAATGCTCGTTCTGATATTGGTCAGTTTTTCATAAATGTAGAGGTTGGTTTCTTAACTGTATTTTCCATTTATTTAGTCAATGTGCTTATTTCTATGCCAATGCCATACTGTATTAATTATTATAGCTTTATGACTTTAGAACTGAATTATAGTTTGTTTGTTTTTTTACCCCATCTCTCAACTTTAATTTTCATCTTCAAAGAGCATTTGATTATCTTTGGTACTTAGCCTTTTACATATACATTTTAAATGAGCTAAATATTTTGATTGGATATGCACTGAATTTATAGGCCAATTTGTCAAGAATTGATGTATTTTCAATAGTGAATCTCTCTAACCATAAACATGGTATAGGTTTCTTTTTAATGTTTTATGATCTTACTGTCTTCCAATAGAGGTTCATACTTGTTTCTATAGAGGTCCTATTTCTTTATTAAATTCATCCCAAAATGCATGATAGTTTTGATTGCTACTATAAAATGTATATAATTATAAATTAAATTATATAAAATTATATATGTATAATTATGTTTTGTATATAAATAGATTTGATCTTTGGTATATTGATTAACTAGCCCTTCTTGTAGACATTTGGTGGGATTGCGTATTAGCAAATTAACAAAGGAAGTTCTTATCTAAGAATGTTTTAAATAGGGTATATTAAATCTGACTAAATTGCTCATGGTTTAATAAAAACTGGAATTTTTAATTTTATGGGATGCAGCTGCTAAAAGAAGGGGAAGTAATCTCACAGGCTTTCTATCTCATGACTAACAAAATACAAAGTTGTGTAGCATCAAACCTAACATGGCTTCCTCTAAGCAAATTTTTGTCACGTGCATAGTTTGCAAACATCTATCACTCCAAAAATCAAAATACATTGCAGAAAAGAGGGAGAATCCTTCTGAAGTTCCATGTGATAGTTCAGAATCTTTCCAGTGATGGATGATGCTGTGTTTGTTTGTACCCATTTTTAGCTTGTATGCTTTGCTAGTCGTTAGTAAAAACTTGGTTAAGATCTACAATTCATGGGGGTCTGCTTTGACAATTCGGCTCTTTGTGGCACTTCTGTCCACAAAGCAGATGAAACTAGCCCAGTTATTTCAGAATGAATTAAAAAGACTGAAGAATATGGTCAATGCTTTGAAATAGTTAGTTGCATATTTCAGAAACAGAAAACTCAGAAATCATATGGTCAGGCAACAGAAAAAAAAAATACAAGAAAAGAAACATTTTAGAACTGAATTTCTAAAAAAGGAAAAACATTCAGAACATAGACTTAATTATACAGGACACACAGCAGACAGACTCCATGGACAGCACAGTGACAGAAATAAAGGATGTGAAGATAAAAAGTAAAACAAAAGAATGAAAGGATTTAAGAGAAAGTCATATAGAAGACAGGTAAAGGGTATCCTTTGTATGGATGAACAGGCCCCTAAAGAAGAAAATCAAAGCAATGCAGCCAAACAAATATTTAAAACTATAAATCAAGAGAATCAAGAAGTCTGATTCGAGTCTACATATTCAAAAGACATTCTATGGACTTAGGAAAACAAACCTAAAATGTTTAATGCTGTGACATACCTTAATAAAAGCATTGCAATTTAAGTTTATACTTAAAAGTTGGACATTCAGACAAAAAGTCCAAATCACTAATGAGGGAAAGGAAATCAGACTGGAATCCAGCTTCTTGACAGCAATATTTTATACTACAAAACAATGAAGCAATCACTTAAAAATACTTGAGAAAAAATATAAGCCAGAGATTTTGTATGCAGCCAAATTTCTCAGCATAAAGGTCAGAGAAAAATAATTATAAACATTTTTAAACCAAAGAAAGAAGAGTTCTCATGAGCTTTTCCTGAAAATAAACAGAAAAAAAGTTCCAGACAACCAAAAACGATTAGAGAATCATCAGCATATAATCTGAAGGTGGACATTAAATATATTTAATAACAGAGCTAATGTCAAAAAATGGGGTTAGGGACTAAAGAAATGAGCGTATAAGTATTATAAGCTCTAACAATGTAAAAAAATATAAATAATAAAAATAAGATAAGAGGCTGGGCGCTGTGGTTTACACTCGTTAATTCCAGCACTTTGGGAAGCTGATGGGGGTGGATCACTTAGGTCAGGAGTTCGAGACCAGCTTGGCCAACATGGTGAAACTCTGTCTCTACTAAAAATACAAAATTAGCTGGGTGTGGTGGCTGGTGCCTGTAATCCCAGCTACTTGGGAGGCTGAGGCAGGAGAATTGCTTGAACCCAGGAGGCAGAGGTTGCAGTGAGCCAAGATCGTGCCACTGCACTCCAGCCTGGCAACAAGAGCGAAACTCCATCTCAAAAAAAAAAAAAAAGAGAGAAAAGAATAGTCATGGAAGTTATTATTAGCTCACAATTGCCTCATAGGTATGTGCTGGAAGTAAATTGATATCATTTGATTCTGACAAACCAAGTAATAGAGGCTTAAGTATAATTAATATTACAAAGTTTAACACTGCATTATTACTAGTGACTAGGATTGAAGAGTGCTCAGGAATTGGTAAGTTACTAGCTAATTTTACTACTGCTCATAGTAGAAAATGAATGCTTTATAAAGGAAGAGTTGGCTAAGTATGCATAAACCTAACAACCAGAACAAAAATACAAAATACCTGAAAGCAAAAGAAATTCAATAAACCAATAGCAAATAAAGAAGACAATTTAATATATTATAAACATAAAATAGTAGAACAGATCTTGAATTAAACAGTGTTGGTATCAATAAATATGTATTTGTATAACTCATCTTTTAAAAGTATTCTTAGATTGATTAATAAGTAAAATCCAATTGTAGACTATGTAAAATAGAGACCTAAAGCAAAACTCTTCTTGTGTTTAAAATAAAGATAGAAGAAAGATATGTTAAGTAAGTGAAAATAAAAAGGAATCAAGAGTCATGATCTTGATATTAGATAGGGTAAAATTCAGTCCTCCCAAAATATTAAATAAACCAATAGCTTTTTAACACAAAAGCCATAAGGCATAATAAAGACAAAGCAAACATAAATATGTAGGTAGCAGAAATTAGTTTTCAATAAGCAAAAATTATAAGAAGATAAATAAACAGGGGCATAGCTAATATTTTACCTTCTATCTTTATAAGGGTAAATAAACTTTCATTTCAAGTACACATGGAACATTTTTAAAAGCTGAAATTATATTAGACTACAAAAATATTCAATAATAATTGTAATACAAGCAGTATTCTCTGATCCCAAGGCCAAAAGTATTTATAAACAGTAGAACAAAAAACAAACAAACAAAAAATGCCCATCCAACCTGGAAATTAAACTGTCTATTAAACAACTATTGAATGACAGACAAAATAAAACGTGAAATTGCTGAATTTTTAGGGAATAATGATAATGAAAGTAAGATGTATTAGAATCTGTGGAGCCCAGCTAAAACAGTGCTTTGAGAAAATTCTGAGCATCAGTTACCTATATCATGAAACAAAAATAAATTCAGTATCAACTCAAAAAGCTAGAAAATGAACTAAAACATTAACCGACAGCAGAATGAAGGATTTAATAAAGCTAAAGGCATAACTTAATGAGTTAGAAAGCAGAAAACTAGTAGAACTAATAAAATAAACTCAAACTAGTTCTTTGAGGAAAAGAATCAAAATAGAGGAACCACTAGCTGACCTAAGTTTCTAAACGAAGCATAAATACACAAAATAAATTATAAGGTCAAAGTAACCATCAAACCAGAGAAAATTTTTAAACATCATCAGAAATCATTTTTCCAACTCAATAAGACAAATTAGAATACCCAGAAGAAATGGATAACCTTAACAGAAGATCTGCTATACAATATCTGACTCCAGAAGAAATAGAAAGTCTAAGGAGACCAATTACTACAGAAGAAATAAAGTTTCCAGAGAGCTCACCTATAAGAAGTCACCATGTCCAGGTGCTTCCAAAGGGGGAATTCCACCAATATTTTACATCTTAAAGATCAAATAATCCCAATGCTACTTACACCTTCCAGGACATAGAAAAAAAAAAAAAGAAAGAAAAACTTTCAAACCATTTTTGTAATGAATGTTTAACACTGGTTTAAAAATAAAAACAAACAAACAAAATAAACAAAAAAAAAACGTGATGAAGACTACACAAAGCACAAATTTGACACCAAACTTTCTTATCAATTTTGATGCAATAATGACAATAGCCTTCATTCCTATTAAAAGTACTTAGTAATTCAGAAATTCCTGTAAACTTTGTAACATGAATGAATATACAAGAATAAGAAAATGGTGCCTATGACTGCTACTATTTTTAGAAGATATTATAGGTGTCATCCAATGCCACTAGCTAAGAAAAAATCTTTTAGACACTTAGGGATAGAAAAGAAAAGGTACAACAATCTCTATTTGCAGACAATATGATTGTATACTAGGAAACCCCATGGACTTCCTAGTATATTTATATATGCATTTATATGTGTATAAACATACATATAATGTGTATATATGTATATATGTATACATAGATGTATATTTATAGATACACATATAAATACATATATAAATACAACTAATACATGTATATATTATATAATATATTAAAATATATGTATAACTACTTATATCATATATATTTTATATACTTATATAATATATATCTATACAAAAAGGTATAATCATTTTTTAACACTGCACGTGGCATCCAATAGGCACAATTATAAACATTTGTGCAAAATATACATAAGGATACTTGAAAACACTTCTGAAAGACACAAAGAATATTTAACAAATGAAAAGGCACACTTTGGTCTTACATATGAAGACAGCATCATAAAGATGTCAGTACTTCCTAAGCCAATTTATATTTTATGTAATTTCAATAAAATTATCAATAAATTTCCCTATGGAATTAAACAAGTTAATTCTAAAGGTCACATAGAAAAAGAAACAAGGAAGAATCCGTGGTAAAACTCTGAAAAATCAAAGGGCAATACTTGGTGGGATAGTGTGGCCAGAATTAAAACAATGTGCACCTTCTATAAACAAAGCTACGTGATATTGATCCATTAACAGATAAACAAATCTTAGTAGAGAATTAACATATTAGAAAAAGACAAGACTATAGAGAAATTTAGTGTGTAATTAAGGATACATCTCAAATCACTTGAGAAATACTGACTTTTTAATAAATGGTGTTGAGACAACTGAATATCCATTTGAAAAAATAGTTGAAAAATATCCTTTTGAAAAAATATAAAAGCCATTCTTTATTGCATACTGCATATGAAGAGAAATTCCAAATGGACCCCTAATATGTAAGAGTAAAACTTACTAGAAGAAAACAAGTGAATGTAATTATAACTTGGGGACAGGGAAACTCTTTCTATGACCCCAATATACGTAACAGTATTCCAGTAAGATTTTATTTACAAAAATGTAAGGGAGCCATATTTGGTAAGCAGGCTAAAGTATGCCAACCCCTGCTATGAGGCTAACTTCCACTTGCAGAAACACTGAGGATAGAGGAACAAGTTAAATGACACCACAAGGAAGCAGTCAGATACATCTAGACAGCTACAAAACAACTGACCTAATCTCCACAGAAGCTGGAGAAAATAAATTAAGGGGAAATTTTTATAAATTCAAATAGACAGACATTAATGACCTAATGTCTAATATATGGAACTTGTTTGGACTCTGAATTGAAAAAATCAACTATAAACAGGCATTTTTGATGTAGAAAAGAACTGGTTTTCAGATGATATCAAGGAATTATTATAAGTTTATTTGGTATGAGAATGGCATTGTGATTATCAAGACTTTTTTTGTAAATGCATACTGATGTGTGATATTTAGGATTTGTCTTTAAAATGTTTTAGCCAAAAATAAAGAAAAAGGACAAAATGAGATTAATGAATTAAGCAATGGGGCAAAATTTTAATAACTACTGAATTTGGATTATGGGGAGATGAGATTTCTTTGTATTATTCTCTTATTATTTCAGTTTGAAAAATTCATATTTTGGTTTAAAAAGTTCCATTTGATGCTGTTGCTATCAAAAACTAGAGCCCACTCTTTTCCTCACTGACAAATATCTCAAAGAGCTGGTTTACAATTCCTTTTTTCTAATATTCCACCCCCATTTTCTCTTTTATAAATTATACTTACATTTAACATATTATATGCATTCTATTCCTCCTTCATCTTTACTAAAAATGTTCCTTTTAGAAACAATGGGCTCCTTATGAGCAAATCTTTAGTCCTTTTCTTCTTACTCCTGTCCACCTCTCTGGTATTTGGCCTGATTCACCATCCTTTTTCTTTTTCTTTCTTTCTTTTCTTTTTTTTTTTTTTTGAGACAAATTTTCAGGTGCAATGGTGACAGCTCGGCTCACTGCAACCTCTGTCTCCCAGGTTCAAGTGATTCTCCTGCCTCAGTCTCCTGAGTAGCTGGGATTACAGGCATGCACCACCAAGCCTGGCTAATTTTGTATTTTTGAATTTGTAGTAGAGACAGCGTTTCTCCATGTTGGTCAGGCTGGTCTCGAATCCCTGACCTCAAGTGATTCATCAGCCTCGGCCTCCCAAAGTGCTGGGTTTACATGCCTGAGCCACCGCACCCGGCCCATCCTTTTTCTTTTGAAAGACACGCTTCCTTTGGAACAAGGAACTTTGTACCTCTACTTCTCAAAAACTGCCTTAACCCCAGGCTGGGACTCTTTTTCTACCTAAAACCCTGAAAAGCCAGTCTTTTAAGAGGTATTTCCTCAGCCCTTTGGACACCTTTCTCTTATTATCTTGTCTAGTCATCACATTTGTTCCACACTTTTAACAATGGAGCTGGCTCTCAAATTTTTTATCTTCAGCTCTGATGTCTCTTCTGAGCTCCAACTTTCTGCCTGGAATAACATTCAGGATATCTTCCCTGCACTTTAAACCCAACATGTATAAGGAAAATCTCCTTGGAGTAGCTCAACATCTACCTCTCTCCTGTCTTCCTAATCTCCATCAATAGCATTGCCATCCTTTCAGTTGCCAATATTGCAAATCTGGAAATCTTCCTTTCCACACTCCAAGTCACACACACTCTGAATTAAGCACGCTCTCAGGTTCTGCTTTCCTCAGAGGCTAAGGTGGCTCAATCCACAGGCTCAACTGCACACAGCAGTGATGCTTGTCATGACCACACTTGGAGATACATAACCCTTTTCTCTCGGGGGTCCGAAGTAGAAATCTAGTTTCCAAAGTGCCTGAGTATCCTGAGCATGCAGTGTATTAGTCCGTTTTCATGCTGCTGATAAAGACATACATGAGACTGGGTAATTTACAAAGAAAAGAGGTTTAATGGACTTACAGTTCCATATGGCTGGGGAGGCCTCACAATCATGGCAGAAGATGAAGGAGGAGCAAAGGGATGTCTTGCGTGGCAGCAGGCAAGAGAGAATGAGAGCCAAGTGAACGGGAAAACCCCTTATAAAACCATCAGGTCTTGTGAGACTTATGCGCTACCAGGAGAACAGGATGGGAGAAATCACCCCCATGATTGAATCACCTCCCACCGGGTCCCTCCCACAACATGTGGGAAGTATGGGGGCTACAATTCAGGATGAGATTTGGGTGGGGACACAGCCAAACCATATCATGCGGTAAGCAGCCTTCCGGTAACATCTAATCATGTTTGTTGCATCCCCTTTTCCAATGAGAAAGTCATGATGGATCTTAGAAATGGCACCATTGGAGAATGGTAAATAAGGAAGCAGGTTAAGAAACTGAATCTCTGCTGTGGTGTAACAAAGACATGGACAATGTGTTTTCTATATCTCCTTTCTATTTGATAAAAGAACACACTGGGTATATTAGTCAGGTTCTCTAGAGGGACAGAACTAATAGGATATATACAAAGGGGAGCTTATTAAGCATTAACTTACATGATCAGAAGGTCCCACAACAGACTGTCTGCAAGCTGAGCAGCAAGGAGAGCCAGTCCGAGTCCCAAAACTGAAGATCTTGGAGTCCAATGTTCAAGGGCAGGAAGCATCCAGCACGGGAGAAAGATGCAGGCTGGGAGGCTAGGCCAGTCTCCCCTTTCACGTTTTTCTGCCTGCCTTATATTCGCTGGCAGATAATTAGATCGAGCCCACCAGATTAACGGTGGGTGTGCCTTCCACAGCCCACTGACTCAAATGTTAATCTCCTTTGGCAACACCCTCACAGACACACCCAGGATTATTACTTTGTATCCTTCAGTCCAATCAAGTTGACACTCAGTCTTAACCATCACACTGGGAAATAGCAAATAAGAATATTAAATGACTTAATGAAGGTCTCTAAAAGCATTAAAAGAAAAACTTCATCTCTCTTTTTACATTAGGAGCCCACAGGGAGAAATCAGTTATACCAGCATAGAGATTAGAACTTAATTCTAGATCATTAAAGGCACATACCATGACACTAAAAATAAAAATTGCAAATTTTAAAAGAAACAGATATTCACAGACTAACTCCATTTATTTGAAACCAAACCTCTATCCACTCATCAAATTAAGAACCGATGGGCCGGGTGCGGTGGCTCACACCTGTAATCCCAGCACTTTGGGAGGCCAAGGCAGGCAGATCACTTGTGGCCAGGAGTTCCAGACCAGCCTGGCCAACATGGCAAAACCCCGTCTCTACTAAAAATGCAAAAATTAGCCAGGTGTGATGGCGCATGCCTGTAATCCCAGCTACTCTGTAGGCTGAGGCACAAGAATTGCTTGAACCCAGGAGGCAGAAATTGCAGTGAGCCGGGATTATACCACTGCACTCCTGTCTAGGTGACAGAGCAAGATCCTGTCTCAAAAAACAAAAGAAAAAAAAAAGGAAAAAGGAAAAAATAAGAACTGTTGTCATAGGAAGAGATCCAAGCAGTACTAACACATTGGCATTGGTAATATTTCAAAGATGTACAAACTGAGCTCATCTACCCTGATAGACCCCTGCCAACATACTCTGATTTCCCCCTGCCAGTTCAAAAGGACCAACATATGGAATGATCTTGCTTTTAGAGTTGTGTATATTACAGTATGCTTCTAGGCAGGATAAATGTATAATGAGTCTAGTTATACTAAATACTCCGCATGGCAATGTCAAGAATGAATTCATATATGCATACATGTATAAACCAGGAATTGGTTTTCACTCAGAATCCATAGCCTTTAGAAGGTGATGGAGGAGGATACACTAGATGTGAATGATGAGAGAGGCTGGTGAGGGCCTGCTTAGAATGCCCTGCTTTTGAGAACATTCATTTGTTTATTTGTATTACACTACCAGTCAATAGTAAACTCCTTGAGGGCAGGCGTGGCTCTTACACATCTTTTCTGTGTGTCCTCCAGTATCATACGGTGCCCTATGGATATGCTGGTACTTAGTAAATACCTACTGAGCTGGGTTAAACTGAATCCTAACTAACACAAACCTGAAAGTGGCCAACCCTCCCCTTTAAAGCTGGATTTTAGGGGCACCCATTAAAACAAATGAGGATCTTTCTAATACCATCATGGAGAGGTGGCAGTAATAAATACAGATGTCAGAGTGGAATTACTTGACTGTCCCTGCATAGTATACGTAACTTAAATATTATAAGAATTTTTAAAACTGTCAAAAATATTATTTTGATTATACTTTAATAAATTCAGTTAATAATAAATGGTGAATAAAACATAATGTGGTGTATAAAAATGTTAAGAAGAGTCAAATTAACCTCCTACACAGGACTAATACTTTGGTTGGGCTCATGCCTTTCCCTCTGGAGTAACTTTACATTAAGTGGATCCTTACTGCTTACAGGCTTAAGTCTCTTAAGAATTTTGACTTGTGGCTTAGCACATTTTATAATATAGTGCTGCTTAATTGCTTTTGTTTTTAAGGAGAAACTTTACTTTGATTTTTTTTTACCTTTATTCCAACAGAACCCTTCCAGGCACTTTGAAGACTGATAATCTTGTTGATCAAAGTGACTTTTCCTGGAATTTCAATATGTGTGTGTATGTGTGTGCCTGTGTTTAACACCTTTTTTGAGATATAGTTCAGGTATTGGCCCATTTAAAGTGCGTAATTCAATTGATATCTAGTCGAATGGATATTTTGACTCATCTTCAATATGAAGTAGCAATCATAATGGCAGTTTGGCTCACTTCCCCTATCTTTTGGTCTCAGTTTTTCTCCTTTACAGCTTTACAGTTTCATATTGCCAGAATTGGGCAATAAACCAAAGACTTTTAATAGTCAGTCAAGTGGCATCTGCAGCTGAGCAATTAAAGGCTCAGAACCAGAAAGAATCAACGGATCCACGGTCAAAATATAAACTAGCAAAACTCTTTCTTATCTGCATTCTCACACATTGAATGAAATACAGTTTAGAAGACAACACTGAACAGGGTCGTATACATTAAAGCAGTTAAGTAAGTGTTGGCTTCCTTTTTTTTTTTTTCTTTTTTCACTCAATTCCATATGATAGAGTGAAAAACAAAAATACTGTGCACAAAGTTCTTGAGGTATGAATGGAACCAAGATGCATGCAAATCCTTCAAGGGCCCAGGGCCTAAGCAGTCCTGGAAAGCGATGGTGGAATCCAGTAAGGCTGACAGTATTCCTAAAACCATCTCCTGCCCAGAACTGACTTTACTGAAAGGATCACTCACCGCTCCTCCCACCTCCAAAACCTGCTCCTCCTACCCCCATAACCCACTCCCCCAGCTACTACAATGTGTGCGGTCCTCCTTTGAGTGTAGCACACATTTTTCAGAGGGGAGAATTTGAAGAGGGAACATAAAGGGAGGTCCTTCTCTTCATGCCCCAAAAACATATGTGGATGAATTCAACTCATTTCAGAACTTTTTTGTTTTATTTTTCCAAGGAAAAAATCTGCCAAGAGGGCACCTGTAGTCCCAGCTACTCAGGAGGCTGAGGCAGGAGAATGGCGTGAACCCGGGAGGCGGAGCTTGCAGTGAGCTGAGATCTGGCCACTGCACTCCAGCCTGGGCGACAGAGCGAGACTCCGTCTCAAAAAAAAAAAAAAAAAAAAATCTGCCAAGAATTTACCTTAAGTTTTACATGGAGAAAAAGATAGCTGACAAATATGTTACTGGAAGCATTTATTATATTTTGGGGGGCATATTTTTATTTGCATGTTTTTTTCTGAAATATTTACAATAAACAACCTAAAATGAAAACGTTCTTGTTTGTAAAGAATGACTTTTTTTCTATTTAAAATGAGTTTATCATCAGAAAACAGTCTGCTATTTAGTAGAAGAGGCAAATGTTCTTTCTGATACAGCAACCTGTTTTTCTCTTAAGGAGGAGAATTTATTCCTATTTTATGCCTACAAGTAAAAGAACTTTCTGTTGTCCAATACTATTTCCTGCAGGCAGAGCCTCCTCATGCAGGAGTGATGGAAAGAACTAGAGCAACAACTCTCTGGCCAAAGGCTTAGTAGAGGGAATATTCTGCTTGTTGAATTGGTCCCTGCTTTTCAAATGGATGAATAGTTTTTTTCTCTGAGAGTAAATAGGAGTCAAAAGAGAGTGCTTTGGCTTCACTGAGAAATCCGCAAATATTTCTCAGAATTTGTTAGCATGGATGGCGCCAGTAAAACAGCTCCTTAGAAACTGAATCGTCTCACCAAACTGACAATTTGCATTGTTTCTTCTAACACCATTTACTAACATCTCTAACATCTCTTTGAAAGCAGAGACCCCACAAGGAATGAGTAGGATGAACACTTTTGCTCCTGTTTTCAGTCTATATTTTTCCATCATAAGCATTCAAGCAGGGCTAAATGAAGAGAGGCATTCCTAGTAGACACAGAGGACATATTTTGTGTTTTCTAGTGCCAAAACACACCAAAGGATTAGGTGCTAGAATGGAAAACAAGTTTTCTCCATTTCCTGATTACTTTCACAGGCATTCTTAGTATCTTTAACTTTCCTCTTGTAAAATATACACACACATGGACACACACACCCCAAGAGAAATCACTGGGTTCTTTATTTATACCTTATAATAACCTTTATTTCTTGGTTTTGACAGGAAGAGATGACTACATTAAGTGTTTGGAACTCAGTGCTGCAGGATACAGAGAAGAACTGGAAACTGTGAGTAGGCTAAGCATGGCAAGGATAAAATTGGCGTATAAGTATATGACTACTAGGAAAGTTACAAACTAACAGAATCAATGTATCATGGGTTGTCATCAGGAAGCCAATCAAGCAATCATCCTTTTAAATGGACACAAGACAGGAAATATATCCTCTGCTCACAAATGTGGGATGGCAGCAGGTTTTTTTTACTCCTATAATCACCAAACCCCATTTGCCAATACTAACATTTAAGCAATTACAAGGAAAGACTAGGGTAAATTCTAGCATCCTCATGGTATTGTAAGGGACTTACAAGATAGTCTTATAAATGCCTAGATTTGCAAAGATTTGAGAGAACAAGACATCATTACAACAACTGAAGATGAAATCCAGGCTCCAGTTAGCAACATTGGTAATCCATTGGTTGCAGGGCTCCTACTGACTTCAAGCTATCTTTCTCCCCTATTTCTACGCATATGAAAATAGCCTATGGAGGCAGTTGATCTTGCAGACCTTCCAGAGGTAGCATCACAATGCCTGAGATATGAGAAAAATGATGAAATTACCATCATCTGCCTCTCAGCTGTCAATCACTTAGCTTTGAAAGTTACAAGTATCTACCATTTGTTACTAAAATGTTTACTATGTACAATGTGATGGGACAAGAGCAAAAGGAAGACCCATGTGTCATGTGCATCAGAGAGCTATATTTTATTAAAGGGGTTAGGAACCTGTAGGGCAAAGACATAAATAGTGTTTTCAGCTGTCACTCAGAAGCTATCTTCTACATGTATAAAATCTCAGATGGGCTGTTGGTCACAATGTTTTACTGTTAATGCATCTATCAATGCCATCAAAAGTGGCTATCCTCAAACACCAAGATGGTAATTAAATAATATTGAAATTTAATAATATTTAGTGCATGTTAATGATTAGAAAAGTAGATAATTTTTAAAATTATAGATCATATTTTAATATCTTATGTTATTTGTAAATATCAATTATATTTAAATATAAATGTATATGTATTTATACACATTCCTTATCATTAACATATACCTAACATATTAGTTTGTTCTCATGCTGCTAATAAAGCCATACTTGAGACTGGGTAATATATAAAAGAAAGAGGTTTAATTGACTCAGAGTTTCACATGGCTGGGGAGGCCTCATAATCATGGCAGAAGGCAAGGAGGAGCAAAGTCACATCTTACATGGCGGCAGGCAAAAGAGCTTGTGCAGGGGGACTCCCATTTATAAAACCATCAGATCTCATAAAACTTATTCACTACCACACTAACAGTATGGGGAAAACATGATTTAATTATCTCCACCTGGCCCCACCCTTGACACCTGGGGATTATTACAATTCAAGGTGAGATTTGGGTAGGAACACAACCAAATCATATCATCTAATTATTCTAACCTGTAGTGAGACCTTAAGGATTTTGCTTCATAAAGGGTTTGGTTATGGTAAAGATAAGAGTCTTTGCTTTTCCCCATTTCAAAGTTGCATAACAAGTCGGTGGCATATAAGCAGACATATAAGCACATGCCAAATGCACTTATAGATTAAGAAAATCTTTCCAAAACACATAGATATGTATTTCTGCAATGTTTTTAAAGGAATAAGCCAGAAATTGATGAGTAGCAATGCACAAGAAGTGAGTTGGATGGAAGTAACAGCTGCCATGACTATCAGAAGATGTAGATTATTTTGATTTGACCACAAGCCACCTGGGTGACCTTGACCTGTGCAATTAACAAACATTCGTTGGGTATCGTGCAAGACTTTGTAAACTGGAGATCACATAAGATGAGCAAGATCTGGTTTTTGACCACAAGAAGTTTATGAGCTAGTAGGGAAGATAAGACATCCAATCATAACTAATATGGTGGAATGAAAATAATAAAGAGAAAAGAAAACCAACTACAATAGGAACTTGGAAAAGAAAGAAAAGCCTTTTGTATATAAAGGCTGAAGAGGAGAAAGTTTGAAGGAAGATTTTATAAAAAGACGGCACGTGAAATGAGCCTTATAGGTAGATATGATTCTGATAAGGAACCGCAATGGTGGAGGGTCTCTAGGAAGCAATGGAAGAGAAATTCAAATGTGTGAAGTTCTGAATTCAGCCACCAGGTGTTTTTAGCCTGGACAAGAGCTCACTGGGTCACCTATAACTCTTCAGAAATTTGTGTTTGAGACACTTGTTATAGAGATTCATGATTATTAGGATAAGAAGTCTACACAGACAGTATTTTCTTTTTTTCTTTTTTTTTTTTTTTTTTTTTTTGAGATGGAGTTTCATCCAGGCTGGAGGGCAATGGCACAATTTCAGCTCACCACAACCTCCGCCTCCCAGGTTCAAGTGATTCTCCTGCCTCAGCCTCTCAAGCAGCTGGAATTACAGGCATGCACCACCATGACCGGCTAATTTTGTATTTTTAGTAGAGACGGGGTTTCTCTGTGTTAAGAATTGAGCCACTGAAAGGTGAGTCAGGAAGTATCATGATCACAGCTGTGCCTTAGAAAGCTGTGCCTTCTCCAGCAGCACTATGGGAAATGGACGGAAAGAAGGAATAGCAGGACCAAGAAAGTGAGTCCGTGGTACAGAAGCAAGGAATCTGCAGCAGGGACAACCAGGACCTGTGCCATGCAGAGGAATGGGGATAGAGGGGAGGTCTGGATTTGGAAGCAGTTCATAGATAGTTAACTGGATAATTTGGTGAGGGAGAAGGTAGAATCCATGGGTAACTTAAAGCTTCTAGCTTTAGTGTCTAGGTGAGTGTTGATGTCACCAAGACAGAAAAGAAAAGAAAAGACAAAACAAACAGACTTGTTGCAGAAGATAAAGTGTTCAGTTTAGACTATAGTGTGTCTGAGGAGCCTATAGAACATTGAGTTGGGAAAGCATAGAGTGGTGATTCTCAACCAGGGACAATTTTACCTCTCCCACCCCTGACATAACAGAAGATAGTTAGAAATGATAGTTAGAAGATAGTTAGACATCGTTGGTTATTATAACTGGAGGAAGTGGATGTTGCTATTGGCAGCTAGCTGGTGAAGTCCAGGGATGCTGCTAAACATCCCAAAATGCACAATACAGCCTCTTGTATTAGTCTGTTCTCAAGCTGCTAATAAAGACATACCTGAGACTGGGTAATTTACAAAGAAAAAAGTTTAATGGACTCACAGTTCCTTGTGGCTGGGGAGGCCTCACAATCATGGTGGAAGGAGGAGCAAAGTCACATCTTACATGGCAACAGGCAAGAGAGAGAGCATGTGTAGGGGAACTCCCCTTTATAAAACCATCAGATATCATGAGAAATTCACCATCATGAGAACAGCAAGGGAAAGACCTTCCCTCATGTTTCAGTTACCTCCCACCAGGTCCCTCCCATGACACATGAAATTATGGGAGCTACAATTTGAGATTTGGATGAGAACACAGCCAAACAATATCAATGCCTCAACCAAGAAAGAATGAAAGAATGATCTGACCCAAAATGTCAATAGTAAAGAGATTGACAAATCCTGGTCTAGAGGGAATTAAAACTTCCAATCTGAAGTTTTAGTAAGTATGAATGAATAGAGATGAGAACTTTTAGTCAATCATACTTCTGTGAGAGATAGGAAAGAAAATTAGCTACCACTAGAGTGTAGAGAAAGGAAAGAGAAGGCTGTAGCTGATAAAATCCTAGGCCATATCACCTCATTGGGAATATGAGTGTGTTGGGTGCAGTAATGTCAAAAACCTTTACATATTCAAAATGCAATTATTTGATGACTGTCCTCAAGCAAGTGTGTACTTAAGAAGATAGGTATGACCACCACATATTATATGCATCAAAACATCACTATATACCCTATGAATCTGCACAATTGTGTCAATGTTATAAAAATTGAATTAAATTTTAAAAAAGAAGATAGATACAGATGAGGATGGGAATCAAGGAGCAAATGAGTTATGAATGTCCAGAAACCTAAACATGGTAGACACACTCCGGGCAGTAGGCAGGGAGATATTATGTGTGGTCTAAGATTTTCATCTGCAAACTTGATATCACCTGGTTACAAAACCACACTGCTATAGGACAAAAAAACTGAGAGGATAGGAGAAAGAAGGAAAGAGGAAAGCAAAGGAAAAGAGAGGAGAAATGAGATAGGAAAAAATGGAAAGGAAAACAAGAAATGGAAAGATAGAACACGGTAAAGACATCTTCTAGAAGGCTGACAGAATACATTGTGAGTACAGTTCTAAGGAACAAGACTAGTGGCCATTCTTGATAATTTTGTGAAACTGTGATATCAAAATATATTCCACAGACAGCAAAATCTGCTTCTTGAACTGTATCACCACTGTTTTTCAAAAGCTATGTTAACACAAAATGACAAAACAATAACCAACACCTTGTACAATTCTCCAGTACTTAAACAAATTTTGCTGCAACTCTGCTCCAGGCGCTTGGCAGGTGTAGAAATATAGTGAAATTCTCTGAAGTAAAGGACCATGCAGAGATGCACTGTGGGCAGCCTGGCAGCCTTAGACTGCTCGGCACAGAGGCAAAATAGGATTGCAAGAAACAACAAAATGGTTCTTTCTCATCCAAAATGTTATGTAGCCCACAAAGACAAGATTTACCTGGAAAACAGAATGCTGTGGCAGCAGACCAAAGGAGGCATCACTGAACAGGAAAGAGTGGGAAGACCATGTGCCCAGGACAGGAGGTAATAGAGCATACCAGAGCCAGAAAGATCTTGAATTTCAACTCTGTCTCCACCATTGGCGAGCTTTCTCCTTTTTGCAAGTAGCAGGATGTCTCTGAGAGTTAGTTTCCTTTCTGGTAAAACATGGACGATGGCATTCCTGTCTCCTGGGAGTCCAGTGATGATTAAATGAGATGATGTATGTAAAGTGTTTAGCATAGCAGCTGGTGCAGGGTGGAGACTCTGTCAGTGGCAGATGCTATTGAGTAATATCTAAATTCTATTACTCTAAGCAATGACTGAAAAAAAAAAAAAACAATGGGACCCACATTCCAAGGCAACCCCACAATGGTATGTTAATGAAGGTAACATATTTGAAAACGAAAATGAATTTGTCAACCTGGACGTGACCTTCAGAACTCTGGTCAAATTTTTTCATTTTACTGATGGGAAAATTGGAGAAGAAAATGAACAGACTATTGTGGTTTGGATGTACAAGAAGCAAAAATAGATTTTAATTAAAGAGAGATTATTATAATTTTTATATGACACAAGTTGAAGATGGAGTTAGAAAATTACCATTCATAATGAGTGTGTGTGTGTGTGTGTGTGTGTGTGTGTGTATGTGTTAGAAATATTAGAGTTCTTCTGAGGTGATGTCTAGAAGAAAGTTATCCTTAGCTTTCTGTGAATTTGACTAGCCTTCTTCACCCCCAGTGCACCCATAATAAAGTTCTCTGAAGCTTCACAGAGAGATGAATAAAATAGTTTCATGAATGAACTATGATCATAAAGAACATGCTTCTCCTAAGCTACAGCCAGGTCACTTACCTGTCCAAGAGCAAGTTAGGAGCAAACAGGAGCTTCCCTGGGTGCTCCATGGAGCGCCAGACGAGACCAATCATCAGGATCTCTAGCCAGGCACATTCTAGAAGGTGGACCTGATCATGGAGGGTCAAATCCACAAAGCCTGAAAACAAGCAAGAAAAACCCTGCTGACTCAAATGAAAAAGACTCATTACTGGTGAAATTAATGCAACAGGGATTTGAACTGACAAGGTCTATTTTCTACTAGACAGAGTAAATGCAATACGAACATACTTTATAGTGAAGTCAAGTAATTATTTTTAAAATCTAGCTATCTCAGTGAGTTTCAATGTGGCATTAAGTTCTTAGTGCCATAGTGTCACATCTACATAAATGTACCAACTTGAGTAACACACTTAGCTTTCTATAAAGTTATACTCAGTGTGAAAACTTGTGTGGATTCTATTTAGACTTATCATAGCACTCTGTGACTGTTCCTCATTTCTGTTTGAGTAGAAGATGCTAAGGTGCAAGAAATTTAAATTACTTGTCTTAGACCAAATAGGAATTGGAGCACAGGCAGAATGAAAGTCACCAAATTTCTATTTCTTTTCTACGTCCCTAAGTCACACTCATTTTTTGTAATATGTAAAAGAAAGACTCAGAAAACTCCACATTTAAATAAATCACTTGGGATAATGAGTCAGATGAAAAAAAAAAGGTGATACTATGATTACTTCAGGTAATAACCACCAAAATGTGTTCTTGTTTTCTAATGGTGAACTAGGAGATTAAAGCTTTTTCCAATCATTACTGATAGTATTGAGGTTACCTAATAATGTTAATGAGAAGGAGGAAGGAAGAAGGAAGGAGTAAAGGAAAAGGAAGAAGAGGAAGAGGAGAAGGAAGAAGAAGAAGAAGGAGGAGGAGGAGGAGAAGAGGAAGAAGAAGAAGGAAGTTTGTTGAGCCCTTAGAAGCAATCCTAATGTTTCTTATACACAATTATTTATGAATGCAACAACCTGAAGAGGTAGGAACTGATATTCCCATTGTACAGATGAGAAGACAGATGCTCAGAGAGCTTATTTGTCTGTTGAAGCCAAAACCTGTGTCCTTGACCACAATGGACACTATCTCTTCTGAGCTACACTTAATTAGAGAATTTGGATCAAGTGACTAAATAAATCACATACCATGCACACTAAGATATGCCAGTGACAGGGACATTAAATAAATCAAGTATCTATAAAGTTTGCTGCCTTCCAAATCAGTCCCCTATTCTTTTGCCCTAAGATATCCCATCGTAGTCTATTTCCCTCCCTTCTCTCTTTGCCCTCAACCCTTCCTTCCCTCTTATCCATGGGAATGGCTCTAGGAATCCCGTTGAGTATGTGTGTGTGTGTTCTTTTCTTTTTCTCTCACGAATATTACACTTTTATTAGCTAGCTATACTTGTGTTGATAAAAAAGACAAAATTGAATTTTGTTTTCCTTTAACAATCAAGTATGAATGGTCTGCTTACAGGATGTTTCTTCTTGGGGTTCTTGGAGGTAACAAAAGCTCAGCATTAAACAGGTAGCTTATCGTTTCTTACATGCTTAAGTACCATCTTTCAGATAATTGTTATATACAAAGAGATAATGATCCACATAGGGAAACCAAAGCTAGAGACAGACCTCAGAGTCTATGGCCCCCTCTCTTACCATCATTTCATAATCAAAGCTCATCAATTCTATCTTGAGGTAGCTATAATTTTCTCCTTTTTCATTGCCACTTTTAACACACTAATTCAGCTCCCTAACAGTCTCTTACCTTTTTGTCTGACTTCTTAACTCAGCATAATTAGTTTAAGACTTATCCATGTGGTTGCACGTATGATGAGGGGTTGATTCTTTTTATTGCCAAGTGGTATTCCATTGCATGGATATATCCCATAAATAAATACAATGTATGCTTTCATTGGACATTTGGGTTGTTTCTAGCTTTTGGCTATTACAAATAAAGCTACTACAAGCAATTTATATACAAGTTTTTGTATGTATATATGCTTTTATTCTCTTGATTAAATACATAAGAGTAGGATATCTGGATATAGTATGCCAGGTGGATGTTTTAACTTTTTAAGAAACTGTCAAACTGTTTTCAAAGTAGTTGTACCATTTACATTCTCACCAGCAATACATGAAAGCACGAGTTGGTCTACATCCTCACCAATGCTTGTTATGGTCAGTCTTTTTAGATTTTATACATTCTAATAGATGTACAGAGGCATCACTCAGGCATGGTGGTTTTATGTGCATTTTCCTAATGACTAATAATGTTGCACCTCTTCTCATGTGTTTTCTAACAGATCATTTTGCTACACTGTATTCAAATTAATCATGCATGTATCTGTAAATCCTGCTACAGCATATACTCATTGTAGGCACAAGATGCATGATTCCATCAAATATTGCTTTTTTAAAGTTTAAATTTATTGCACCTTCCACTACATCACTCAGCCATGCCAACGCTCATGACGGTGTAGCCTGTCTCAGAGCAGGTGTCTTTCCATTGAAAAGAGTGGATTCCACTCATGTAAAGAAGGACTTGGCATCAGGAAACATGAGAAAGTGGATGGCTTCGCTCATAAGAAAAAAGTAAAAGATGAAAAAGCAATGATTTGGTTTCAGATCCCCAGGAGGCTGGGGCAGGGAGGGAATAGGTATCTCCACAGTGTGCAGTGATTTACCTATGGGATGTTCTGGGTCAAAAGGAGCTGGCCTTGCTCTCGAGGAAACATCTCCTGATGCAGCAGTAAATGCTCCTCTTTCTCAAAACCCACGATCTAATCAGATAAGCCAAACCAGTTTTGGTTTAAGTCATCAGTACTTAAAATGAAAGCCCTCTGGGTTTCATTTCTTAATTTCATAATTCTTTAAGATTTCACCCCAATCTTTTAAGTCTCATAATAGTAATGTAAACTTATACTGTGAACTAAACTTACTTGCAGAAATGTTAACATTCAAAAGGGAGGCTTTTTCTCTCTTCTCATGACATTTGCTATATGTAGTATTGCCACCCATGATGAAACCTGCCCCAGATTATCTAACATCCTAAATAAACCTCAAAAAGAATCACACGGGATGAGATCTGGGGGTGTCTCATGAGTTAGAACTGCAGTTGACCATGTAACCAATCCATATGGAAAACCAAAGGCCCGCTTTCTGATGGCAACTTTACATGTTAAATGGAATTATAATTTTTAATTCCCACTTTACAATTCCAGTATTATTTAGGTCTGACAGTTTTAGTGGCCTTTTGGAAGACAAAGAAGCTCCTCATAAGCACTTGTGCCACATAAGTATGGTGATCATGGAATCTGTCTGAAGTATGTCTGTTGGTAATAGTTTTCAGTTGGAGGCCAGCAGGATTGCTCAATCCTTCTGTTGAAATGTTGTAGACCTCTCAAAAAGAGTCTATTTAATTATCTTTCCCAGCTGTGCATATTGCTTGCGGACAAGGGTTATTACATCTGTTGCACAGTGTGCTCTGCAAGTTCCTGGGTCAGGGTTGGGAGACAGTGTGCAGGAAAGGTTATCAACTAACCTTCTCAATGAATGTGAAGACTATGAAAGATTATTAGATGGAGTGTCTCTTTTCTTCCAATATACTGGTCTTGACTTTACCACACAACCTCTAACTACCTTTTCACCATTGAATAAATATACCATGAGATGCCTTCAGTTCATAGCCAATGGAGAAAAATAATGTAATAAATCCCAAGCAAAATTATATTGGGCCAACTATGGATAGACATTCAAGACCTTGGTTTATTTTCCTGATAAATAGGAAGAATGTTCTGATATGCAATTCCAAATGAACCTGCTATAATAACCTAGAGGCATTCAAAAAGTAAATCCCGTTCTCTCTTGAACACTAGAAATTGTCGCTAATAATAAAGTGGGAGTGTAGCAGCTGCTACGGGACATAAGGAGAGGTAACAGTGGTAGATATTCTCGCAAGTGGTAAGTGAGAGGTGAATCATCCCCTCATCACTTGAGGACCTCCATCTTAATGACATGGGGGCAGGTGCCCTGTGGCCTTCACACAGGAGGGACAGAATGCATATCGAAAAAGTAGTAACAATAGTTTGATAAGACTAGGTGAAATCAGTTGCTCAGAAATCTCATTTAATAAAACAAAACTTTTTTAAAAGCAAACTCAGGTTTTAATCCCTAGTCTATATTCACAAGTCCCAGTAATAGTGAATCCAGAAAGGATATATTGAAAACAGAGAGAAATGCCTTAGAATCCTCACTCCTCACCCCCTGTATGGGAAGTAATCTAGCTAATAAAATTGAGGCATGTCTCTTTTATGGCAAAATTTATCCCTCCATCATAAACCAGCTCACTACTTCCAGCTTCATCACCAAGCACAGACATTCCTGCCTTCTGCCTTCCATTATACAGTAATAGTTTTTCCTCCAAGATATGTTAACTTTGTGTTGACTGTGAAAGGAGCTCATGGGATGTCCACCTCCCTGCCCCAGTCCTCACGAGATCCTGAGCCCTCTTCTCCACTCTGCTTTGCTAGGGACTTCTTACAAATTGCCTAATTTGCCTTGGTACGCCAAGAGATTCTTGAAGCCTCACCCTCCTTTACTGGGTGTGGCAAGGCTCCTAGAAACGATGTTGAAAAGTGTACAGAGATCTCCAAGCAAAATGACTAACATAATCTAAATCCTGGTAAAGTTCCACACTACCTTGGAGGAAAAGATAAATCAGGGTGGCTCTTCAGTAGAGACATGAAAAGAAGTAAGTGCTATAGTCATTATATTCCTGCTTCCATGGGATACAGTCTATGAAGATTTAAAGCAGAAACACTACAAAAGAAAAAAGCAACATTTCCCTAAGGAGTGCTATTTACAAAAAGCTAGGTGGTTGGTTCCCTTCATAGATTCACTGGAGAAAATACTGGTTTCCTGACCTTCAAAAGAGATAATCATTTTCTCAGTCATATGATGACCCCAGTGTTCTCCAAAATGTCAGTCATGAAATTGCCTGTTGCATTTTTTTCTGTATTGGCTTTTTACTCAATAGAAGAAGAGTTGAATAATTCATCTCTTTCCTCTTCAATGCCAAAGACTCAGTGCAAGAGTACGGTATGGGAAAAAATAAATCATGGAAGGGAGACTGTGGCACAATGATGGCTATAAGCTAAATAAAACTTTGGATTTCTGGGAGAAAGCTTATAGAACATATAGTATCAGAAGAACTAGACTCCTATGTAAATACCAAGCAGTCTTCATGTCCTATATTTTGCAATTTATTCTCTAAAGAATAGTAACTTATTGCCACACCATGGATCATGGACCCTATCATACCTATAGTACAGTTGAAATGACCTTCCTTTTCTCCAAAAAAAAAATGTTTGGACTCTTTTATATGCAGACTCATTAAAGCTAGGATTCCCATTCTGTAACACTTTAAGCTGTCTTCAATAACAGGACAAACATTTTAAAAATTTCAGACAATGAGTTTAATCTATTTAAATAAAGAAAGTCACAAGCAACTCTTACCAAATATGTACTACTGTTAGAAAATAAAATAAATGCAATATCCATCACCAAAATAAATTGTAATGGAATAAATAATCACTTGTTTTGAAATATTGTGAGTCTCAATGCTAGAAGAACATGAGCTTTCTCTTGAACCTGCCCTCCATCACCATCACTGTGACTATTCTGGTTTTGCTCTGCTATAATAAGGGGGTGTGAGCAGCTCCCACCCTGACCCCCATCCCATATCATACCACCTGTCCAATGCTCTTATGCAGCTGCCATACTAAATAACCACCTTGCCAATACCAAGATGACTCTTTCTTTCTTGAAGCTACAATAGCCTTCGTCCTCTGGCCTGACGACTAGCTATTTCCAAATCACATCCCAACATGGGACTTTTTGATCATCTGAAGGGCACCCTCCCACCCATCTCCCAACAGAATGAGGAGGGCAGAAGTAATGAAGTCATGAGCTGAAAAGTCAAGAAGACCTGACTTTCAATTCTTCTGTGGTCTACAGCCAACTAATTAATATCTCTGAAAGCATTTCCTGTCTGTAAAATGCAGATGGACTGACCTACCACTTAGGGTTATTGTAAAAATTAAGGGGTTAGCAGATGTCCCAGAATGCCACGGTAGTTACTCAATAAATATTAGTTCTATTCTCTACTTCATCCCAACAGGCTGCAATTTCTGCCCAATAGAAGAAAGCAATGCTTTTGCAAAACACCAAGAGAAATGTTTTGTTTTAAAATATTTTAGGTTTATAACTTCAAACTTAAATTGGGCAGTTTGTGCTTGCCCTCATTCATGATGTCATATTGTGTTTTCTGTTTATGTTTTTCTTTTTATTAGGTTATTTTTATGTATAAATGAAAAGGATAAAAAGGCTTCCTGGACCTCGAATAGCCCTAAAAAACAACACTTTTCATGATTTAAAAGGAGAGGGAACAAGAGCATGTGGATTGTATTTTGCCTAAAATACATGTGCAAAGAAATGAGAAAGGAAAGCACGTTTTGGGTTTTATTACACTCCAAGCATTTCAAGAGGTTTAGCATGTCCAGAATGCAGCTGTCTTCATACACCCCCAATTAGAAATAGTTGATGGTTTTCTACTGAGCACAGCAGCCCTCCACACTATGTGTGCTGCTGTCTATTTGCCTTGGGATAGACAGAACAAAACTTGCCTTGTAGTGACTACTTGCCTTAGGAAACAAAGTGGTGTTCTTCGGGCAAACGCTACGCAGTAAAAATCAGTGGGGGAAAAAAAACCCAAAAAACTGAATTCATTAGAGAAAAAAAATTGAAGAATTTAGTCCAGAAGTTTTACGATAAACAAAGGTACTGCTTCTTCAAATAAATGGTGTATGCCTCAAATAAATACCCCATATTAAGATGACCATTTCTTGAAAGAAGTATGGATGATGAAAGTCATGATATCTATGTAAATCTGCAAACTTGCCAACTTTGACTATGCAATCTGATAACAGCACCGTGTATTACTTTATGTAATGTAATGAAGACATTTCTGACATTACCCATTCCTTCAGAACAGTGCAACAGAACTTACATCTTACTCTGAGAAGTTTTTTTTTTTTTTACGTATACAGATTCAAAGGTGATGTTTCTGTAGTATATCCCAACTAAAAGCCAATTGGATTGTTTGTGATAATTCTACTTCTTCCTCATTTTTATCTAAATGGAGGATAAAAACCAATAGAAGGCCTGCAGTATTTCCTGGACCTTTCTATTGTAATGCATACATGAGGTATAAACTACACGGTGAAGAAAGTCTCTCCTTTGCCAAGACCTTAAGTACAATGAGTGGCTAACTCATTGGAGACCAGTCGTTAAGAAAAGAAATCTAAAGACAAAACTGGTTTCAAGTCTGCTCAACCGTTGCTTGGTCTTTAACTCCAACCCAAGTAACCACACTCCTTATAATGCTCCTTTGAAAAATTATTGGTCTTAACCACAAAACTGTATTCTAACTTTACTTCAAAAATTCCTTAGCAGCTTTTCCCTGCTCTGGACATCAGCCCATGTGTACAGTTTAGTCATCCTGTGTGTTTGTGTGTGTAATATATTGTAGTTACATTCTACTCATCCACTAGTATTTGATTATTTTTACACATCAACATATAGGACATAAAAGCAGTGTATGAACTTCTTCTCTATTTAGAAAGAAAAATGAAGCATAAGCTTCTCAAGAAATTAAGGTTTTAGAATTTTATATTGTAAAATTTTACACATCAACATATAGGACATAAAAGCAGTGTATGAACTTCTTCTCTATTTAGAAATAAAAATGAAGCATAAGCCCCTCAAGAAATTAAGGTTTTAGAATTTTATATTGTAGCTTATACAGAATAACTATAATACAAAGAGAGAAATTATTCTTTACTTTAAATATAAATTTTATGAAATGTTTCCCATAACGTTTATTCATCAGTTTAGTTTACCACATACCTTTTAATGGCTAAATATATATATTTTTTCAAAAGCTGGATATATCTTAATTCTGATCATGATACATACAAACTTTTAAAATACCAGGTATATTCCTTTAAAAAGTTATGGGCCTCACTTTTTTGGAAGTTGATATGAGAAAATGTCACTTGTATCTTTGGCAAAGGGGAGTAAGAAGATATTAAGCAGTATCCCTCCTGTAAACATTCATTTCTTTGGCAAATTTCTCTCCAAATTTGGTAACAAGAAAAGGTCTTCCTCTCCTAAATAATTTACGCTCCTATTTGTTACCTAATAAGAATGATGAAACTACTTACAAGCTTCATGCAGCCCCACCATCAGGAAGCACAGGTGTTAATAAAATGTTCAAAAGCAATAACAATTGTACCTGTTTCATGGGAAAATGATCGCCTCATTCCTACTTGTTTCTGGATCTCATGCTTGACTGTATTATTGAATTACTAGGTACCTCACAGGAGACTTTGCAAAGTAGACAGATAAATAAATCATTAAAATATGTATATTTGTTTTCACACGCACACACATAATTACCCTTTTTCCCCTCCATTTAATAACAAGTAAGTTATTTGATTACAGGTGAGGAAGTAGTTTGTCAGAAGAAAAGAATTAGTCTCACAGCTCTATCTGACTCCAGAAACAAAAATAAGTCAAGACTGTCAGACTTGAGGATGAGACTTGGGGATCACAAAAAAAAAGTCCCTTAGAGAAAACAAAGCAGATGGCAATCCTACCTTGTTACCAGCCCCATCTGTATTACACTCAGAGCCTTGGTTTACGAAGAGATGGTTGTCATGACAATAAGCATTTGAGAAGAGTTCTGGAGAAGCTGATGGATTTAAGAGTATCTTCCAGCTTCCCAATTTTCCAAACACACACAAAAAAACCCATCCCCACCCTCATCCCCAAATAAACAATTCTATTACTTCTCATATTTGCTACAATTATTCTATGTAGATATCATGAAATTTTGCACTCTCTCTTATCAAAATCTCCTGGGAGTGACAGAGCAGATCCTTACTCTGATACTGCACAGCTTGAAGGTAAACTAGTCTTTTATTTTTGTTCAGCAAAGGCAATTGTATTAACCACAGCTTCTTCTTTTTTTTTTTTTTCTTACACGCTCAGAAAGAAATCAATTTCAGCCTAAATGAGAAAGAGGAAAATGGTAAAAGAAATTATTTTCCAGTTTCTGAGTAGATTGCAAACTAAAGAAGGAAAAAAAATTAATAAACTATGAAGTAAAGTACTTAAGACTGCCCTTTTAAGTGCTTGTCAAATGGACAGGAAGGACAGCCTCTGTGGAGTGATTCTGAGTTACCTGACAAAGAGCACAGACTGGCTGCATCCGAAAAGTCAACAAGCACTTGTACCTTGGAACATACATTCTTTCCATCAACCTAGAAGCAGACCTGCGAGCATTTCAAATACTATTGTCATCAGTCTGCATTTTCCAGATAACTGTATGCTCCTGGTAAACACTACAAATGTCATCAAAACAAAGACTAAAAGGAAAGTAGACAGTTTCTTTTTTAGAGCAAGTCTCCAAACCACATGGACAAGGATAGCTTCCTCCCATCTCCACTCAGCTCAAGACCCTCCATGAAGCCAAAATTGATGACAACACTGTCGTTTTAGTGAGATATTCCTCTCACACACACACACTCAATTTAAAATCTAGAGGAACACCTGTTGTTGCCAAGAACCCAGGGACTTATAGTTCTGGAATGGATTAAGAGCAAAAAAAGAGGCTTATATTTCCATTTTCTACTTAAGTTCAGAATGCCGAAATGGGAGTTTTATAAGGTAAAATTGCCATGAGGTCTCAGAAATGCTGAGCATCAAATCACATGACAATGCTTCAACTGGGAAGCCAGAGAAAAGCCCCACGGCTCCATGTACAGAAGGAGTGGGCCCAGCCAGTCAGGAGCCCTTTGGGGTCCAAGGGTCTCACAAGCACATGGGGTTTAATTTAGAAGAGACCTCTCCCTTCCTTCCAGTCTTTCTATAGTTCCCTATCTCCCACGTTCATTCCATTATTCTACACAAATTTCAGCAGCAAACAGAGAGAGCAACCAACCAAAGAAAGGAGAAAAATTTATTTCAGCCTCTTCCACCCCACCTTTGAAGTCGGTGATCACTGAACTTGTATATGCCATTCCAGAGAGAGGCCAAAAGGAGATTGGAAGCCAGAAACTATTTTTCTTTAACTCGTGGTGGATTCTTTTACAAGCACAGTGATCTTGCCAGGTCATTAAATAACCACTCTAAAAATAGAGTGGGTAGCTAGGTGCTACAGTTGGGATGTGGTTTGCCCCCACCAAAACTCATGTTGAAATTTAATTGCCTGTTACAATGTAACAGTGTACAGAGGTGAGGCCTTTAAGAAGTGATTCTGATGTTAAGATGTATTCATGTCTTTCTCATGAGAATAAATTAGTTCTCCAGGGAATGGATTAGTCTCGTCGTTACAAAGTGCATCAACCCCTTTTGTCCCCTCTCTTTCTCTTTGTGTGTGCCCATTTCTCCTTCCAATTCTCTGCTGTGTTCTGACACAGCATGGGGCCCTCATTAAAAGATGGCCAGATGTGGCTGTCTGATCTTGAACTTCCCAGCCTCTAGGATTGTGAGTCAAACAAATCCTTATAAGTTATACATTACCCGGTCTCAGGTGTTCTATTATAGCAACCGAAAATAGACTAAGACACCAGGCCACTCTATAAGAGAAACTCTCTAAATGCTAATTAGTTTGACAGTAAAAACTATCCTATTTCTTGCTAGCTCAACGTGGCCTCTAGCTTGGTACTGGGTCTCATCAACAATGTTGGCTCCCTAAGGATTACAACAGGAACTACAGCACTATCTCCTAATAAAGATAAAGAGTAACCGTACTAGTTTCCTAAGGTTGCCATAATCAAGCACTACAAATTGGGTGGCTCAAACCTGCCTTATATTTAGTAGTAAAAATGTATTCGGTCTTCAAGATTGCAAAGCCTCTTGTTCTAAGTATTTTAGGTCACAAATGAAAATAGTTTGGATTGGGGTTACTAAAAAAGACCAAAAAACAAACAAACAAACAAAAATAAACCCCTCCCACATACAAAACAATGGCACATACACCAAATTAAAGCAAAGTTTACAAATATTTAGCAAGGCAGAGAAGGAGGTATCTTTTCTTAGACACAAGGACATACAGGTGCCATCACTGAAATGACAGACTGTTGTTATTCCATCTCATGATGACAAGACTAGAGATTGTCCTAGAAGAGAATTTACTTATCTCAGGAAATCATTACCTGGGCTCTAATTTGCTAGAATTTTAAAAAGGCAGAATCACTCCTTTCCAGGAAAACCTAATTATATATCATATTTATATAAAGAGAAAAGTATCTGTTGACTACCTTCTTAGAGTTCCAAGTGTCTCAGCAGGACTGTTAAGTTTTTCTATATAGAATATATTATGAGGATGCAATGTGTGATAGAAAGGATAATGGGCTTTGTTGGGTTCAGCTTTGCCATTTATGAGTTAAGTGATTTGGGGTGAATTATTTAATTTCTGGTGCCTAGCAGAGTGCCTTCTCTTAGTGTATGCTCTATGGATATTTTTTGAATGAAAGAATGAATTGTTCTGGGTTTCAATTTCTTCATCTGCAAAATGAGAGTGGTAACACTATCCCTGCAGCATGTTATGGTGAAAACTAGAAAGAATATATAATTCCCTGGAAAATATGGGTGGTCAACAAATAAATGGTACCTATCATTGTATTATTTCCTTTTTCATTATAAAAAGTACCAAATATTATGCAGATAATAAGTTATCTACTTACCACCTAACCATGAGCTTCACATATAAAATTTATAGGTTGAAACACACACATAAGAGAGTTCTTAAATATTTTTATTCCATTTGGAAATCTGACATAGTCTACAGATGACTTCTCAGATTAAGGTTTTAAGTGCATAAAATAAACTATTTTTAAAAATCACAAAATGAAACAAGTTATACTGAAATCCAGTTCTTAAGAATGCCTGGGTACTTATGGACCCCAGGGTAAGAGCCCCTGATAGGATAAGGATCAAAGTCAATGACTTCCCAGATGATCAAAGGCTGCTGGAAGACTGACTGTCTCATTACATCTTTTCAGAAGACTGTAGGAAACGTTCTGATTCATTACATAGTTTCTCTCGAACCCCAAACACAACAGACTAAATAAGAATTTCATGCATCCTACAGTGCAAACAAGAAACCCCTTTCCCGATCTCCTGCTTTTCTTGCAATGCTCTCATAAAATGATTGAAGAGCTAAGAAAGTATTATTAACTATTGGAAATGCTTGTTATATATAAGACAAACAGATTTTTTAAAAAAGGTTTTAGTACAGATCTAGTAAAACAACTGCTATTTAAGAGCAGGTACAAGAGTTGGCCTTAATGACTCACTTTCAATGATGACTCACTTCATAAGCTATTAAAGGAAGTCATTAATATCCTTAACTAACTAAAGTCTGTGAAAATGCATCAAGATTTGAAGATTAAATGTAAATGGCAAGCCTTGAAATAGATTAATTCTTTGATAAATTATAAAATGATTTTGAGATATCAAAAACATTTCATTTACTTTTAAGTATAGCAAAATCTGTTAGTATGAAGCTATACATGAAATAAACAGGTAAAACCTCCAAAATACATGTTTCTTGTCTTTCAAATCTCTTGTAAAGATTTGCCTGAGCTATGAAGCTTTCTCTGGCACCTGAACAGACATGGCCAGCTGAGGACTGGTCAGAAGAACCAGGACAGCCACTCAGACATTGAGGCTGATACCACCATTACGAGGGTGTTTGGAACAGATGATGTAACTCTGTTGGACTGTCCACTCAGCCCATTCATTTTGCACAACTTCTGTGGGTTCTGTCCATGACATCTTAAATACCAATAAAAGTCCAAATTTAGGACTAGGAATCCATGGCAAAAAACAAATCATTCCAATGGCATGTAGCTACATGAAAGGATGCTGTTTTGGACAGCCAATGGAGGGGAAGGATACCTAAACTTTGGAATGTAAGTTAAGAGGAAGAAAACAGATCCTAAACATAAATACTTGAAAGGCCACCAAATATATGAGAATTAACTCCAGTTGTTTAAGAAAACAACTGATATAGTGATATAGTCTCTATCTGGGGTCTGCAAGATCATGCATGATTAATTAAATGCTTTCAGAAAAATGTAATTGGTTGAGTGAAAAAAGTTTCTGATCCTCTTCCTGAACCTTTCCCCAGTTCTAGAAGATACTCCTCCTCCAGTGCATGACTTCCTGAGTCATCTGTGTGCTGGACTCACTAGAAAGGAGGATGCATTTGTGCACTCGTCTTTACTTTTCCCAAAGAACCCAGCACGTTGCTTTTCACAAAATTAATATTCAAAAAGTATTCTGAGTGAATGTTTGCAAGAAGCTAAAAAAAGAACAGAAAAAAAAAAAAGAAATAATGCTGATTTTATTGGCAACTATAATATCCTCTTGGTATGGTCAGCTAGACTGGGCCTCATTATATTTGAAGATATGTGTAAATTGCATAATTACATGTAAATTTTACCTAACCATTGAATACCCCCACACTCCCACCCCAATTGGGATGCTTCAGAGAAATAACAAGGGTAAAGATAAAAAATTAATAATAGTCCTAACTGCACTGAAAATCTAAAGCCATAACATATGAGAGCAAATAATTTTATTAATAAGCCCAAGAAAAATATTTAATTTGTTAAGTGGGATATGAAACCAATGAGCTGATGTGAAATTTTAAAACAGAGATAACAAGCAACATGAAAGATTAACCAAAAGCTAACGTACAGAGGAACAAAATGCCAAGAAGTAACAAGAAGAGCTGGGGTTTCCCTCATCACTTCTGAAAGCTTTGGTGACACCTCTAAGTGCTCTTTCCCTCCCCGTGGCTTTTCTGGGCTTGCTTTCGAATCTTTTCAGGATGGTAGCATCTTTAAAGATTTTCCATTCTCCATTACTGCTTTTCTTTTATTTCTGTTTTTTCTCTTCTGCCACTCCATCCAGTGGAGTTTTAGCAAAGTGAACATGATTTAAAGTTTGAACTCTATCAGAAATTTCAGATAACTTTTGTCCTGCTAAAAACACAGTCAATGTCAAGAAAGAGGTGAAAGTGGAACCACGATATGCTGAAAAATAACTTAGGTTCATGGATCTATCTGCCTTCGTCAATCATATCTTTTCTGCACATTGCTTCTCAGGGCTTATTTTTCTCCCAATGCATCCATATTAACACTCATAATGTGTTATACTTGTCCATTTGAAGTACCTACAGCTACAATATTATCCTATGAGATACTTTGTATCTTCTGTCTCATTTTGCAACACTGGGGCTATGATCACAATTAAATGTTTATCAGAGTGTAGAAAGCATTCCAAGTTTCCTAAGGTTGCCACAAAAAGATTACAAGGGTTGGCTGGGTAATCCTAGCACTTTGGGAGGCTGAGGCGGGCGGATCACAAGGTCAGGAGATCGAGACCATCCTGGCTAACACGGTAAAACCCCGTCTCTACTAAAAACATAAAAAACTAGCTGGGCGTGGTGTAGTCCCAGCTACTTGGGAGGCTGAGGCAGGAGAATGGTGTGAACCCGGGAGGCGGAGCTTGCAGTGAGCCGAGATGCTGCCACTGCACTCCAGCCTGGGCAACAGAGCGAGACTCCATCTCAAAAAAAAAAAAAAAATAGATTACAAGGGTTGGGGTTTATAGTGACCTAATGTCTCAATTTCCATTTCTTGAAGGATCTACCATAGGGTCTTTCACTTATTTAGTAGTTGATTAGTAAATTTGGTGTTGATTGAATGGATTTAAAAATAAATAATTGTATTTTTGGAAAATTCAGAAGCCAGACATATGCCAGTACCAACTTCCTACAAACACTGATCAGATCCACTCCCATTAACTAGGTTTGCACACATCATCCAAAGCAATGAACGGTAAGATGCTCTTCACATTGTTTTTGTTTTGTGTTGCTTTGCGTTTTTGTTTTTGTTTTTGTTTTGGCCACGACTAGGAAGTCTACTTACATAGGGAGAGACAGTACCTGCTTTTTGGTGCTCATTGCCCCATTTTACTAGCTGGGATGAAGTAGTAGAATAACACCATTGGATGGTCTGGAACACATTTATCACTCAAATCTCTTTTGTTCTTAATAAATAGTGGATGGTCTCTACTTCTTTGAAATTACCCAAAAAATGGGATTCCCTGTACTTTAATCCAAGCATGGCACTTATGGATTTTCTCAGTCAAATCAATATATCAATAACAATTTCATTCCTCAAATAGTTACTGAAGACCTATTACATTCAATTTACTGTGTTAAGGATTGAAATTAGCATACTTTTACTTTTATTTTGTATATTGAGATGGACGAATCTCAAAGTTCTATTTTTACCCTGTACATGCATGCTTATCACTGTTTATTGCTAGAAAAGGAATGATATCTCAAGAGGCATATAACATGGTCTCATATTACTGGTATCAAAATAAGTCAGTGCAAGTCTTGGTACCCAATCCAGAGGCGCCATTTGCAAGCTAAGAAGAGCCCAGAGGAGAGGAGAATTGCTAGTGAATCAGTGGGGAGCCCACTAAGGCAGAGGGACTTTGGCACAGCCCAACAGACAGACAGAAATGAAGCTCTCAGGTCTCAAGAGGGGCTGCATTCCAGGCAGAAGAAGGATCATGGAAACCACACCAACAGGGACTTGCAGTCAGGAACAAACAGAACACATCTAGAGGACAGTGGGAAGTCCCCCTGGCTAAAGCACAGGGTGTATTGAGAGAAGGAAACCTTGCTCTCGATGGATCATAGGCAAACTGAGGAGGACTGTAACACCTTGCTGAGAAGTTGAATGTGATTCCTTGGTGACCACAGCAGGAGGTCCTGAAGTCCCTGTCCTTCGAGGCAAACAAGGAGGCTGTTCCATACAGACTATCAGGGAAAAAATGCACTGTTTATCAAAAGATATGAATGTTCTTGACAGGCAAAGCCCTCCTCAAATGAAATGGCAGTGCAGGGAGATGATATTCAGTGTGATGTAGCTGTGAGTAATTAAGAGTGTGGCCTGAACCCAGGACCTTGGATGAGATCCCAGCTCAGCTACTTCGTAGTGGAGACACTTTGAGAAAGATATGTAACTTCTCCGGGCCTTAGCTTCTTCATCTGAAAATGGAGCTTAACAAAAAAAGAGAGCACTTTCCTCATAGGGTTATCATGAAGAGGAAAGAAACCAGTAAGTATAAAGTGCTAGAACAGTGTCTGGTGCCTGGTCATTACTCATTAAGTGTTAGCGGCCTCTCTGGAGCAGTTGTTGTACTCATTGTGATTCAAGGTGATCCAATCAGTTGGTATAAATGCATTTTTAGGGCCCCACCTTCCTCTAAAATTCTTACCATTCTTGTGGAATAAATAAAATCAAGTAACAAAAATAATGATAACTCAAATGTTGAAGATTTGTAACTTCCAAAAAGTCTAACTAGAAAACAGAAATTAAGGACACGTTGTAGTTAGAATTTCAGTGTTGAACTTAAAAATACCTTTTTCAAACATCTGACGTATATCTTAAGTCATAATTTTACTTGAAGCAGGACTTCCCATATGGTATTTTTGCTAACCATTAGTTCATGTCCCTACAAGAACTGTGTAGAATTTTCTTTTGTGTCTCATACTTTCTGTCATGGAAGTGCTCAGTAAATCTTGGATGGATGGATGGAAGGATGGATGGATGAATAGACAAATGGATAGAAGGATGGATGGATGAGTGGATGGACAGATAGACTGATGGACAGATGTATGGAAAGATGGATAGGAGAAGGAAGAAAGGCAAACAGGCAGGCAAGCATGCCAGATGTCACTTGTTGTCCTGGAACAAGAAGTCAAAAGCCCTTTTATGGATTCAGGAGTTTTGGATCCAGGGCCACTACCCATGTTCCCAGGGGCTGCTTTTCATGCAGATTGTCAGCTTCCACAGGTAGCAAAGGGACTCATGACTTCACAGTGGCTGCTGAGTGTGTATTCCACATGGTCTCACCCTTCTTGTATCTTCCCTAAAACAGACTCCACAGCTGGGTTTAAGAAACACTAAAGACATGAGAAGGCATATGAAAGGCATTATGGTTTCCCCTTTGCATGTGGGAAAATGACATGATTTAATTATTATTTATAAAGATTGATTTATTAAGTCAAGATAAAATACCTGCCTTGGAAATTGATCTTTCCAATGATAATTTCTCAAATGAAAATACCCTAAGCACACATGTACAGGCTTGACTCTCTCCCTTGCTCATTCTTGCCCTCTTTATCAATGAGCATCTGTTTCTTGATATTTTTAAAATGAGATTTATAGGCACACTGCTAGCTAGCTGGAATGCGCTGTATTGCATTTTAGAGAAAAAGCAGCAAGGAAGACTCCTTACTTACTTTGATCCAGTTTCCTGGACTCACTTTTGATGAAGACACTCATTTGGGAGACTGCCCACTGTCACAGACGGAGCAACAAGTAGGACAGGGTTTGTCACCCACGGGTCCTAAGTCAGCAGCTGAGGAGCATATGAGGGCATCAGCTCACCCTTACAGTGTATCTGGAGGAATGTTTTACAATTTACTTCAGCAAGTTCTTAATGAGTATATATGTGCCTAGCATCGCTCATGCTCTGCGAGAGATACAAATGAGAGACCAGAGATTGTATTTGGACAGTTTACAGCAAATTTAGTAGAGGTTAGTTTTTTAAATGCCAAGCGTCAAGTCTTAAAGAGCCAGCATGAATGTCTTGCATATCATGTGGGCATAAAATACTCCCATCTTCAGGCTAGCAGGGACCTCAGAGTTGTATAGTGCTGTCCACTCGTTTTATACATGAGGAAACTGAGGTCTAGAAAGGAGAAAGGATTTGGCATAAACCATATCCATAGAACGTCTAAAATTCAAACTGAGAACTCTCAAACTTTTTTCACCAACCTGGCTGCTCTGTGACCTTGGGCAACTTATTTACCATCTCTATAACTCAGTTTCCCCACTTAAAACTGGTGATAATATTAGTAACTATCTTCTAGGGTTGTTAGGAGAATTAGGCAAGTTACTATAGATAAAGCAAATAATGCCGGGTGTAGAGACTGTATTCTAGAAGTATTCATTGTTATCATTATCATGATTTTGCAGTTTAAAAAAAGAGAGAGAGAGAGAGAGATCCATGGTAGAATTCCTCGTACTGCTTCATCTAGAAAGAAAAACTAAGTACCTTATTAAGTGGCAGTGTGACTAATGGAAGACATCGGTGCAGATCCTGGCTTTTCCACTAAGTAGCCGTGTGGCCTTGGGCAAGACACTCAACCTTTCTGAACCTCAATTTCATTATCTGTGCAAGGAGGACACTAACTAACACCCACTCTGCTTCCTGCCAGGTTGTTTAAAAGTTCTGTTGAGATATTGGATAATAAAGCAAGTTATAAATTGCCAGGTGCTGTACATGTCAGGAATAGTAGGGCAGAAAACTAGGATCAAAGCCAGAGAACTTGAAAAGAGTGGGATCTGCAAGGAGCCAGAGCTGGAGCTGGTCCCAGGGTCTGGGAATATGGCATGGGCCCTCGTGCTTCTCTGGTCCTTTCCTTAGCTTGTCTCCTTTGTGGTTTGAGTTGTACAATTTGGTAAGAAAGCTGTGACTTTTTTTTTTTTTTTTTTTTTTTTGAGATGGAGTCTCGCTCTGTCGGCCAGGCTGGAGTGCAGTGCCTGGATCTCAGCTCACTGCAAGCTCCGCCTCCCGGGTTTACATCATTCTCCTGCCTCAGCCTCCCGAGTAGCTGGGACTACAGGCGTCCACCACCTCGCCCGGCTAGTTTTTTGTATTTTTAGTAGAGACGGGGTTTCACCGTATTAGCCAGGATGGTCTCGATCTCCTGACCTCGTGATCCGCCCGCCTCGGCCTCCCAAAGTGCTGGGATTACAGGCTTGAGCCACCGCGCCCGGCCAAAGCTGTGACTTTTGAGAAGGGGATAGATAGGTCCTGTTCACTTGCTCTGGTCCAAGTCTGACCCAGAGAAGAGAAGTTAATATTAAGTAGATCAATACATCTAGCTCCACACCTTGCTGGCTGTAATGCAAAGGTGTTGGGTGTCCCATGGGACAGTAGGTCAGCAGCACTTTGGCAGCTGAATGTGGTTTTATTATCTCCACAGAGTTCAAGATGGTTTCTCTTTTATAGACTGGCAGTTTCCCAAGACAACTTTGTATTTTACGTATATATAAAAACCTTTAGATTACAGAAGAACCAGATGGCCTAATTTATAAATTAACCACTAAAACCACAACTCGTTTATTGTCATGAAGTATAGTTTACCAGAGAAAAAGATCCTTTTCCTCTTCATAATTTTATTTTTCAAACCTGTGAGTGGGGGAAGGTTGTCAGAGACTCCTCGTCTCCCTCATCAACATTTTGCAATTCAAGCCAAAATTATTGAAATTAGCGAGCTAGGTAGGCTTAACTAAACCAAAAAGCATGCTTCTGCACAGGCATTGTAAGTACTAGATAATATATGTTATAATAGACATATTTACAAAAAACTTGGCAGTCTCCATTTCCTCAGGTTCAGACCCCTTTTTAATCTGCTTCTCTTATCTACCACTGGGGTAGGTAACTAAGACAGGTAACTAAGACACATGAGTCACACACAAAAAAAATCATTCTATTAATAGATAAGGGTGCCCAGTGGTCCACCACTGCTTATGGAAGCAAATCCACACACTTCAAGAAACATATCACTTTTCCATCCTTTCCCCACCTACCTTGCCAACCTCGTCTTCCAAATTCCAAGCGATAGTGTCTCTGTCCTCAAGAAAGTGTCTTGAGTGTCCCTAGAATATGACATCCTATTTCTTTCTGGTCCTATGTTTTCACTCACAAAAACATTCATTGTCTTCTATATATTGGGTACTATCAAAGACAGAGAGATATAAAAACGCATAAGAAAACATAAAAGAACCTTGAAAACATTATGCCAAGTGAAACAAGCCAGGCACAAAAGGAAAAATGTTGGATGATTCCATCTACATGAGTAGTCAAATGCGTAGAAAGAGAAAGTAGATGAGAGGTTTCCTGAGGCTGAGGGCAGGAGGAAATGGAGAGCTATTGTGTCATGGGTACAGAGTTTGCCTGGGATGATGAGAAAGTTCTGGAGATGAATGGTGATAATGGTTGTACAACAATGTGAATGTACTTAACACCACTGAGCTATACACTTCAAGAGGTTAAAATGGTAAATTGTATGTTACTTCTATATTACCACAATACATTTTTAGGGCATAACAAGAAAAATGAATAAGACACAATATCTGCCCTCAAAGAGCTCACTGTTGAGTTGGAATGAGCAGAAACCCTTAAATCAAAATGGCAGATGCAGTAATACAGAAACCTTCCCTGACACCAGGGAGACTCCGCCTGGTGTCGGGGAAGTTTCCTGGAAGAGGTGATGCCTGCTCATGTCAGTTAAAAAGATGGAAGGACAAGTCAACCAGGAGTATGGGGATGTCTGGGACGAGATGAGTGGCCGGATAAGATGAGGAAGAGGATCCCTTGAGAAGGCACTCCTGTCTGACTGATGGAGCAGCCTGGAGGGGAAGAAAGCTCAGGGTTTGTGTGGGGAACTACACTCAACTTAGCGCTGCAGAAACAAGGGGAGAGGCAGAGTCCCAGACGTGAAGCAGAACTACTTCTAAGCTTTCGCTCATGGAATCATTTCCACCACTATGTCCTTTCCCATCTGGCCCCTGCTCCTCATGCCATTGAGACCAATCTGAATCATCTCCCCCAAATCAGTGTGGGGGCCATTTTCTCTGTGAAATTTTCTCTTCCCAGTTAACTCATTATTATCTCTCCTTTCTCTAAACTCTCATTTCTCTGCCACCGTTTTGCTCCTAATCATATACTATTTCTGGGTCTAATTTTCCCTCAACTGTATGTGGAGCCCCTTGAGGGCTCAAAATGTATTTTTTTTTTCCTTGCGGCACTTAGCAGGTGAGATTAGAAATTCTTTATAATAAATGTTTTTTTGGAGTCAAATTCTTCCTGAATTTCCAACTACCAGTGTCTAAGAAAATAAAAATGATATGCAAAACCAAATTCTACAGAAGAAATGTTTCTTCCTAAGAAGGAATTCATGTATGGTAAAGAAGTTCAGGAACATGAGGCTATTCAAGATCTTCAAATCTCAGAGTTACCCAAGTCAGGTCAGTATTTTCTCTGTCATCACAGAAAATCAAGAGTTATACATCCTGGAAATTAACTTACTATCATTATAGAGCCAAGTGAAATGGGCTTCTGGCTTAACATCCTCCTGTTAAACACCAGTCTCCTAAAGGATGTATTAGGCAAAAATTTAGTGCACTAAAGAAGTGTAGACCTGGATTTAGAAGGTATGGTTCCTAGACTTTCTCCTGGTGGTATTGTGTGGATTTGGGCAACTACATTCTTTCTTGTCATTTTTCTTTTTAGTATAGGAAACAAATTTATACATATGTTTATAGATAATCTCACCTATTCATATATGTATAATATGTGGCAGGTAAGCAAATTAAACTACAGAATTAAAAGTGGAAGGGAAAGGTGACCTAATTTTTCACTGACCTTTACTGATAATTATTCAAATACTTAAGTCGCAGGATGCTACATTGCCAAAGCTGAGAAGACGTCATTTCATTATCGTGTGGAGGATGGCTCTCACTGTCCACCGAAATTCAAGCTTCCCTTCCACAATGTACAGTAACCACTGGGAGGGGGCTTCTTATCCAGAGGCTACATTTCTCAGTCTCCCTTCTGCAACTATGGACCACCATGTCACTAGTTCTTCCCCATGGAATGGGAGCAAAAGAGATGTGTCAGGTCCAGGTCAAGGCAGTCAAGAGGGCTATATCCTCCACCTTCACTTTCCTCATCCTAAAGCTAGATGCAGAGGACTTCAAGGTTGCAAGGATTACACAGCCACAGAAGGAGGAAGACTGGTTCCCTGCATCACCATGTGGAATAGAGTCACCCATCAACAGGGAACACCAGCAATGGACTAAAAAATTTTTTTATGTACTGTGTTCAGCCAGTCAAATTTGAAGAATTTGGTAGGGTAGCTAACATTACTCTTTCTAACATAATATGCAGATATGTTTCTCTCCTTTCTCTTTGTACTACACACACACACACACACACACACACACACACACACACACACACACACATTCATTCCACAAAGGGAATATCACTGAAAAAAATTAAACAAGCAAAAAATACTGTACTAGTTATGGCTAATCATGATTTCTACTACATTTCAGAAGATGTTTAAATTATTGAAGTTCAGTAAACATATTTATTAACATCATGTTATTTATTATAATTTACATTTATTAACATTACTAATCAACCACTCATCTAACACTCTACTGAGGACTCATGAAGTGTATTTATATCAAAACATTGGAAGTCTACATGTTTTGTAGATGTAGATGATAGATGATGCATTTTTGTACATGGAAAGAAACACAAATTGGAGGACAGAAAGCATGTCATGTCACAGAAACAGATATGCTAACACAGAAAAAAATGTACATCTAACTCCCCCCTTAAGACATGTATACAAAGTATGGGTGAAAAACCAATTCTGATAGAAAGTTGATCCAAGTACTAAGTGTCAGTGTCATACATTAACATAAAGGTATATTCAAACTCATATAGATACTGGGAAAATGCACAGAATAATCCCTTTACTTACTTGCCATGAGATCCCAATGATCTGAGGACAACAATGTCATAATATGTTAATCGATTGTAGATGGAAGGTAACAGGATTCAATGCTATTTAGACCCTAAGCCAGTCTACACATATTTCAATTGCAGAAAAATATTAGTGACCAAATCTGATTCTGTGTTTATTACTACATTTCCTTTCATTGCCCTGTATGAACCATTTAAACATGAAATGGTTTTAAATATAATAATACTTTTGAAGTTGACTTTTTAGGTTCAGAGGTAACTATAAATGCCATAACATAAACACTACAATTTTGGGGGGAATTATTGAGCAAGACAGCATAAGAAAACTGTAGTAATGAGACGTGAATGTGCGATATTCACAAAACATTTCTTAAACTTGTGCTGGATCATCTTGTTTTTGATTAAGACATGTTTTTGACATTTTTTATCAACCAGACAATACTTACAAGAGAGAGAATATGTTGTTGATATTGGGTCTGCTTAACAGGCCTTAAATTTCATTTTTGAAGGCCTTAAGTGGGCAAGATCCAGTTAAAACAGTAATCAAATAAAAATATTCCCACTTAATTTACATGGACTAAATAACTCTCTCCACATTGACTTAATACATGAAGGCATGCATTCTAATTCAAGAATCTCATCTTATGAATTTTTCTGGAGCTGAAGATCCAGCTAGGAGATGCATCAGAATATTCAGGAACACATAGATCATCTTTATAAAGGTATTATTCCCCATGCCACTGTGTAATCTTTTAAAAAGTGCCTTTATCATCCAAGTCCTCAGTTTTGTAAAAAGTATTGGTGTAATTCCTAACCAATGTGCCTGACTTTAATGTTTGGAAAATAAAATGAAAAAAAAGATATATTCATTGGAAACTCATATACAAATATATTTATATATACAAATATATACTTATATACAAATATAACTCCAATGCAAATATATCCTTCTTGGGGGGAAATTTTTAACATTTATTTTAAGTTCTGGAGTACATGTGCAGGTTTCTCACATGGGTAAACTTGTGTCATGGGGGTTTGTTGTATAGATTACTTCAACACCCAGATATTAAGCCTAGTACACATTAGTTATTAATATTTTTTCTGATCATCTCCCTCCTCCCACCCTCCACCTTCCGAAAGGCCTCAGTGCCTATTGTTTCCCTCTATCAGTCCACAAACATATTCTTTAAAGCAGGGGTCCCCAACCCTGGTTAGGAACTGGGCTGCCCAACAGGAGGTGAGCAGGGGCAAGTGAAATTTCATCTGTATTTACAGCCGCTCCCCATTGCTCGCATTACTGCCTGAGCTCTGCCTCCTGTCAGATCAGTGGCAGCATTAGATTCTCATAGGAGCACGAATCCTATTGTGAACTGTGCACACAAGGGATCTAGGTTGCGCGCTCCTTATGAGAATCTAATGCCTGATAATCTGTCAGTGTTTCCCATCACCCCCAGCTGGGACCATCTAGTTGCAGGAAAAGAAGCTCAGGGCTCCACTGATTCTACATTATGGTAAGTTGTATAATTATTTCATTACGTATTGCAATGTAATAATAATAAAGTGCACAATTAATGTAATGTACTTGAATCATCTGGAACTACCCCCCAGCCCCTACACTGGTCCATGGAAAAATTGTCTTCCACAAAACCAGTCCCTGGTGCCAAAAGGGTTGGGGACTGCTGCTTTAAAACTATCTTAAGTTTAGACTTTTAATTCCACTGAATCCTGAATTAAACCCAAACAACAGGCAAGGGAGGTCATTATTTACACTCTTTGTCTTACTGGGGGAAGGATATACATATATATAAAGTCCAAGTAACAAAGCAGTAGATGCTTAAAAGTTAAAAGATAGACATGGCATACTCTTTAACACTAATAATCCAAAAGCCTTCTAAAAATAATGACAGCATACAAAAAGGAAAAATTCTTACAAGTGCCATCAACCAGAGGGATATGACATCAATCACCCAAAGACTTCGGTGAGCCGGGTGCAGTGGCTTACGTTTGTAATCCCAGCACTTTGGACCCAGGCTGCAGGATGAGAAATAATCTGTGAGGAAAGGTAAGTGATCTGCCTGGAAAAGACCCAGGTCTCAGAGGAGGAATCCTTCCCTGCAGGGGAGAGGGGTGGGGCAGCTGTTGTAACCAATCTTTCTAAAATAAAGTCTCCCATGCAAAATGGACCCCAGCAGATCACCTGAGGTCAGGAGTTCGAGATCAGCCTGACCAACATGGTGAAACCCTGTCTCTACTAAAAATACAAACATTATCTGGGTGTGGTGACACGTGCCTGTAGTCCCCACTACTCGGGAGGCTGAGGCAGGAGGATCACTTGAACCCGGGAGGTGGACGTTGCAGTGAGTCGAGACCATGCCACTGCACTCCAGCCTGGGCGACAGAGCGAGATTCTGTCTCAAAAAAAAAAAAAAAAAAAAAAAAAAAAAAAAAAAAAGACTTTGGTGAATTCCTGGAAGAGAAATGATTGCTGGGTGGGTGCAGTAGGAGGAGATGGAGCATCTCAACGAAACTCAGTCACAGCAAGCAGAGACCACAAGCCTGAGAGCCACTGTTCACAGCAAAGCCCATTTGGACCCAGGCTGCAGATGAGAAATAACCTGTGAGGAAATGTAAGTGATCCGCCTGGAAAAGACCCAGGTCTCAGAGAGGGAATCCTTCCCTGCAGAGGACATAGGTGGGGCAGCTGTCGTAACCAATTTTTCTAAAATAAAGACTGCCACGCAAAAATGGACCCATGGGCGCACACACACACACGCGCGCGCACACACACGCGCGCGCACACACGCTCACACACACACGTGCACACACATGCGCGCACACACGTTCACACACACATGCTCACACACGCGCGCGCGCACACACACACGCTCATATACATACTCCGTGGGCATACAACAAAAACAGAGAGGCAGAGAAAGAGGAAAGGAGAAGGGAGAGAGCAAATGATTCATATTCTTTAACTTTCATACCAAGATGTCAAGACATTCTGCGTGAAGTTGATAAAGCAAGAATTGGAGGCATCGGCAAATCATCAGAATTGTAAGAACTGGTCAAAAATTGTAAGAACTGGTCAAAAATGAAGACACAGAAGAGAATATGGGAGAAAGGGGACCTGACATTTTTTCATTTAATAGCCAACTGCACTTGAATTATTTTGCCTCATGCACATATCTAATGAGTTTTCAAAAATAGATCTAAAACGAGTTAGTCCACAAAATGTGCGTTATGCTCATTACATGTACAAACATGTACATTTCATTGCTCACTTTTATAATCTTACTAAGACAAATAAACTGCTTTCTCCATACCAAGGTACTCAGGGGATGCTCACAGGTGCAGGAGAACCAGAAGTTTAATTCAACATAAATGGTTATATTTGGGGAGGAGAAAAGTGAGAGCTTGTTTCTCCACTAAGTGATGGTGTGTTACCATACACCGAAAAAGAAAAGCAACAATGCCTTTATCTAACATTTTGACATTTTGCTCATCACAAATTTTTGCACTTAATTTTGATCTTTTTAAAATGTCATATTAAAATATTACCTCTTGAATTTGATTTTTCTTAAATTTTGTATCAAAACCAGTGCCTCATTCACCTCACAGACCTCACCCCAGTCCTGGTCCCGTTATGAGGATGAGGAAGGACCAGTTACATCCCTTCCGTACTATGCCTTCTCCACAGCAGCAGCACTGAGCCACTCACCGAGACCACACACATCAAAACACAACTGAAAATTAGGAAACGAAGAACCTTATCAACAGATTAACTGATTATGTCTAATGCCCGAGACAGTCATATACCCCACTTAAACAGCTACAACAATTGGGCCAGACACGGTGGCTCACGCCTGTAATCCCCGCCCTTTGGGAGGCTAAGGCAGATGGATCACCTGAGGTCAGGAGTTTGAGACCAGCCTGGACCAACATGGTGAAACTCTGTCTGTACTAAAAATACAAAAAATTAGCCAGTGATGGTGGTACACACCTGTAATCCCAGTTACTTGGGAGGCTGAGGCATGAGAATCGCTTGAACCCGGGAGGCAGTGGTTGCAGTGAGCCGAAAATGCACCACTGCACTCCAGCCTGGGGGACAGTGTGAGACACTGTCTCAAAACATAATTTTTTTAAAAAGTTATGACAATTGCCCTGTCCGACATAGTATAAGGCTGATACCTGACCTTACAACTCTTCACAAGATCCACTGACCTTGTCTATAGATCAGGCTTATTTTCTTTTTCTCTTTTTTTTTTTTTTTTCTTGAGACGGAGTCTCACTCTGTTGCCCAGGCTAGAGTGCAGTGGCACAATCTCAGCTCACTACAATCTTCACCTCCTGGGTTCAAGTGATTCTCCTGCCTCAGCCTCCCAAGTAGCTGGGATTACAGGCACATGCCACCATGCCCAGCTAACTTTTTTTATTTTTAGTAGAGACGGGGTTTCACCATGTTGGCCAAGCTGGTCTCAAACTCCTGACCTCAGGTGATCCGCCCATCTCAGCCTCCCAAAGTGCTGGGATTACAGGCATAAGCCACCATGCCTGGCCAGATCAGGCTTATTTTCAAAGATTGGTGTCCCATGAAGTCCAGTAGCACAGCCATCTCACCAGCATGAAATCCCGCTGGAGTGCAATCCAGTTGCAGGAAGCAGCACATACGTTATGCTGTGTGACACGTTTCATTTGTTTAGTACTCTGTGCGGGGCGACATTCATGCATACATTGATATGCTATTTCACTGCATATCAACTCCATGAAACAGGAATTGTTCTCTCCTATTTTAGTGATGATGAAATTAAGGATGAATGTGATTAAATTACTTGTGCAACATTAGAGAAGGGACTAGATCTTGAAATCAGGTTTCATGACCCCAGGATCAGTGCTGTTTCCTCCACAGTTGTCTCAAAATATCCAACTGTGGCAAACTAAAGTAGGGTAATATTTAGAATTCAAAGGAAAATTAAGTACTCTAAATATTTGTTAAAGCTGTCTGAGATTTCAGCATGAGTAGAGATTACGTTGTAAAAACAAGGGTCATAAAAGCAGAGTCTGTCTATAAGAAATTGAAGCAGCTTATTTAAGAAAGAAAGGCATTTCTAACACTGAGACAAAAAGAATCATAGAAGTAATATGTACAAATAACAGCCCATCAGTGCTCAGATTACACAGCCCAGGGTGGACTGCAGGTAGTGGAGCTGGACTATCTACTCAGACACAGCTAGTGTATAATAATAGAGGGAAAAATCACTGTGTGTAAAAAGTTCTGCATTTGTACATACAAGTGCCTTTACTCTTGATTTTAGCCTAACTTTGAGTCCCAACATTGATTACCGAGTTAGTTGTTGCTAGTGTTTGGTTCTCCAGGAAATCCTGCTTACATTATTTCCTCATAGTTGGGTTTAAATGGCATCTTACCCTTTTATGAAAGTCTCTGATTTCAGCTTAACCTATACATCTCAGAAGGTTAAAAAGAATTAAAATTGATGGGGAAGCAGCCTTAACATTAACAGCTGATGAGACAACAGATGTATGGATTAGATGACAGGAAAAGCCTCCGACAAATAGAAGGATGATGAGATACTGAAAACACAACCAAGGATAACAGCACAAATTTCCTTTACTGAATATTTTAAAAAGTAGACAATCATCTTGTAGCAAATTGTCTTGAGAATCTTTTGAGATGGGCCAGGCTGTTCTTGCCTGTGAGTTGTTCATTTGTGTGTGCGCCTCATCTTCAGGGAGAGTTGGTGGAAACAAATCAACAGGCAAAATCCATAGTCAACTGGATAGAAATCTGCAAATTGAGGAGTTTACTTGATCCTTACCAGGGACTTGAAATTTAAAAATAAGCGACCTGCTGAGGACTCTCTACTTAACTGGCAGAGGAATCAAGTGCTCTGACTTTAAATTTTCTATTTGTCTCAAGGACACGACTAACATCCTGGAAAGGTGACAAATAGCAACCACTTCTGCCATTGCCCCAGGTATTCAAGTAAAAGAGCTAAAGACAGGAATGGCATTTGACAGAATCCTGGTTGACAGCTGAAATGCCAACAAGCAAATGACAATAGACCTCAGAAGCCATCAAAAACTTTCTGTATGGGCCATGTCTTCTTGGCCAATCATAGGCAATAAGATGAGATCTATTTTTTTTTTTAAAAAAAAACCTTTCTTTCATTGGAAATAAATAGGCAAAGTAAATTTGTTTACAGCTCAAAAAAGTCCTATTCACAAGGTAACCTTGAAGGTGACAAGCTGGCAATCTAAGCTTCAGGAACCCACAGCATTTGGCACACCCACGATCACACACATATCCATCCTTTCTGAAAAATGGGCCCATGAATATTTAGACAGTAAGCTACTGGAGCTCAGGAACTATGTCTAACCAGCATCCAGACCCTGCATCTCCCAAAATTCATGTTCAATAAATTACTATTAAATAATCAAACAAGTCTACTGTTGCTCCTTCACGTGCTTTCAAAAGTTAGAATTGGAGCAGTCGCTCTCCTCCTCTCTACCTGGTGAATTTCTATTGGCTTTTCAAGACCCACTCCACTGATCCCATTCTTAACTTCCCGGAGCTCCCAGTTCATGTGTCTATTATAGCGCTCATTGCAGTGAACTGTCATTCTAAAGCTGTATTATCCAATATGACAGCCACTGGCCACCGGCGACTATTGCACACTGAAAATGTGGTCAGTGCAGCTCAGCAGCAGACTTTTTCCTTCAATGATGGTCATTAACTTACATTTTTAAATTGATAATTCAGTTATCAGAAACACTTTCAAGGATATCTGGAAGAACTTGGATATGTGAATTTACTTTTTCAACCCAAAAATATATGAAAGCTAAATAGAGATCAAATATCTCCAATGACAATTTAACATCAAAATTGAGATACACTGTCAGTATAAAATACAAATTGAAATTTAAAGATGATACAAAACAAAGAATGTGAAATAGGTGACTAATAATATATTCTATTGATGACATGTCGAAATGCTAATTTGTTTTATATAGGACTAAATGAATATATTATTAAATTAACGACCACACTGGCTAACACGGTGAAACCCCATCTCTACTAAAAATACAAAAAATTAGCCAGGCGTGGTGGTGGGCACCTGTAGTCCCAGCTACTCGGGAAGCTGAGGCAGGAGACAGGTTCGAACCCGGGAGGCGGAGCTTGCAGTGAGCCGAGATCACGCCACTGCACTCCAGCCTGGGCGACAGAGCGAGACTCCGTCTCAAAAAGAAAAGAAAAAAAAATTAACTTCGCCTGTTGCTTTTTACATTTTAATGTGGCTACTAGAAAATTTAAAATTACCTACATGACCTGAATTATACTTCTATTAGACAAGCACTGTTCTAGACATTCTATGAACACTTTCTAAAAGCTACTCACTGAAATAAGCATTTTGCATGTTAAACATACTTTATCAGTAAGGAAACGTAGGCGCCTTTAAAAAGTCATGGAATATACCCAGAAGCATATTAAAGTGAGCTTCGAGCCAGGTCGCCAGGGCTTCAGAGGCCCAGGTCTCATCCCTCTTTTTCCCTGGTGTTTAGGTGTGTCAGCCTGACCTTTAGGCTGTGAGCTCCTTCAGCACAGACGCTTGCCTTAATCATCTTTATATCTTCACCAACTTGCACACAGCAGGCAGCCAATATACATGTTTTTATTGAATGAATTAAACAGAGTGAATGAATAAAGTGAGATTGTCTATATAATTACATTGGTAACGTGTAAAGGAATCTGTGTGATCTTAAATTCAAGTTTAACACTACGTAGATGTTGATGAAATCGTAGGATGAAACGTAGGATGAAAATGAACCTTATTTGTCTAGACGCACAGCAGAACTCCTTAGCTTGATGTTTACATCTGACCCAAGAAATATGTCCCCTTTTGAGGAATACATGTTTATGAACGTGAAGAGTTTAGCCTAATGACAGACAGACAAACTGCTGGAAGCCAGGGGGGACAAAGAACTATGTCTACCAATGGAGTAAGTTGTACTAAAAGATTGCACACATTTGAATTTCTAAAGTTCAATATAGTTCCAATTTGCTCAAATTACAGCAGCAATAATTTATGTAAACAGACAATCTTACAGTCTTAGGTTTAATTTCAAAACAGAGTTTTTAACAGGCATCCTACACGTATTTCTCAAATCCATTCTACTGAATGTGATAGGCCATCAAACAATGCCTTATGTTTAAACGTGGATTTGTTTTTTAAGGAGAAAAACTCAGCATCCATCAGAAGAAAAAGAATATAGCAACGTTAGCCTTGATATTTCCCTTGGGTTGAAAGTTTCCATAATACTATTCTCTCTATTGTCATTTACTCTAAGGACAAATTCAATTCAATTCCACAAAAATTTCCAAATATCTGCTGGGGCACCACTCGCCGTTCTAGATGCTCTTATTAAAAAGTGAATAAGACCATGAATGAGAAACTCCTCCAGATCTCTGGTTTTATCATTTGTTTCCTTTCTGATCCACCCTTGAAAATGAGTCATTACTTTAGAAATGGCGATATAGGGGGAAAATAAAGCAAGGTGGTAAAGAAGCAAGGCAAGATAGAATACCTCCAAACCTTAAAATGCAAGATGAACAAGACTAGGACCACTGCACAGATACAAATAGAAACTTCTCAGAACATCCTGCACAGGATATGAGATGAAACATAACCCTAGAGTTCTCGGTCTGGTCATTTTCTCTAATCACTGGAAAATAAAATTAG